>NC_069499.1:425543417-426143417 GCF_027579735.1 Bombina bombina
GTGGGGAGTGAGAGAGAGAGGGGGTGTGAGAGAGAAAGGGGGTGTGAGAGAGTGAGAGGGGGTGAGAGAGAGAGGGGGGTGTGTGTGTGAGAGAGAGAGAGAGGGGAGAGAGGAGGAGGGGGAGGAGAGAGAGAGCACAAAAGTGAGGGGGGAGAGAGAGAGAGTGCAAAAGAGAGGGGGGAGAGAGCGCAAAAGAGAGGGTGAGAGAGTGCAAAAGAGAGGGGGGAGAGAGTGCAAAAGAGAGGGGGAGAGAGAGAGAAAGAGAGGGGGGAGAGAGATAGAAAGAGAGGGGGGAGAGAGAGAGCAAAGAGAGGGGGGAGGAGAGCGCGCAAAAGAGAGGGGGAGAGAGCGCGCAAAAAGAGAGGGGGGAGAGAGCGCGCGCAAAAAGAGAGGGGGAGAGAGCGCAAAGAGAGGGGGGAGAGAGTGAAAAAGAGAGGAGGGAGAGAGCAAAAGAGAGGGGGGGGGGGAGAGAGCAGCAAAAGAGAGGGGGGAGAGAGCGCAAAAGAGAGGGGGGAAAGAGCAAAAGAGAGGGGGGGGGAGAGAAAGCGCAAAAGAGAGGGGGAAGAGATCGCAAAAAGAGAGGGGGCTGAGAGAGCGCAAAAAGAGAGGGGGAAGGAGAAAGCGCAAAAGAGAGGGGGAGAGAGAGCGCAAAAGAGAGGGGGAGAGAGAGAGCGCAAAAAAGAGGGGGAGAGAGAGCGCAAAATAGAGGAGGGACAGAGTAAAAGAGAGGGGGAGGAAAGAGAAGAGCAAAAGAGAGGGGAGGGAGGAGAGCGCCAGGGGTGGGACCGCTGTACTGCAAAAAAATGGCCTGTGTGAGCGGGGTTTTTAGGACTAATATATATATATATATATATATATATATCAGAAAGGAGAGAACAGCCACTCCTGGGCAGGGTCTGACTTATATGCATAAGGATATTTTTTCTCTGTGAAGGGGCATAGTGTGCTAAAAGAGTATGCACCCTGAGTGGCACTGAAAATTAACAGGCACAGAAGTTTTTCTAGCTTTTGTTCTGTCTCAGCTGAGTGCATCTCTCTCTTTTTATTTATATATATATATATATATATATTTATATATATATATATATATATATATATATATATATATATATATATTATATATATATATATATATAATTATCGTACAAGTTATAAAGAATTGTATACATTAAAATCCAAGTAATAGACTGCACTATAAACCTTAATTTTTCTGATTATTTAAGTGGCTGTGGGACTTGTGATTTACCCCTATTTTCAGGTGTATGGACTTATAAATGTATCTCCTCCCTTGAGATAAAATGGTCTCTTTTGGACCTCAAGTATTATAAAGCACTAATATGGGGAGCTGTATGGGGTATGTAGCAAGTGTCAAACTTATAGGGTCACTCTTAGTAGATATACATGGATCTCGAAGCTATAATTGTATAATTGTACCAAGAACAAAAAGTTATAATTAACATACAAGTTATATGGATTTACTTATAAAATGCAAAAGAGGTGGAAGGCAGTTAGATATCAGATTGTATCCTCATAGAAAACCTAATGATCTGAATTGAAAGGCTGTAGTTACATCTCTAGGGTTAAAGAAAACTCTCAGATCACAAACTAAATGGTATGGGACTAAGATTTTTAGGGAATAATATTAGCCTCTCTTATTCTTTAAATGGGTTCAAGGTAATAGATTAGTGCAAACCACTACTGTACTTCTAATTAGTTTGTAGGGACTAGTAAGAACAGCAAACTATATGTGGAAAAGACTATAACACTTCTGGATGATCCTAAATACTGGGGCAGCGGCTATATTCACCATTTATTCAATTATAAACTTAAATCTTCTATCATATGTCCACTGCGGTGATATGAGTAAAGCAAAATACCGGTCAAGTATGGTGTCTCTTCTGCGTGAGATACCTATTCCCCCATGATTGGCCTCTTCATGGTGGGTTCCAGCACTACTCTAACTGCTGAGAGGGATATGGCCAGAGGCCTCTCTATACCAAAGTGACCATTGGCTTGGCAAGTGGTATGGGAGCTGAATAAATCTTAGTTGCTCCAGTGATATGCAGGTACGTGCTGTTGGGTATTGAGTGCTTTACGCCGAATCATTTGCTGCGTTACCCCAAGCGCCATTATATTCTGCCGTATTCCCAGCATAGTTAGAGCAATGTTGAGGGACTCTGAGTTTAAGTAGTTTTTTCGCAGACTACTCTAAGCTGATTTCCTCAGGTGCAGTAGATCTCCAGTATAGAGGGTCCGGTTCAGAGCTTGGATGGTGAATGAGCCGTAAGTCTATTTCACCCTCAGGTAGGCTTCCCACATGTATAACGAAAAGTTTCTGTCATCTCCTCCTCAAAGCGGTATAGATATACACATAAAAGTTCCTTAACGGCACTGCAATATTTTACATTCATGTTGAGTACTGGTATGAATGTTTTAGAATGTGGATGCTTTTCAGCACAACCAGCTGGACTGGGCTGACTTATCAGAATAATGAAGGGTAGGGAAAGGTACAGGCCGTTATAGGCCTCTGTTGCGTACCTTCTCTATTCTGGTCTTCCTGTTATGGGTTATAATAGAGAGTCGCATAGATCTGTTCTACAAGTAGTACATGACCCACATCTTTTGAGAAGAGTGAAATTTGCAGGTCTTTAAGTAGCTAAAGAACAGATTTATCGACATCAACATTCAGTTTGGGCTAAAAAGCAGCCATCTTGGTCATTGGTCGGACAAGCCCCCAGCCCTACTTAATTTTAATACTGCCAATCGCAGCACAATAATAATTAACCATTAGCATATTTTTTAGGCTATCTCGCTCCCAACCACATTTGCATTTTTTCCCCAACATACGCATGTGCATTACCTTCGTCTTTCGTAAGATGATTTTGTAAAGTAACGGTCATATGACGTTCCTTTTCCTATAATGAGCGCAGATTCATAACGATTTGTAGCTCATTGTTTGCAAAGCAAGCATTTACATTTTATCTAATGTCATATTTATGCTGGTATTTAAAGAGACAGTCTACACTAACATTTTTATTGTTTAAAAAGATAGATAATCCATTTATTACACATTCCCCAATTTTGCATAACAAACACTGTTATATTAATACACTTTTTACCTCTGTGATTACCTTGTATCTGAGCCTCTGCAGACTGCCTCCTCATTTCAGTTCTTTTTACAGACTTGCATTTTAGCCAATCAGTGCTGACTCCTAGGTAACTCCACAGGAGTGAGTGCAGTGTTATCTATTTGACACACATAAACTAGCAGTTTCTAACTGTGAAAAACATGCCCTATCTGAATTATGAAAGTTTAATTTTTACTTGACTGTCGCTTTAATAAAGTATTTTACAATAAGCTATTTTTATATACTATACAGTTGCGCCGGTATCCATGGTTGCTCTCAAGGCTTCCTATAGTAGGGTAAGGAGGACTGTTCACCGATCACTATGGGAGTGCTGATGCATGTTAAAGTGACATTACTAACATTGCTGTGTGCATGCACCCGTTCCCATGCTCATTCACCAGCAAACCACCCAGGTAGCCTTCCATGATATGACACAAATAATTAAAAAAATAATAATACTAATTAAAAATTTACATTTACTAATAGATGCAGGAAAAATATACTGTTCACTGTCCCTTTAAATGTTAGTTTTGATTGCTGTTTTGAACTTGTGGTAACGTAAAATGTCTCCATAGCGATAGTTCTTGCAACCACCAGTTTACAGCATTGGAAACTAGGCCTATGTGCTTTATCAATGCAGCAACACACAACACAGCAACACACAACACAGCACAACAATCTACAAGTAGACAAAATATTTTATAAACAGAAATACTTATTTAAAGTTCATTTCTAATTTTATGTTCTCTATTCTACTTATACCACAACCTTTGTAATACTACACCATTGTTTGTTTACAGCTCAGTGTAAGATTAAATTGTACATTAGATTTTTTGTTGCATACTTGTTTTGGAGATGATCCATTTACACAGCCCATCTGGGAGTGTCTTTGCAATAATATATAGTTTTGCTTATTTTTTTAATAACATTGTGCTGATTTTCCTAACCAAGCCCCAAATATCAGGTCTACAGGACTCCTACTTCTCCTGTTTGTCTAAAGGGTATTTTCATATGCAGCGGAGTGTCTACGCTTCCTGATTTCCCAGACCCTTATAGTGGGTGTTCCAGCCTAACCTCATCAACAGAGCTAAACTAGGAGCTTCTAAGTAAGTTTTATGCTGGATTTTTATATCAGTATCTGTGCATATTATTCTTTATATTAGTGTCTATTACATGCAGTTATATGAAAATGAGTGTTCTGTACACTCTCCCTTTAACAACCTTACAAAAGCACTTTTCATCACATACACACACAATTTAGAACCATTTTCATATGATGGTTGCTAGAAAACTGTTAGCTCACCGCATCCATGTCTTCATTGGTGCAAATGCCCTTTTCTAGACACTTCAACGCTGTCTCTTCTGGGAGAATATTTTGCACCAGCTCTGGGCAAAGAATCTGAATGAGCTTCTCACAACAGTCATATTTGGCCTCTAAAGAAGGAGAAGGTATATCCTCACTTTTAATGTACATAGCAGCCACAGTGCACTGCCCATTTTTAAGCGCTGTGACCAAATCTTCAAACCAGCCAGGTGGTCTGGGACCCTTCTCTAAGTGGTCTAAGAACAGTCGCGCAGCTGCAACGTCTCCTTCATTGATCTTTGTACATTTTATCCGTTCCTTCACCTCTTTCTCCAGTGAATGCAGACTGTCTAGCACTGATGACACATCGATGGTCTCAATTAGCCGTTTCCTAAAGCATCTGATCATATTAATATTTATGTCCTCCTCTGCTTTGTGGTCCTGAGACATTGCAGCGTGTGGTTGTCTCCTTGAATCACTAAATTATAGTCCAATAATTCTTTGTTGCAATAGCTGTCTTAGATTTGCAGCTCAGTGCCGCAGCTCCCAGTTCTGTGCTTTTTATATGCAAAGTTTTCAGGTTTCAGTTTCATTTCTCATTTTCCACAGCAACAGCAGTACTTGCATTTCTCAGATTAGTTCACAAGCCCAACCTCTTTCACTCAGCTGATGTTTATAAATACAGTTCCTATTGCAACTAGACGCTGTTCCTTCCATCTCATATACTAATACAGGGTGGGTTTAGTGTTAGAATTTTTATGTTCTTAATGAGATTTTGTTAGGGTGTGCAGGTGTTCAGTATTAAACGAACATCTGGCAACCTAACCTCTGATATGGGCATGTGGCAGAGAGGGACTTCATGTATATGGGTATGATCTGATGGATGATGAGGATATGTGACTTAAAGGGACAGTTTACTCAAAAATTTTCTCCCCTTTAATTTGTTCCCAATGATCAACTTTACCACTGATCCACTTTGCTGTAGTGTTTTAAATTGTTTAAAAGTAGCCCCTTTACCCTTAAATTGGCATTTGAAATAGTTGATTTAGCATGTGGTATCCCCACCAATTCTGAAAGTTTGTGGCCGCAGGTCCAAGCTATAGATAAACTGTGTAAACACAGCCAGCAGAAGAAATTACACTCCCAGTGGGATATAGCAGAGATAAGGTAATAAATGTTGATTTGCCATTGTTCTCTCCAAGTACTGGTGATTGTTTTATAGACAGATATAAGATAAAGAAGCAGGTATATGTACACAATGTGATAAAGTAATGAGATCTGATTATACATATAAGCTCAACCCATTTTATTAGGTTGTGGCTTCAAAACACAAAATCAGAGCTTTAATATACACAAAAAAACTTAAAAAGCAAATTTTCATACATTTTTTACTCTGCAGTTGGTAAAAAAAGCAATTGTAAACACATTAAGGGAAAACTATTTTTCAGTATACTGTCCCTTTAAAGGGGCTAGTAGGGCTTCCTCCCTTATTGCCATGGATCTCCCTAATTTGCTCAAACTTTTTTACCATCTTACAGGCTCCTTAACCCTTTCCTGACTGTACTTATTTTCTGATGTAAACAAATAAGTTAAAAATAATTTAATTACGCGATCGTTCATGCAATTGCGTGATTTCAATGATGGGATTGTGTCAGGGGCGAGTGCCTATGACGTTAGGCACCTCCTCCAGCCTGCAATCCCATTCATTAAGCACTTATGGCTTCAGTACAGACAAACGGCTAGGACGTTCCATGACGTCCTAACGGCGCTAAAGCTAGGGTTGCCACCTTTTGCCCAGAAAATTCCTGGACACTGTTTAAGTGGGTGTGGAGAGGGTGTGGCTTGGGGCGTGGCTTCTTGCGGCCTCAAATTCTTTATGAAATAATTTTTTATATATACAGTATATATATATATATATATATATATATATATATATATATATATATATATATTATATATATATATTATATATAATATATATATATGTATATAAAATATATATATATATATTATATATTATATATATACAGTATTATATATATTATATATATATTACATATATATATTATATATATAATATATATATAATATATTATATATATATATATATATAATATATTTATATATATATAATATATATATATATATATATATATATATATATATATATATATATATATATATATATATATATATATATATATATATATATATATATACTGGATCCAAAGTAGTGCACTCTCACTTGCCAACCCTAACATAGACCAGGGTGCTTAACATAATATTCAATAAGGACAAGTAATAAGCACTCATTGGATTTAAGCACAGCACACTATTTATTAGGCAATGACGTTTCGGGGCATTCACCCCTTCTTCAGACGTTTGAAGAAGGGGTGAATGCCCCGAAACGTCACTGCCTAATAAATAGTGTGCTGTGCTTAAATCCAGTGAGTGCTTATTACTTGTCCTTATTATATATATATATATATATATATATATATATATATATATATATATATATATATATATAGTATTTACACATATTTGCCACAGCAAAGTTACCATTTTAGGACATGTCAAATGTCATGTGCTCACTGTACACAGACCCTTCCTCTAAATAATTGTAAGTGCATTGTTGTCCTAAACAAGCTCAACACCCGGACTGCCTATATGATCCCCCCATTACCCCGCTGTTTGGGCTTACAAACTCTGCCTCCTACGGTCCTACCTGGCACCTTACCGCACTAACACCTGCTCTGCCGCTCTCAGCTCCAGCCTGCAGGATGTGACGACTCCGCTCCTCGACCGGCCTCTGTCTGCCCCCCTCCCATTGTCCCACACTCCGTCTCTCCTCTCCTCCGGACTCCACCTACCTGTTTTTTATTGTAACCCTGGCTAAGTGCTCCTCTGGCCAGCTAGTTTTTTGGAAAGTCTGTGCTCACTGCTGCTTGCTGCGCCAGGGGAGTGCTTAACCGGGGCATTTGAGGCTAGCTCCGGGACACAGGACACAGAGCCTTAGACTGGGACTGACCAGGTGATACCGGGGCGGGTGGCAACCCTAGCTAAAGCCCAGCGCAGTTAGGACGGCATGGAACATCTTAAAGGCAGGTAGGGGATAATTTATCTACTCTTAGAACATTTTTCTCCCTCGTTTTTTAAAAACATGTAAAAGCTTCATTTAATATTGTACCTTTGTACTCTTATTTAGTTAATAATATTGATGTATCTGACAGCTCATTGTTTTTACTTCCACTGTGCCTAAAAAAAATTACAGATTTGCAGAATCGTTTAATGTATTAAGCTACACTTTGTGAATGAAGATGAATTGTATGAATAATTTTGGTGCTCTAAATTGTAAAATAAAGTGATACAAATGGTATACAATATATTTGTCACAATATCCTGAGCACTTCTGCCATCCTTTGTTGGTCTCCTATGTGCACATTGATCCTAATACTGGAACTTAAAACTAAAATATTAGTCTCATTGAACATAAAAATGTGCACTTGCTAAAATTATAATAAATGAATTGCTGCCAAAACAGTTAATGCATTACACATACGCTAGAATATCTCAAATAAACATGTTTACTACATTTATTTTGAATGGGACACTGAAGTTCAGTGTTAAAAGGCTAATAGAAAAAAAGAAATCTGGTTTTGTGAATGAGTCAGCTGTCAAAATGTAGCTTGCAAAAATGTCCTAATTGATTAATGTGATTAACCAATTAGAATTGAGATTTATTTATTTATTTTAACTAGAGGAGCTAACCTTTTTTTAAAGTAACAAGGAGGACCATTTCCTACTGTTTGTAAAAGGCTTAAGACGAGAGAGATTACAAACTTTAGGAAAAGTATTATAACATCATTTTAGGCATGGTTTGGGTTATTTGTGGCAGAGGAGGAGATTGCATAGGAGATGGGGGGTAGAGCGCAAGATTAAGTGGGATATTTTTGTCGGGAGATGAAAGTGTTCACCACGGTTACCTAAGAGGCTGCACAGAGGTGGTTACCTTTAGTTATGGGCTAATGATTGGGAATAATGGGGGAAGGCTGTTTAGAATTAAGAGGGGTTTTGTCAAGATGTTAGAAGCCTACATGAGCACAGTAAGGGCTGTGCTAAGTACAGCATTGGAAGATCTGGGTGGATCCAGGGGAGCACTAAAGACTGTTGTAAGTGCGTCTGAGGCCCTGGGCTCCACTAAGAGTGGTGCACTGTTTGTGTATCAATGTCAGAACAGGATTCAGAAGTATGCTCTAAGTTTAGCTGACATGACCAGTAGGCTTCTAATAATATTGTTAAGTGTGTGTCCTGCCCTTAAGATGGCGCTATTTGTGACCTTTTGCATCAACAGTGACTTTGCAGCTCATTTAGAGCCACGACTAAGGGGGGGGGGGGGCTTTCTGTTTTTGACACTAGTGTGTATTTTGGTTTATACCTCTTGCCTCACCCTTGCCAGTACTGTTTTCTTTGGAGTGATAACTGGTTGCTAATTTCTGAACAGAACTTTTGACTATTCTTCTGTTTGCCCCTTCTGCTGTGACAGCTGGTTTGTGTCTGTCATTCTGGTATTAGACAATGGACTGACCCTTGAAGACTCTTTTGGATAATCGTTAACTGCTGACGTCTGTTCCTGTCTACCCACAGATATCCATGGCCTGCTCCTGATTATTGCTTGAAACACATCTTCTGTGAAATTTGTTTCATTTAAAGGACCAGTAAATACAGTATATTTGCATAATTTACAAATGCATGATAAAATACAATACAATAGACCTTAGTCTGAACATCAAATGAGTAGTAGATTTTATTCTGACAAATTTCAGTTATATCTATTTCCACTCCTCCTGTATCATGTGACAGCCATCAGCCAATCAAAATGTAAATATGTATAATATGTGAATTATTGCACTTGCTCAGTAGGATCTGGTGACTCAAAAAGTTCACATTTAGATTATATATTACGTTATTTCACTAATAGATTTGTAATTAGCATTAACTTAATATTAGATGATTAACTTATGTTATGTTATTAACACGTTTTCACTAAAGTGGCATTTTTACATTTGGGCTGTCTGATGGTACAGAACCTGATAATTTTGCACACGGTCTCCATGGATTGGTGGCCGCACTGGGGGAGGGTTTTGCAGGCCTTTATTAGTCTGTTTGTATGCAGTTTCTGGTTGTCAGAAGAAGGGACGTTTGAGGTCCCGAAACGTCACAAATAAATACATTTTTGTTCACAATATTCTGAAGTCCAGTGAGTGCTTCCATTTATCTATTTTGCTATATAGATCTTGTTCCTTTGAAATCTTCTCGATAGCTCAGGTCTGGTTAAAATGATTAATTTCAGCTTGCTTAGCTTGCATATCTTTGCTGCAACATAAGTGGACAGCTCCACCTACTGGCTATTTTAATCAATGCACTACTTCTCAATACTTTTCAATACCAGTCACATGACTGAAAAAAAAGTTGTTATTCGGAATCTGTGCAAATTGAACCATTGTAAACCGAGGGCCACCTGTATATGTTTTTTACAGACATATATACACATATAAACACATAACTACATATGTACACATACAGACATATATATATATATATATATATATATATATAAGTGCATTGGAGCCCTTTGCAGTTAAGTAGATGAATTAAACATATTAAACATATGTGGCTTCATTTTTATGCGGTTTTGGTATCACATATATGGCGTAGAATACAAGTTACGCGTGTATATTTTACCCGTCACCCGCATTTTTTACTCCCATAAACTAACATAGAACTGGCACGCAATTCGCTATCCAATACAGTGCAAGGACTTACGCGCGCAGAATTGAGAAAATCTACTCCAGTTTCATCTCGCCACACATAGGCAGGCACAGCAACCCTTGCACTGACTAAAAAAGCTACGGAATTTCATGGAAGCCTTAACAAACACATACATTTAAGCAAAATCTCAAAGTTAAAGAGACAGTATTCTATAATATTGTTTTTCTCTTTCCAATTACTTCTTTTACTAGCTGCAGAGTATAACATGTATGAGATTTTCTTTTTTAAGGTTTATTTGTGTATTTTCAATAGCTGAGTTTGTGTTTTGAATTTACAACCTAATAAAATGGGCTGAGCTTGTAGGTATAATCAGATCTCGTTACTTCACATTGTGTACATATACTTGCTTCTTTATTTTATATCTGTTCATAAACCAATCACCAATACTTGGAGAGAATAATGGAAAATAATAATTTTAGTACCGTACCTCTTCTAGAACCCACTGGGAGTGTAATTTATTCTACTGGCTGTGTTAACACAGCTTGGCCTTGAGGCCAAAATATTTAAGGATGGTTGGGGATACCACAGGCTAAATAAAATATTTCAAATGCAATCATAAGGGTAAAGGAAATACTTGTAAACAATTCAATACACTCTAGCAGGTAAAGTGGATCATTGGGAACAAATTAAAGGGAGGAAATTTTTGGAGTAATATGTTCCTTTAAACCTTGCTGTCCACTTAATTATTATAATCAATATTCCTCATCTGCAATTGTGTCCAACCAATCACAAACAGCACAACCTCTCACCTGCAGCCTTAAAACACATGACAATGCACACCCTATCAGTAACATCAGTATTATATATACCCAAGGTTTATGGTGAACTATAATAATAATAATAATATATATATATATATATATATATATATATATATATATATATATATATATATATATATAAATATATATATATTTTTGGCTTTTGGATGAGGAAGCTGAGGCGCCTGTAGTGGATTGCCTTGTTCTCCTTGTTCTAGCAGATTCTGGTGTTTCTGCTGGTGTTCTGGCCACACCAGTGTCCTGCTGGTGTGTAAAGTGCTTAACCCAACACACCCAAGAGTTGATTTTGTTCTCTCCATCTATTGTCCATCTGGATCTGCTTATCAGACAGAATTCGCATCATCTGTGACTGGTTTTGAACACTTGCACTTAACAATGCTGCCATGTCCCTCTGCAGCTCTATGCTACGTTTGTGTAACCTCTCTTAGCCACTGAAGAACCTCTCTTGGCTCCTGAAGAACCTCTCTTGGCCTCTTTGTATGCTCTCAGTGCTTGTGACGAGCCTCCTCTGGAGTGCAATGTATTCCTCACCCAGGGAAAAGTACAATGCATCTACAGGCTCTTGAGCAACAGAGCTGACAGTTGCTTGAGGGGCAGGTTCAGCTGTATCTTATGTATCTTCTGCTGCTTGAGGGACAGATGCAGCTGTAGCTTATGCTGCTTGAGGGGCAGGTTCAGCTGTAGCTTATGCTGCTTGAGGGACAGCTGTAGTTTCTGCTGTATTTCCATCTGCAGATGTTGGAGCTCATCCCATGGAAGAGGATGGTGGAGCTCGTCCCAAGGAAGAGGATGGTGGAGCTCGTCCCATGGAAGAGGATGGTGGAGCTTGTCCCATGGAAGAGGATGGTGGAGCTTTCATGGATTATTGGTAGTCCCACTGATGACCAGTGTGGGACCACTCAACCTCTACAATTGACACATCTTGTCTTTGGGTAATATCCATGACTGACATCAGATTGTGTTGTGGGGGGTGTAAATACATGGACCCTTTGTGGCTGTCTTGGCTCCCCCTCAAAACCAAAGGAAGGGTATTCCTCTTGCCAGGAATCATATGGCAATGGAGGTGGCATCACTCCCGGGTTCTCAACTGAAGCCATCAAACCATGCTCATGCCTGGGAGCACGCTGTTCGTGCAGTTGCCTGAAGACTGGTGGTGGTGGTGGTGGCATTGCTGTTTGTATCCTTGTGACAGGAGGTTATGTGAAGGAGTTAAAGGATGAGAGGGATTAGTACAGTCAGATATATGCCCATGTGGGCATACAATGTATATTGATACATGCTAGGGCCTTTACTGATTCACATATCAAACTCTATAACATGCATATGCACATTGTGAGTTGGTCTATGAGGGATTTGAATATGAGCAGTATACAGAGATGTGTTTCATACAATAGTTATGTGTACATGTCAATGATTAAATAATGTTTTCTTTAAGTAAGACTATGGTCACACTATTTACTTGAGCTTGATCTAGGCACAGTAGGTACAGAACCTGCTTTATTGAGCTAAATGTATTGGGATGGCTATAGTGTCCATTTAATGAAAACTCTACATGTGGCTTGTGGCCTGTGTTACTCTGAGACATATTAGTATTGCACTATTCCACCTCACATCATGAATTGCATTGTGTTATGTAGCAGTATTGTCAAGTATAATAGTAGATGTTGTTGTTAGTATTCCAAATACTATGCTCCTCATTGTGTACATGAATGTGTGATATTAAAGGATGTTGTATCGCAACTACATATAATACAATTGTGTGGGATGATACTCACCAGCATGATGTGCTGTGGTTGCAGCCCTTGAGTCATGAGTCCCTGGAAGTCCGCGGACTGCTGTGATACTCAGGGACCTGCATATCATTTCCTGCCAGGTGTTGTATTCCATTTCCAGGGCTGCCCCACCCCCTGTTCCCTTCTGATGGACAGCTTCCTGCCCCATCTTCTCTTTCACCCGCCTCTTACAGTCATTCCACCTCTTTTTAAGGCCCTCTACAGTCCTCCACTGCAGGGCCACGCTGTTGATGGCATCCTCTACCACCAGCCATGCAGTCTTTCTTTTATTGGCACTGCCTTTGCTCTTCTCCTGCCCAAAGAGGTAACTGTAATTGTCCATGATGGCCTTGACTAGGGCAACATTTTCGTCAAATGTGAAGTTAGGACATCTCAGCCTCTTATCCTCCATGGCCTCTTGGCTTCTTCCCTGTGATGTCCCTGGCAGTGTGGGTTCCTCCCTATCCTCTCCCTCCTCCCCGCTTCTGTCCCCATGTGCACCCTCTGTCCCTCTCCTGGATGTACCTGCTCTCTAGGGCTCTCTGGAATCTCCCCTCCCATCATCCCTTCTGACTCTCCCTCTTCCCACTCCACTTACTCCCTGTCGGGGGGCACTGCTCCTCCTGTCCTCTCTAATCCTCCTCTCCCTGCCACTCCTCTCCCCTCCTTCCCTCATCCTTCCCTCATCCTTCCCTCTCCCTGTCATCCTCACACTAATCACACTACACACTACACACACTCCCACTCACTCCCAGTTCAGTCACACACAATCACAATCAAACACTCAGCCTATAACACTGTAAAAATAAAATAAAATAAGTGTGGTGTATTTGTATATGTATGTATGCAATGTGTGCAATATGTCAGAATATGTAAAAGGGTGCAAACTTACTCAATCCACCAATGCGACCTAACTAACTATTCTGTTTGTGCCTCTCTTTCTACTCTCACTAATCCTCCACTCCTGGGCCGTGTGTTGTAGCTCAACGAACAATCCAAACACACGTGTCGCATTTTTAGTTTAATCCTGGTTTCGTTTTTACGCGTGTTATCCTCATTTGCATAACACTACTCTTTATTGACACTTTACATGGACATAATACTGGCGTAAGTTACTTGCGACGACAGAAATGTGTATTTGCGCACATTTCCGAAGATTGCCAGTTTGTCCTACTTACGCCAGTCTAGCATCTAACAGCGCCGTATATGTAATACCCTGATGCGCAAGGTAAAATTACGGGTGGCGTGGGTTTCAGCGCTTGTGCTGAAGCCTGCGCCGTATATGTAATTTCGCCCATGGTGTGAATGACAAATTCTACGGTTAGGGGATTTCTATGAAAACTAGACTTCTTGTACATGCAATCTGGAATCAAAATGGTGCAAGCAAATTTCCACTTCTGCATGCTCTTAAAGGGGCACAAGTCCAAAAATGTTTCATTCATGATTCAGATAGAGCATATATTTACTTCTACATTTTCTATATTCGTGTGGTATCCTTTGATGAAAGAGCAGCAATGTACTAGTGGGATCTAGCTGATGCATAAGGTAAGCCAACAACAAGAGGAATATAACCCCCAGCTAGCTACCAGTAATGCATTGCCGTTCTTAAGATGACCTAGGTATGATTGTCAACAAAGGATAACAAGAGAATGAAATTAAACAATAGAAGTAAAATATGAGGTTGTTTAAAACTATATGTTCTAGCTGAATCATGAAAGAAAATATGTGGGTTTCATGTCCCTTTAAAGCAGACATCCTCAAACTTTGCCCTCCAGAGGTTTTGGAACTACATATTTCCCATGATGCTTAGCCAGCATATCAGCTGGCTGAGCATTATGGGAAATGTAGCTCCAAAACCTCTGGAGGGCCAAGTCTGAGGATGTCTGCCTTAACCCCTTAATGACCAAGGACGTGTCAGGCACATCCTACAAAAAGTGTCAGTTAAGGACCAAGGACGTGCCTGGGGTTTCAAATGGTGGAAGCGATCGTAATAGCTTCCAGCCGCTTTCAAGGTATTGCAGTGATGCCTCGATATTGATGCATCACTGCAATACCCTTTTTTACCCACCGATGCAAAGAGAGCCACTCTGTGGCCCTCTCTGCATCGGCCAGAGATGGTGTAGATCGTTGGTGGGTGGGAGCCATAGCAGGGAAGCCGGTGGGCAGTCCATCGCTGGTCGGTTCCGGTTCCTGTGTCCCTCAAGTGCTCGCAATTGTGCAGAGCGCGCAAGGGGACGGGGGAGGGGGGAAGAGAATTGAGGGGGGGCAGCTTCACTACAGAAAAATTATTTCTTATTTAAAATAATAACAAAAAACTTTTTTTTCATCAAACTGGGTACCCAAGATGGCGGCATATAGGTAGAGGGGGGAGGGTTAGAGAGCTGTTTGGGGGTCAGGGAGGTTAGGGGCTTAGGGGGGATCCAACACTGCAGAATAAATATAAAAAATAAAATAATATAAAAAATAATAATTTATTTTAGTACTGGCAGACTTTCTGTCAGTACTTAAGATGGCAGTGACAATTGGTAGGTGGGGGAGAGAAGTGTTTGAGAGGGGTCAGGGAGGGATCAGGGGGTGGAATGTGTCAGGTGGGAGGCTGATCTCTACACTAAAGCTAAAATTAACCTTACAAGCTAACTAATTAACCCCTTTACTGCTGGGCATAATACAAGTGTGGTGCACAGCTGCATTTAGCGGCCTTCTAATTACCAAAAAGCAATGCCAAAGCCATATATGTCTGCTATTTCTGAACAAAGGGGATCCCAAAGAAGCATTTACAACCATGTGTGCCATAATTGCACAAGAAGTAAATAATTTCAGTGGGAAATCTAAAGTTAGTGAAAAAGTTAAAGATTTTTTTTATTTGATCGCATTTGGCGGTAAAATGGTGGCATGAAATATACCAAAATGAGCCTAGATCAATACTTTGAGTTGTCTACTACACTACACTAAAGTTAAAATTAACCCTACAAGCTCCCTACAAGCTACCTAATTAACCCCTTCGCTGCTGGGCATAATACAAGTGTGGTGTGCATCGGCATTTAGTGGCCTTCTAATTACCAAAAAGTAATGCCAAAGCCATAAATGTCTGCTATTTATGAACAAAGGGGATCCCAGAGAAACATTTACAACCATTTGTGTCATAATTGCACAATCTGTTTGTAAATAATTTCAGTGAGAACGTTTTTGAAAAAGTAAAAAAAAAAATTATTTGATCGCAATTTGGCGGTGAAATGGTGGCTTGAAATATAACAAAATGGGCCTAGATCAATACTTTCGGTTGTCTACTAAAAAAAATATATATACATGTGAAGGATTATTCAGGGATTCCTGACAGATATTAGTGTTATAATGTAACTATCACTTAATTTTGGAACAAAATGTTTTGAAAATAGCAAAGTGCTATTTGTACTTATTGCCCTATAACTTGTTAAAAAAGCAAAGAACATATAAACATTGGGTATTTCTAAACTCAGGACAAAATTTAGAAACTATTTAGCATTAGGGTTTTTTCTGGTGGTTGTAGATGTGTAACAGATTTTGGGGGTCAAAGTTAGAAAAAGTGTGTTTTTTCATCATATTTTATAATTGTTTTTATAGTAAATTATAAGATATGATAAAATAATGGTATCTTTAGAAAGTCCATTTAATGCCGAAAAAAACGGTATATAATATGTGTGGGTACAGTAAATAAGTAAGAGGAAAATTATAGCTAAACACAAACAACGCAGAAATGCAACAAATAACACTGGTCCCTAACGGTAAGAATATTGAAAAATGGTCTGGTCACTAAGGGGTTAAAGGAATATTAACCCATATTTTTTGAATGATTCTGATAGAGCATGCAATTTTAAGCAACTTTCTAAATTTACTTGTATTAATAAATTTTTCTTCCTTCTCTTGCTATCTTTATTTAAAAAGCAGGAATGTAAAGCTTAGGTGCCGGCCCATTTTTGGTTCAGAACCTGGGTTACGCTTGCTTATTGGTGGCTAAATGTAGAATGTAAAATGTAAAAAATCTTTTTTTTGGGGGGGGTTTATAGATTAGTTGTTGCTTTTTTATTATTTGGGCAGCAAAAGAGCTGAATGCCCTATTGAGGGCAATGCGAATCTAAATGCCATTTTCAGGGCAATGGGTAATTTACGGCTAGATTACGAGTTTTTCGTTATGGGTGAAAAAGCAGCGTCAAGGCTCTTTTTCACTACCACTGGTATTATGAGTCTTGCAGGTTTAGCTGCACTGCACACTTTTTTGACCGTAAGCAACGTAATTACCGCAGCTTTTTTTTCAATGGGACTTCCATAGTGCCGGTATTACGAGTCTGCCTGGGAGGCCAAAAAGTGAGCGGTACAGCCAATACCATCAAGATTCATACCGTAAACTTAAAGTTAGCAGTTATGGGTTTTATGCTACAAAGCTGTAACATAAAACTCATAACTAAAGTGCTAAAAACTACACTAACACCCATAAACTACATATTAACCCCTAAACCGAGGCCCTCCCGCATCGCAAACACTAAAATAAAATTATTAACCCCTAATCTGCCACTCCGGACATCGCCACCACTATAATAAACATATTAACCCCTAAACCTAACCCTAAATCTAACCCTAACCCCCACTAACTTTAATGTAATTAAAATAAATCTAATTAAAAAATCCTATCATTAACTAAATAATTCCTATTTAAAACTAAATACTTACCTATAAAATAAACCCTAAACTAGCTACAATATAACTAATAGTTACATTGTATCTATCTTAGGTTTTATTTTTATTTCACAGGTAAGTTTGTATTTATTTTAACTAGGTTGACTAGTTGGTAAATAGTTATTAACTATTTACTAGCTACCTAGCTAAAATGAATACAAATCTACCTGTAAAATAAAACCTAACCTGTCTTACACTAACACCTAACCTTACACTACAATTAAATCGATTACCTAAATTAAATACAATTAACTAAATTACAAAAAAACCAAACACTAAATTACACAAAATAAAAAAAAAAATTATCAGATATTTAACCCCTTAACGACCGACGACATGCAGGGTACGACTTCTAAAAACATACAGTTAACGACCGAGGACGTACCCTGTGTCTGGAAAGCGGTGGAAACGATCCTGCATGCTTCCAGATGCTTTCCGGTTAATGCAGGGATGCCTCGATATCGACGCATCCCTGCAATAACCTTCCTTGGCCATCCGATGCAGAGAGAGCCACTCTGTGGCCCTCTCTGCACCGAACATCGATGGCCGGTATCGTTGGTGGGTGGGAGCCGGTCTGGGAGACGGGTGGCGGCCAAAGATGCATCTGATGATGCAAGAGGGGGCGGGATCGCCGTGGGGGTGGGAGCGTACACGGGGAGGGAGCGGGTGGGAACCGCTACACTACAGAAATGTTTTTGTGAAAGTGGGGAAAATGGGGGAGAGGCAAGCTGATAAGAAATTATCTAAATGATCAGGCAGGGTGTGGGGGGTTGGTCTGTGGGGGGGGAAGCTACACTACAGAAAAAAAAATTTAATTTTTTTTTTTTTGCAAACTGGGTACTGGCAGACAGCTGCCAGTACCCAAGATGGCTCCGATTAAGGCAGAGGGGGAGGGTTAGAAAGCTGTTTGAGGGGGTGATCAGGGAGGTTGGGGGCTAAGGGGGGATCCTGCACAGCAGCCTATGTAAATATGCTTAAAAAAATAAAAAAAAATTCAAAAATACCTTTTATTTTAGTACTGGCAGACTTTCTGCAATCAGCCAATAGAATTGAGCTTGCATTCTATTGGCTGATTGGAACAGCCAATAGAATGCCAGCTCAATCCTATTGGCTGATTGGATCAGCCAATAGGATTGAACTTCAATCCTATTGGCTGATTGCATCAGCCAATAGGATTTTTCCTACCTTAATTCCGATTGGCTGATAGGATTCTATCAGCCAATCGGAATTGAAGGGACGCCATCTTGGAAGACGTCACTTAAAGGAACCTTCATTCAGTTGTCGGATCAAGAAGGAAGAGGATGCTCCACGTTGGATGTCTTCAAGATGGACCCGCTCCGAATGGAAGAAGATAAAAGATGCCGCCTGGATGAAGACTTCTGCCAGTCTGGATGTCCTCTTCTGGCCGGATCAGATGAAGACTTCTGCCCCTCTGGAGGTCCACTTGTGCCCGGCTGGGTGAAGACGTCTCAAGGTAGGGTGATCTTCAAGGGGGTAGTGTTAGGTTTTATTAAGGGGGGATTGGGTGGGTTTTAGAGTAGGGTTGGGTGTGTGGGTGGTGGGTTATAATGTTGGGGGGTATTGTATTTTTTTCTTTCATGTAATTAGCAAGAGTCCATGAGCTAGTGACGTATGGGATATACATTCCTACCAGGAGGGGCAAAGTTTCCCAAACCTTAAAATGCCTATAAATACACCCCTCACCACACCCACAAATCAGTTTTACAAACTTTGCCTCCTATGGAGGTGGTGAAGTAAGTTTGTGCTAGATTCTACGTTGATATGCGCTCCGCAGCAGGTTGGAGCCCGGTTTTCCTCTCAGCGTGCAGTGAATGTCAGAGGGATGTGAGGAGAGTATTGCCTATTTGAATGCAATGATCTCCTTCTACGGGGTCTATTTCATAGGTTCTCTGTTATCGGTCGTAGAGATTCATCTCTTACCTCCCTTTTCAGATCGACGATATACTCTTATATATATACCATTACCTCTGCTGATTTTCGTTTCAGTACTGGTTTGGCTTTCTACAACATGTAGATGAGTGTCCTGGGGTAAGTAAGTAAGCTTATTTTCTGTGACACTCTAAGCTATGGTTAGGCACTTTTTTAATAAAGTTCTAAATATATGTATTCAAACATTTATTTGCCTTGACTCAGGATGTTCAACATTCCTTATTTTCAGACAGTCAGTTTCATATTTGGGATAATGCATTTGAATCAATCATTTTTTCTTACCTTAAAAAATTTGACTTTTTCCCTGTGGGCTGTTAGGCTCGCGGGGGCTGAAAATGCTTCATTTTATTGCGTCATTCTTGGCGCGGACTTTTTTGGCGCAAATTTT
This sequence comes from Bombina bombina, assembly GCF_027579735.1. Lineage (NCBI taxonomy): Eukaryota > Metazoa > Chordata > Amphibia > Anura > Bombinatoridae > Bombina > Bombina bombina. Next base: position 425,563,283 of record NC_069499.1, read on the forward strand.
TTTTTCTGTTTCCGGCGTCATACGTGTCGCCAGAAGTTGCGTCATTTTTTGACGTTTTTTGCGTCAAAAGTGTCGGCGTTCCGGATGTGGCGTCATTTTTGGCGCCAAAAGCATTTAGGCGCAAAATAATGTGGGCGTCTTATTTGGCGCTAAAAAATATGGGCGTCATTTTTGTCTCCACATTATTTAAGTCTCATTATTTATTGCTTCTGGTTGCTAGAAGCTTGTTCACTGGCATTTTTTTCCCATTCCTGAAACTGTCATTTAAGGAATTTGATCAATTTTGCTTTATATGTTGTTTTTTCTATTACATATTGCAAGATGTTCCACGTTGCAACTGAGTCAGAAGATACTTCAGGAAAATCGCTGCCCGGTGCTGGAGCTACCAAGCTAAGTGTATCTGCTATAAACTTTTGGTATCTGTTTCTCCAGCTGTTGTTTGTATTGCATGTCATGACAAACTTATTAATGCAGATAAAATTTCCTTTAGTACTGTTACATTACCTGTTGCTGTTCCGTCAACATCTAATTTTCAGAGTGTTCCTGATAACATAAGAGATTTTATTTTTAAATCCATTAAGAAGGCTATGTCTGTTATTTCTCCTTCTAGTATACATAAAAGTCTTTTAAAACTTCTCTTTTTTCAGATGAATTTTTAAATGAACATCATCATTCTGATACTGATACTGGTTCTTCTGGTTCAGAGGTTTCTGTCTCAGAGGTTGATGCTGATAAATCTTTGTATTTGTTCAAGATGGAATGTATTCGTTCTTTACTTAAAGAAGTATTAATTGCATTAGAAATAGAGGATTCGGTCCTCTTGATACTAAATCTAAACGTTTAAATAAGGTTTTTAAATCTCCTGTAGTTATTCCAGAAGTGTTTTCTCTCCCTGATGCTATTTCTGAAGTAATTTCCAGGGAATGGAATAATTTGGGTAATTCATTTACTCCTTCTAAAACGTTTTAAGCAATTATATCCTGTGCCATCTGACAGATTAGAGTTTTTTGGGACAAAATCCCTAAGGTTAATGGGGTTGTCTCTACTCCTGCTATATTTTTAGCTGATGTTGCTGCAGCTTCAACTTTTTGGTTAGAAGCTTTAGCGCAACAAGTAACAGATCATAATTTTATAGCATTATTATTATTCTATAACATGCTAATAATTTTATTTGTGATACCATCTTTTGATATCATTAGAGTTGATGTCAGGTATATGTCTCTAGCTATTTTAGCTAGAAGAGCATTATGGCTTAAAACTTGGAATGCTGATATGTCTTCTAAGTCAACTTTGCTTTCCCTTTCTTTCCAGGGTAATAAATTATTCGGTTCTCAGTTGGATTCTATTATCTCAACTGTTACTGGAGGGAAGGGAACTTTTTTACCAAAGGATAAAAAAATCTAAGGTAAATTTAGGTCTAATAATCGTTTTCGTTCCTTTCCTCACAACAAGGAACAAAAGCCTGATCCTTCATCCTCAGGAGCGGTATCAGTTTGGAAACCATTTCCAGTTTGGAATATATCCAAGCCTTATAGAAACCTAAAGCCAGCTCCTAAGTACCCATGAAGGTGCGGCCCTCATTCCAGCTCAGCTGGTATGGGGCAGATTACGTTTTCTTCAAAGAAATTTGGATCAATTCCGTTCACAATCTCTGGTTTCAGAACATTGTTTCAGAAAGGTACAGAATTGGCTTCAAGTTAAGGCCTCCTGCAAAGAGATTTTTTTCTTTCCCGTGTCCCAGTAAACCCAGCAAAGGCTCAGCATTTCTGAAATGTGTTTCAGATCTAGAGTTGGCTGGAGTAATTATGCCAGTTCCAGTTCTGGAACAGGGGCTGGGGTTTTATTCTATCTCTTCATTATACCAAAGAAGGTCAATTCCTTCAGACCAGTTCCGGATCTATCAATATTGAATCGTTATGTAAGGATACCAACATTCAAGATGGTAACTGTAGGACTATCCTGCCTTTTGTTTAGCAAGGGCATTATATGTCTACAATAGATTTACAGGATGCATATCTGCATATTCCGATTCATCCAGATTACTTTTAGTTTCTGAGATTCTCTTTTTAGACAAGCATTACCAGTTTTGTGGCTCTACCGTTTGGCCTAGCATCAGCTCCAAGAATTTTTTCAAAGGTTCTCGGTGCCCTTCTGTCTGTAATCAGAGAACAGGGTTTTGGTATTTCCTTATTTGGACGATATCTTGGTACTTGCTCAGTCTTCACATTTTCGCAGAATCTCATATGAATCGACTTGTGTTGTTTCTTCAAGATCATGGTTGGAGGATCAATTTACCAAAAAGTTCATTGATTCCTCAGACAAGAGTAACCTTTTTAGGTTTCCAGATAGATTCAGTGTCTATGACTCTGTCCTTGTCAGACAAGAGAAGTTTAACATTGATATCAGCTTGTCAAAACCTTCAGTCACAATCATTCCCTTTGGTAGCCTTATGCATGGAAATTTTAGGTCTTAGGACTGCCGCATCGGATGCGATCTCCTTTGCTCGTTTTCACATGCGACCTCTTCAGCTCTGTATGCTGAACCAATGGTGCAGGGATTACACAAAGATATCTCAATTAATATCTTTAAACCGATTATACGACACTCTCTGACGTGGTGGACAGATCACCATCGTTTAGTTCAGGGGGCTTCTTTGTTCTTCCGACCTGGACTATAATCTCAACAGATGCAAGTCTTACAGGTTGGGGAGCTGTGTGGGGGTCTCTGACGGCACAAGGGGTTTGGGAATCTCAGGAGGTGAGATTACCGATCAATATTTTGGAACTCCGTGCAATTTTCAGAGCTCTTCAGTCTTGGCCTCTTCTGAAGAGAGAGTTGTTCATTTGTTTTCAGATAGACAATGTCACAACTGTGGCATACATCAATCATCAAGGAGGGACTCACAGTCCTCTGGCTATGAAAGAAGTATCTCGAATTTTGGTTTGGGCGGAATCCAGCTCCTGTCTAATCTCTGCGGTTCATATCCCAGGTATAGACAATTGGGAAGCGGATTATCTCAGTCGCCAAACGTTGCATCCGGGCGAATGGTCTCTTCACCCAGAGGTATTTCTTCAGATTGTTCAAATTTGGGAACTCCCAGAAATAGATCTGATGGCTTTTCATCTAAACAAGAAACTTCCCTGGTATCTGTCCAGATCCCGGGATCCTCGGGCGGAGGCAGTGGATGCATTATCACTTCCTTGGAAGTATCATCCTGCCTATATCTTTCCGCCTCTAGTTCTTCTTCCAAGAGTATTCTCCAAGATTCTAAAGGAATGCTCGTTTGTCCTGCTGGTAGCTCCAGCATGGCCTCACAGGTTTTGGTATGCGGATCTTGTCCGGATGGCCTCTTGCCAGCTGTGGACTCTTCCGTTAAGACCAGACTTTCTGTCGCAAGGTCCTTTCTTCCATCAGGATCTCAAATCCTTAAATTTTAAGGTATGGAGTTTGAACGCTTGATTCTTGGTCAAAGAGGTTTCTCTGACTCTGTGATTGATACTATGTGACAGGCTCGTAAATCTGTATCTTGAGAGATATATTATAGAGTCTGGAAGACTTATATTTCTTAGTGTCTTTCTCATCATTTTTCTTGGCATTCTTTTTGAATACCGAGAATTTTACAGTTTCTTCAGGATGGTTTAGATAAAGGTTTGTCCGCAAGTTCCTTGAATGGACAAATCTCTGCTCTTTCTGTTCTTTTTCACAGAAAGATTGCTAATCTTCCTGATATTCATTGTTTTGTACAATTTCTCCTCCTTGGAGTTTGAATTTGGTTCTGGGGGCTCTTCAAGCTCCTCCTTTTGAACCCATGTATTCTTTGGTCATTAAATTACTTTCTTGGAAAGTTTTGTTTCTTTTGGCCATCTCTTCTGCCAGAAGAGTCTCTGAATTATCTGCTCTTTCTTGTGAGTCTCCTTTTCTGATTTTTCATCAGGATAAGGCGGTGCTGCAAACTTCTTTTGAATTTTTTACCTAAGGTTGTGAATTCTAACAACATTAGTAGAGAAATTGTGGTTCCTTCATTATGTCCTAATCCTATGAATTCTAAGGAGAAATCATTGCATTCTTTGGATGCTGTTAGAGCTTTGTATTATTATGTCGTAACTACTAAGTCTTTCCGAAAGACTTCTAGTCTATTTGTCATCTTTTCCGGTTCTAGAAAAGGCCAGAAAGCTTCTGCCATTTCTTTGGCATCTTGGTTGAAATCTTTATTTCATCATGCCTATGTCGAGTCGGGTAAAACTCCGCTTCGAAGGATTACAGCTCATTCTACTAGGTCAGTTTCTACTTCCTGGGCGTTTAGGAATGAAGCTTCGGTTGATCAGATTTGCAAAGCAGCAACTTGGTCCTCTTTGCATACTTTTACTAAATTCTACCATTTTTGATGTGTTTTCTTCTTCTGAAGCAGTTTTTGGTAGAAAAGTACTTCAGGCAGTGGTTTCAGTTTGAATCTTCTGCTTATGTTTTCATTAAACTTTATTTTGGGTGTGGATTATTTTCAGCAGGAATTGGCTGTCTTTATTTTATCCCTCCCTCTCTAGTGACTCTTGCGTGGAAAGATCCACATCTTGGGTAGTCATTATCCCATACGTCACTAGCTCATGGACTCTTGCTAATTACATGAAAGAAAACATAATTTATGTAAGAACTTACCTGATAAATTCATTTCTTTCATATTAGCAAGAGTCCATGAGGCCCACCCTTTTTTGTGGTGGTTATGATTTTTTTGTATAAAGCACAATTATTCCAATTCCTTATTTTTTATGCTTTCCACTTTTTTTCTTATCACCCCACATCTTGGCTATTCGTTAAACTGATTTGTGGGTGTGGTGAGGGGTGTATTTATAGGCATTTTAAGGTTTGGGAAACTTTGCCCCTCCTGGTAGGAATGTATATCCCATACGTCACTAGCTCATGGACTCTTGCTAATATGAAAGAAATGAATTTATCAGGTAAGTTCTTACATAAATTATGTTTTTTATAGGTAAAAAAGCTGATTACTTTGGGGCAATGCCCCGCAAAAGGCCCTTTTAAGGGCTATTTGTAATTTAGTATAGGGTAGGGAATTTTATTATTTTGGGTGGCTTTTTTATTTAATTAGGGGGATTAAAGTAGGTGTAATTAGCTTTAAAAAACTGTAATTCTTTTTTTTATTTTCTGTAATTTAGTGGGGGGGGGTTTCGAAATTTAGTTTATTTAAATTAATTGTAAATAATTGTAGGTAGTTTAGGTAATTAGTTTAATTATAGTGTAGTGTTAGGTGTAATTGTAACTTAGGTTAGGAATTATTTTACAGGTAAATTTGTACTTATTTTAACTAGGTAGCTATTAAATAGTTAATAACTATTTAATAACTATTGTACCTAGTTAAAATAAATACAAAGTTGCCTGTAAAATAAATATAAATCCTAAAATGGCTACAATGTAACTATTAGTTATATTGTAGCTAGCTTAGGGTTTATTTTATAGGTAAGTATTTAGTTTTAAATAGGAATTATTTAGTTAATTATAGTAAGTTTATTTAGATTTATTTAAATTATATTTAAGTTAGGGGGGTTAGGGTTAGACTTAGGTTTAGGGGTTAATACATTTATTATAGTGGCAACAACGTTGGGGGCGGCAGATTAGGGGTTAATAATTGTAGGTAGGTGTCGGCGATGTTAGGGACGGCAGATTAGGGGTTAATAAAATGTAACTAGTGTTTGCGAGGCGGGAGTGCGGCGGTTTAGGGGTTAATACATTTATTAAAGTGGAGGCGATGTCCGGTCGGCAGATTAGGGGTTAAATAATTTTATTATAGTGTTTGCGATGTGGGGGGGGCCTCGGTTTAGGAGTTAATAGGTAGTTTATGGGTGTTAGTGTACTTTTTAGCACTTTAGTTAAGAGTTTTATGTTCCGGCGTTAGCCCATAAAACTCAAACTACTGACTTTTAAATGCGTTAGTAGTCTAGACAGGAGAGGGAGTACCGCTCACTTTTTCCAGCGATCGTAATACCGGCGTTAGGCAAATCCCATTAAAAAAGATAGGATACACAATTGACATAAGGGGATTTGCGGAATGCTAAAATTGCGGTAAAAATGTGAGCGGTACACCTGTACCTGCCTGACTCGTAATACCAGCGGGCGTTAAAAAGCAGCGTTAGGACCCCTTATCGCTGCTTTTTAAGGCTAACGCAAGACTCGTAATCTAGCCGTATGTTTCCTCCTCTTTTAAAGATTGTTTAGAATTACGTAAAGTAAGAAAGAAAAAGGAAAAAAAAACTTTTAAAAAAAAGTGTTGTTTTCTTTGAATGTAGCTATATGTTTTATGTTTTCACCTTCACATCTGTTTTGCAGGATTTGTCAAGAAAAGGATTGTTTTTATTCATATTGACTGACATAGCATTTGGTTACTTCATGTGCAAATACAGGGTAAAATGATGAGACATTTTTGTAATATGAAATCAAAACCACGTGGTAGCAATCTGAGCTCAAAATGAAATTGTTTGCAAACAATTCTATTATTTTTGTATTTATTTATTATTATTAATGTGGCCACTGTATAAGAAAAATATTTTTGTTTTTAAATTTGCATATGAATTGTTTTCACTTCTAACTTTTGTGGATAACTCAGTTTATTTTTGCAGGCTATGTTGATCCTAACTTTAGATGTAACTACTGTTACACCAGATATGAGTGGTGGCACTGGGCAAGTGGGCCTGACACACACGCTGGCAGGCAGGCAGGCAACTGTAATTAGATTACACTAGCAGACTGATGTTTCACAGTCAAAAAAGTTTTTTTTTTAAATTATTTACACTTCTGTTACACCAGATATGAGTGGTGGCACTGGGCAAGTGGGCCTGGCTGGCACACACGCTAGCAGGCAGGCAACTGCAATTAGATTACACTTGCAGACTGATGTTTTACAGTCAAAAAAGTTTTTTTTTTTTATTATTTTCACTACTGTTACACCAGATATGAGTGGTGGCACTGGGCAAGTGGGCCTGGCACACACGCTAGCAGGCAGGAAACTGCAATTAGATTACACTAGCAGACTGATGTTTCACAGTCAAAAAAGTTTTTTTTTTTTTTAATTATTTACACTACTGTTACACCAGATATGAGTGGAGGCACTGGGCAAGTGGGCCTGGCACACACGCTGGCAGGCAGGCAACTGCAATTAGATTACACTTGCAGACTGATGTTTTACAGTCAAAAAAGTTTTTTTTTTTAAATTATTTACACTACTGTTACACCAGATATGAGTGGTGGCACTGGGCAAGTGGGCCTGGCACACACGCTGGCAGGCAGGCAACTGCAATTAGATAACACTAGCAGACTGATGTTTCACAGTCAAAAAAGTTTTTTTTTTTAATTATTTACACTACTGTTACACCAGATATGAGTGGTGGCACTGTGCAAGTGGGCCTGGCACACACGCTAGCAGGCAGGCAACTGCAATTAGATTACACTAGCAGACTGATGTTTTACAGTCAAAAAAGTTTTTTTTTAAAATTATTTACACTACTGTTACACCAGATATGAGTGATGGCACTGGGCAAGTGGGCCTGGCACACACGCTGGCAGGCAGCTGCAATTAGATTACACTAGCAGACTGATGTTTCACAGTCAAAAAAGTTTTTTTTTTTTATTATTTTCACTACTGTTACACCAGATATGAGTGGTGGCACTGGGCAAGTGGGCCTGGCACACACACTAGCAGGCAGGAAACTGCAATTAGATTACACTAGCAGACTGATGTTTCACAGTCAAAAAAGTTTTTTTGAAAAAATTATTTTCACTACTGTTACACCAGATATGAGTGGTGGCACTGGGCAAGTGGGCCTGGCACACACGCTGGCAGGCAGGCAACTGCAATTAGATTACACTAGCAGACTGATGTTTCACAGTCAAAACAGTTTTTTTTTTTAAATTATTTACACTACTGTTACACCAGATATGAGTGGTGGCACTGGGCAAGTGGTCCTGGCACACACGCTAGCAGGCAGGCAACTGCAATTAGATTACACTAGCAGACTGATGTTTCACAGTCAAAAAAGTTTTTTTTTTAATTATTTACACTACTGTTACACCAGATATGAGTGGAGGCACTGGGCAAGTGGGCCTGGCACACACGCTGGCAGGCAGGCAACTGCAATTAGATTACACTTGCAGACTGATGTTTTACAGTCAAAAAAGTTTTTTTTTTTAAATTATTTACACTACTGTTACACCAGATATGAGTGGTGGCACTGGGCAAGTGGGCCTGGCACACACGCTGGCAGGCAGGCAACTGCAATTAGATAACACTAGCAGACTGATGTTTCACAGTCAAAAAAGTTTTTTTTTTTAATTATTTACACTACTGTTACACCAGATATGAGTGGTGGCACTGTGCAAGTGGGCCTGGCACACACGCTAGCAGGCAGGCAAATGCAATTAGATTACACTAGCAGACTGATGTTTTACAGTCAAAAAAGTTTTTTTTTTAAATTATTTACACTACTGTTACACCAGATATGAGTGATGGCACTGGGCAAGTGGGCCTGGCACACACGCTGGCAGGCAGCTGCAATTAGATTACACTAGCAGACTGATGTTTCACAGTCAAAAAAGTTTTTTTTTTTTATTATTTTCACTACTGTTACACCAGATATGAGTGGTGGCACTGGGCAAGTGGGCCTGGCACACACGCTAGCAGGCAGGAAACTGCAATTAGATTACACTAGCAGACTGATGTTTCACAGTCAAAAAAGTTTTTTTGAAAAAATTATTTTCACTACTGTTACACCAGATATGAGTGGTGGCACTGGGCAAGTGGGCCTGGCACACACGCTGGCAGGCAGGCAACTGCAATTAGATTACACTAGCAGACTGATGTTTCACAGTCAAAACAGTTTTTTTTTTTAAATTATTTACACTACTGTTACACCAGATATGAGTGGTGGCACTGGGCAAGTGGTCCTGGCACACACGCTAGCAGGCAGGCAACTGCAATTAGATTACACTAGCAGACTGATGTTTCACAGTCAAAAAAGTTTTTTTTTTTAATTATTTACACTACTGTTACACCAGATATGAGTGGTGGCACTGGGCAAGTGGGCCTGGCACACACGCTAGCAGGCAGGCAACTGCAATTAGATTACACTAGCAGACTGATGTTTAAGAGTCAAAAAAGTTTTTTTTTTTTAATTATTTACACTAAAGTTACACCAGATATGAGTGGTGGCACTGGGCAAGTGGGCCTGGCACACACGCTGGCAGGCAACTGCAGTTAGATTACACTAGCATACTGATGTTTCACAGTCAAAAAAGTTTTTTTTTTTAAATTATTTACACTACTATTACACCAGATATGAGTGGTGGCACTGGGCAAGTGGGCCTGGCACACATGTTAGCAGGCAGGAAACTGCAATTAGATTACACTAGCAGACTGATGTTTCACAGTCAAAAAAGTTGTTTTTTTTAGAATTATTTACACTACTGTTACACCAGATATGAGTGGTGGCACTGGGCAAGTGGGCCTGGCACACACGCTGGCAGGCAGGCAACTGCAATTAGATTACACTAGCAGACTGATGTTTCACAGTCAAAAAAGTTTTGTTTTTTTTAATTATTTACACTACTGTTACACCAGATATGAGTGGTGGCACTGGGCAAGTGGCTTGGCAGGCAAGCAACTGCAAATAGATGACACAGGAAAAAAAATGATGTTCTAGCCCTAAAAAGGGCTTTTTGGGGTGCTGTCCTTAAAGCAGAGATCAGATGAGTCCTTCAGGACTGTAGTGGACACTGAATACACTAGCCTAGCTATCAATTTCCCTATAAAATCAGCAGCAGCTACACTGTCCCTCCTCTCACTAACAATGCAGCTTCTGAATTAATCTAAAATGGCTGCTGTCCAAGAGCTGGGAGGGTCTGGGAGGGAATATCTGCTGCTGAGTGGCTGGAATGTGTCTGCAGACTGTGAGATACAGGGTCAAAGTTTACTCAATGATGACGAATAGGGGGCAGATCGAACATCACATATGTTCGCCCGCCAAGGCGAACGCGAACAAGCTATGTTTGCCGGGAACTATTCGCCAGCGAAAAATTCGCGACATCACTATCTCTGAACAGAGTTTCAAAGGATGAAACCTGTTTCTCAAGAGTGGTATCTCAGTGCAAATATGTACTAGAATGGAATACAACAAGATATAGAAACGGTACATAGAATAGGTTATTTTAATGGAAATATTGAGAATATTAAACTAAGACCAATTATCTTCAAATTTGTGAATTTCCAAGACAAAATGCTATATCTTAAATATTACAGGAAACTTAATCCTTTTGTAATTGACCCTCATAAAATTCTTATCTTTCAGGATTTTTCAGCGGAAACACTAAGGCCTAGATTTGGAGGCTCCTAACGCTGGTTTTAGGCTACCGCCGGTATTTGGTGTCAGTCAAAAAAGGGTCTAACGCTCACTTTTCAGCCGCGACTTTTCCATACCGCAGATCCCCTTACGTCAATTGCGTATCCTATCTTTTCAATGGGATCTTTCTAACTCCGGTATTTAGAGTCGTGGCTGAAGTGAGCGTTAGAATTCTAACGACAAAACTCCAGCCGCAGAAAAAAGTCAGTAGTTAAGAGCTTTCTGGGCTAATGCCGGTTCATAAAGCTCTTAACTACTGTGCTCTAAAGTACACTAACACCCATAAACTACCTATGTACCCCTAAACCGAGGCCCCCCACATCGCCGCCACTCTATTACATTTTTTAACCCCTAATCTGCCGACCGCCACCTACGTTATCCTTATGTACCCCTAATCTGCTGCCCCTAACACCGCCGACCCCTATATTATATTTATTAAACCCTAATCTGCCCCCCACAACGTCGCCGCCAGCTACCTACACTTATTAACCCCTAATCTGCCGAGCGGACCACACCGCTATTATAATAAAGTTATTAACCCCTAATCCGCCTCACTCCCGCCTCAATAACCCTATAATAAATAGTATTAACCCCTAATCTGCCCTCCCTAACATCGCCGACACCTAACTTCAATTATTAACCCCTAATCTGCCGACCGAATCTCGCCGCTATTCTAATAAATAGATTAACCCCTAAAGCTAAGTCTAACCCTAACACTAACACCCCCCTAAATTAAATATAATTTAAATCTAACGAAATAAATTAACTCTTATTAAATAAAGTATTCCTATTTAAAGCTAAATACTTACCTGTAAAATAAATCCTAATATAGCTACAATATAAATTATAATTATATTATAGCTATTTTAGGATTAATATTTATTTTACAGGTAACTTTGTAATTATTTTAACCAGGTACAATAGCTATTAAATAGTTAAGAACTATTTAATAGCTAAAATAGTTAAAATAATTACAAAATTACCTGTAAAATAAATCCTAACCTAAGTTACAATTAAACCTAACACTACACTATCAATAAATTAATTAAATAAAATACCTACAATTACCTACAATTAAACCTAACACTACACTATCAATACATTAATTAAATACAATATCTACAAATAAATACAATTAAATAAACTAACTAAAGTACAAAAAATAAAAAAGAACTAAGTTATAAAAAATAAAAAAATATTTACAAACATAAGAAAAATATTACAACAATTTTAAACTAATTACACCTACTCTAAGCCCCCTAATAAAATAACAAAGCCCCCCAAAATAAAAAAATGCCCTACCCTATTCTAAATTACTAAAGTTCAAAGCTCTTTTACCTTACCAGCCCTGAACAGGGCCCTTTGAGGGGCATGCCCCAAAGAATTCAGCTCTTTTGCCTGTAAAAAAAACATACAATACCCCCCACCAACATTACAACCCACCACCCACATACCCCTAATCTAACCCAAACCCCCCTTAAATAAACCTAACACTAAGCCCCTGAAGATCTTCCTACCTTGTCTTCACCATGCCAGGTATGACCGTCCGTTCCAGGCTCCGATATCTTCATCTAAGCCCAAGCGGGGGCTAGACATCCATCATCCGACGGCTGAAGAAGTCCAGAAGAGGCTCCAAAGTCTTCATCCTATCCGGGAAGAAGAGTAGATCCGGACCGACAACCATCTTCTTCCAAGCGGCATCTTCTATCTTCATCCGATGAGTACCGGCTCCATCTTGAAGACATCCACCGCGGACCCATCTTCTTCCGACGACGACTTCCCGACGAATGACGGTTCCTTTAAGGGACGTCATCCAAGATGGCGTCCCTCGAATTCCGATTGGCTGATAGGATTCTATCAGCCAATCGGAATAAAGGTAGGAAAATTCTGATTGGCTGATGGAATCAGCCAATCAGATTGAGCTCGCATTCTATTGGCTGATCGGAACAGCCAATAGAATGCAAGCTCAATCTGATTGGCTGATTGAATCGGAACTGCAGTTAGATTACACTAGCAGACTGATGTTTCACAGTCAAAAAAGTTTTTTTTTTATTATTCACACTACTATTACACCAGATATGAGTGGTGGCACTGGGCAAGTGGGCCTGGCACACACGTTAGCAGGCAGGAAACTGCAATTAGATTACACTAGCAGACTGATGTTTCACAGTCAAAAAAGTTTTTTTTTTAAATTATTTACACTACTGTTACACCAGATATGAGTGGTGGCACTGGGCAAGTGGCTTGGCAGGCAAGCAACTGCAATTAGATGACACAGGAAAAAAAATGATGTTCTAGCCCTAAAAAGGGCTTTTTGGGGTGCTGTCCTTAAAGCAGAGATCAGATGAGTCCTTCAGGACTGTAGTGGACACTGAATACACTAGCCTAGCTATCAATTTCCCTATAAAATCAGCAGCAGCTACACTGTCCCTCCTCTCACTAACAATGCAGCTATGTTCGCCGGGAACTATTCGCCAGCGAACAATTCGCAACATCACTATCTCTGAACAGAGTTTCAAAGGATGAAACCTGTTTCTCAAGAGTGGTATCTCAGTGCAAATATGTACTAGAATGGAATACAACAAGATATAGAAACGGTACATAGAATAGGATATTTTAATGGAAATATTGAGAATGTTAAACTAAGACCAATTATCTTCAAATTTGTGAATTTCCAAGACAAAATGCTATATCTTAAATATTACAGGAAACTTAATCCTTTTGTAATTGACCCTCATAAAATTCTTATCTTTCAGGATTTTTCAGCGGAAACACTAAGGCCTAGATTTGGAGTTTGGCGGTAGCCGTGAAAACCAGCGTTAGAGGCTCCTAACGCTGGTTTTAGGCTACCGCCGGTATTTGGAGTCAGTCAAAAAAGGGTCTAACGCTCACTTTTCAGCCGCAACTTTTCCATACCGCAGATCCCCTTACGTCAATTGCGTAATAATAGCTAAAATAGTTAAAATAATTACAAAATTACCTGTAAAATAAATCCTAACCTAAGTTACAATTAAACCTAACACTACACTATCAATAAATTAATTAAATAAAATACCTACAATTACCTACAATTAAACCTAACACTACACTATCAATACATTAATTAAATACAATATCTACAAATAAATACAATTAAATAAACTAACTAAAGTATAAAAAAGAACTAAGTTACAAAAAATAAAAAAATATTTACAAACATAAGAAAAATATTACAACAATTTTAAACTAATTACACCTACTCTAAGCCCCCTAATAAAATAACAAAGCCCCCCAAAATAAAAAAATGCCCTACCCTATTCTAAATTACTAAAGTTCAAAGCTCTTTTACCTTACCAGCCCTGAACAGGGCCCTTTGCGGGGCATGCCCCAAAGAATTCAGCTCTTTTGCCTGTAAAAAAAAACATACAATACCCCCCCCCCCCAACATTACAACCCACCACCCACATACCCCTAATCTAACCCAAACCCCCCTTAAATAAACCTAACACTAAGCCCCTGAAGATCTTCCTACCTTGTCTTCACCATGCCAGGTATGACCGTCCGTTCCAGGCTCCGATATCTTCATCTAAGCCCAAGCGGGGGCTAGACATCCATCATCCGACGGCTGAAGAAGTCCATCCACCGCGGACCCATCTTCTTCCGACGACGACTTCCCGACGAATGACGGTTCCTTTAAGGGTCGTCATCCAAGATGGCGTCCCTCGAATTCCGATTGGCTGATAGGATTCTATCAGCCAATCGGAATTAAGGTAGGAAAATTCTGATTGGCTGATGGAATCAGCCAATCAGATTGAGCTTGCATTCTATTGGCTGATCGGAACAGCCAATAGAATGCGAGCTCAATCTGATTGGCTGATTGAATCAGCCAATCGGATTGAACTTGATTCTGATTGGCTGATTGAGCCGGTCCTCATCGGATGAAGATAGAAGATGCCGCTTGGAAGAAGATGGTTGCCGGTCCGGATCTACTCTTCTTCCCGGATAGGATGAAGACTTTGGAGCCTCTTCTGGACTTCTTCAGCCGTCGGATGATGGATGTCTAGCCCCCGCTTGGGCTTAGATGAAGATATCGGAGCTTGGAACGGACGGTCATACCTGGCATGGTGAAGACAAGGTAGGAAGATCTTCAGGGGCTTAGTGTTAGGTTTATTGAAGGGGGTTTGGGTTAGATTAGGGGTATGTGGGTGGTGGGTTGTAATGTTGGGGGGGTATTGTATGTTTTTTTTACAGGCAAAAGAGCTGAATTCTTTGGGGCATGCCCCGCAAAGGGCCCTGTTCAGGGCTGGTAAGGTAAAAGAGCTTTGAACTTTAGTAATTTAGAATAGGGTAGGGCATTTTTTATTTTGGGGGACTTTGTTATTTTATTAGGGGGCTTAGAGTAGGTGTAATTAGTTTAAAATTGTTGTAATATTTTTCTTATGTTTGTAAATATTTTTTTATTTTTTGTAACTTAGTTCTTTTTTTATTTTTTGTACTTTAGTTAGTTTATTTAATTGTATTTATTTGTAGATATTGTATTTAATTAATGTATTGATAGTGTAGTGTTAGGTTTAATTGTAGGTAATTGTAGGTATTTTATTTAATTAATTTATTGATAGTGTAGTGTTAGGTTTAATTGTAACTTAGGTTAGGATTTATTTTACAGGTAATTTTGTAATTATTTTAACTATTTTAGCTATTAAATAGTTCTTAACTCTTTAATAGCTATTGTACCTGGTTAAAATAAATACAAAGTTACCTGTAAAATAAATATTAATCCAAAAATAGCTATAATATAATTATAATTTATATTGTAGCTATATTAGGATTTATTTTACAGGTAAGTATTTAGCTTTAAATAGGAATAATTTATTTAATAAGAGTTAATTAATTTTGTTAGATTTAAATTATATTTAAGTTAGGGGGGTGTTAGTGTTAGGGTTAGACTTAGCTTTAGGGGTTAATACATTTATTTGAATAGCGGTGAGCTCCAGTCGGCAGATTAGGGGTTAATGTTTGAAGTTAGGTGTCGGCGATGTTAGGGAGGGCAGATTAGGGGTTAATACTATTTATTAAAGGGTTAGTGAGGCGGATTAAGGGTTAATAACTTTATTATAATAGCGGTGCGGTCCGGTCGGAAGATTAGGGGTTAATAAGTGCAGGCAGGTGGAGGCGACGTTGTGGGGGGCAGATTAGGGGTTAATAAATATAATATAGGGGTTGGCGGTGTTAGGGGCAGCAGATTAGGGGTACATAGGGATAATGTAAGTTGCGGCGGTTTACGGAGCGGCAGATTAGGGGTTAAAATAATATGCAGGGGTCAGCGATAGCGGGGGCGGCAGAATAGGGGTTAATAAGTGTAAGGTTAGGGGTGTTTAGACTCGGGGTACATGTTAGGGTGTTAGGTGCAGACGTAGGAAGTGTTTCCCCATAGCAAACAATGGGGCTGCGTTAGGAGCTGAACGCGGCTTTTTTGCAGGTGTTAGGTTTGTTTTCAGCTCAAACAGCCCCATTGTTTCCTATGGGGGAATCGTGCACGAGCACGTTTTTGAGGCTGGCCCCGTCCGTAAGCAACTCTGGTATCGAGAGTTGAAGTTGCGTTAAATATGCTCTACGCTCCTTTTTTGGAGCCTAACGCAGCCATTCTGTGGACTCTCAATACCAGAGTTATTTTAAAGGTGCGGCCAGAAAAAAGCCAGCGTTAGCTACGCGGGTCTTTACCGAAAAAACTCTAAATATAGCCGTAAGAGAAGGGATATGTCCCTTTTCTATGGTAAGATTATGAAGGCCGACTACAATATTAAGCTTATCTATCCAGCTAAGCTGGTAGTGATGAGAAAAGGAATTTTGCATATTCTCAATAATGTCTTGGAAGCTTAATCATTTTGTAAAGAGGTTGGTCTATCTTAACTAATAAGCAATTGATATAAGCTACAAATATTATCGCTAATGTTTGGATATGGAGTGGAGTTATTATTGTTCTGTATTATTGTTCTATATTATGTTAATTTTAAGGTTGGTTTTATCCCCGCCCCCCCTTTTTTTTTCTCTTTTCTCTCCCCCTCCTCTTTCCTTCCCTCTTCCCTCTCCCTCGCCTAGGCCTAATAGCCCTGATTGATGGTAGTAAACCTTAATTTAATTTCATGGAACGTGGGCGGCATAACCTCTCCAATCAAAAGGAAGTCCATAATTAAGTATTTGGGTAATTTGTAGAAATACCCAAGCTTAAAACCAAATGGGTCAGAGAGGTTATTGCTACCACACATGAGTCCAGGAAAAAGGGGGTAGCAATCCTTCTGAAAAAAAAATTAGAATACCACATTGAGGCTACTGAATTAGATCCAGAAGGATGTTTTCAAATTATAGAGATAATTCTTAATAAATCACGTTTTATCTTGTGCAATGTTTATGGCCCTAATAATCTTGATAGATAATTCTGGACTAACCTGACGTTTAAACTGCATAAATACATAGGACAAAACCTAATAGTAGCCGGAGATTTTAATCTAATAGCAGAACCAATCCTAGATAGGTTAAACAAAAAGGGAAATCTTGTATATTACAGAAATTTTGGTTTCAACTAGGGCTTATTGATATTTGGCGTGTCCAAAACCCAGATGTTCGTGCATATACAAGTATGTCCAAAGCTCACCAGTCCCTATCCAGGATTGAATAGTTTTGTATCTAAGAATCCTTAGTCAGTTTGAATTGGGAAGCCGGAATTGATATTTTAAATTCGGACCACGCAGCTATATCATTAAATCTTAATACTCGCCCACCACACTCACTTAATAATAATATCTACTTCCCAAAACACTTACTCCTAGATTTAGAGTTTGGCGTCAGCCGTCAAAACCAGCGTTAGAGGCTCCTAACGCTGGTTTTGGGCTACCGCTGGTATTTAGAGTCAGTCAGGAAAGGGTGTAACGCTCACTTTCCAGCCGCGACTTTTCCATACCGCAGATCCCCCTACGCCAATTGCGTATCCTATCTTTTCAATGGGATCTTTCTAACGTCGGTATTTAGAGTCTTGGCTGAAGTGAGCATTAGAAATCTAACGACAAAACTCCAGCCGCAGAGAAAAGCCAGGAGTTAAGAGCTTTCTGGGCTAACGCCGGTTCATAAAGCTCTTAACTACTGTGCTCTAAAGTACACTAACACCGATAAACTACCTATGTACCCCTAAACCGAGGTCCCCCCATATCGCCGCCACTTTATTACATTTTTATAACCCTTAATCTGCCGACCGCACACCACCGCCACCTACGTTATCCCTATGTACCCCTAATCTGCTGCCCCTAACACCGCCGCCCCCAACGTCGCTGCTACCTTACCTACAATTATTAACCCCTAATCTGCCGACCGGACCTCACCGCTACTATAATAAAGTTATTAACCCCTAATCCGCCTCACTAACCCTATAATAAATAGTATTAACCCCTAATCTGCCCTCCCTAACATCACCGACACCTAACTTCAAGTATTAACCCCTAATCTGCCGACCGGACCTCACCGCTACTCTATTAAATTTATTAACCCCTAAAGCTAAGTCTAACCCTAACACTAACACCCCCCTAAATTAAATATAATTTTTATCTTACGAAATAAATTAACTCTTATTAAATAAATTAATCCTAATTAAAGATAAATACTTACCTGTAAAATAAACCCTAATATAGCTACAATATAAATTATAATTATATTGTAGCTATTTTAGGATTAATATTTATTTTACAGGCAACTTTGTATTTATTTTAAACACGTACAATAGCTATTAAATAGTTAATAACTATTTAATAGCTACCTAGTTAAAATAATTACAAAATTACCTGTAAAATAAATCCTAACCTAAGTTACAATTAAACCTAACACTACACTATCAATAAATTAATTACATAAAATACCTACAAATAAATACAATTAAATAAACTAACTAAAGTACAAAAAATAAAAAAGAACTAAGTTACAAAAAATAAAAAAATAATTTACAAACATTAGAAAAAGATTACAACAATTTTAAGCTAATTACACCTACTCTAAGCCCCCTAATAAAATAACAAAGCCCCCCAAAATAAAAAAATGCCCTAGCCTATTCTAAAATTAAAATAGAAAAGCTCTTTTACCTTACCAGCCCTTAAAAGAGCCTTTTGCGGGGCATGCCCCAAAGAAAACAGCTCTTTTGCCTGCAAAAAAAAACCATACAATAACCCCCCCAACATTACAACCCACCACCCACATACCCCTAATCTAACCCAAACCCCCCTTAAATAAACCTAACACTAAGCCCCGGAAGATCATCCTACCTTATCTTCACCACGCCGGGTATCACAGATCGGTCCAGGCTCCGAAGTCTTCATCCAAGCCCAAGCGGGGGCTGAAGAGGTCCATGATCCGGCTGAAGTCTTGGCCCAAGCGGGGGCTGAAGAGGTCCATGATCCGGCTGAAGTCTTCATCCAAGCTGGAGCTGAAGAGGTCCATGATCCGGCTGAAGTCTTCTATCAAGCGGCATCTTCAATCTTCTTTCTTCCGGATCCAACTTCATTCCGCCGACGCGGAACATCCTTCTTCACCGACGACTTCCCGACGAATGACGGTTCCTTTAAGGGACATCATCCAAGATGGCGTCCCTCGAATTCCGATTGGCTGATAGGATTCTATCAGCCAATCGGAATTAAGGTAGGAAAATTCTGATTGGCTGATTGAATCAGCCAATCAGATTGAAGTTCAATCCGATTGGCTGATTGGATCAGCCAATCAGATTGAGCTTGCATTCTATTTGCTGATCGGAACAGCCAATAGAATGCAAGCTCAATCTGAAGTTCAATCAGATTGAAGTTCAATCCGATTGGCTGATTGGATCAGCCAATCAGATTGAGCTCGCTTTCTATTGGCTGATCGGAACAGCCAATAGAATGCAAGCTCAATCTGATTGGGTGATTGGATCAGCCAATCGGATTGAACTTGAATCTTGAATCTGATTGGCTGATTCCGTCATTCGTCAGGAAGTCGTCGGTAAAGAAGGATGTTCCGCGTCGGCCGGATGAAGATATATCCGGAAGAAAGAAGATTTAAGATGCCGCTTGATAGAAGACTTCAGCCAGATCATAGACCTCTTCAGCTCCCGCTTGGATGAAGACTTCAGCCGGAACATGGACCTCTTCAGCCCCCGCTTGGGCCAAGACTTCAGCCGTATCATGGACCTCTTCAGCCCGCGCTTGGGCTTGAATGAAGACTTCGGAGCCTGGACCGATCGGTGATACCCGGCGTGGTGAAGATAAGGTAGGATGATCTTCAGGGGCTTAGTGTTAGGTTTATTTAAGGGGGGTTTGGGTTAGATTAGGGGTATGTGGGTGGTGGGTTGTAATGTTGGGGGGGTATTGTATGGTTTTTTTTTACAGGCAAAAGAGCTGAATTCTTTGGGGCATGCCCCGCAAAAGGCCCTTTTAAGGGCTGGTAAGGTAAAAGAGCTTTACAATTTTAATTTTAGAATAGGGTAGGGCATTTTTTTATTTTTTTATTTTGGGGGGCTTTGTTGTAGGTGTAATTAGCTTAAAATTGTTGTAATCTTTTTCTAATGTTTGTAAATTATTTTTTTATTTTTTGTAACTTAGTTCTTTTTTTATTTTTTGTACTTTAGTTAGTTTATTTAATTGTATTTATTTGTAGGTATTTGTATGTAATTCATTTATTGATAGTGTAGTGTTAGGTTTAATTGTAGATAATTGTAGGTATTTTATGTAATTAATTTATTGATAGTGTAGTGTTAGATTTAATTGTAACTTAGGTTAGGATTTATTTTACA
This sequence comes from Bombina bombina, assembly GCF_027579735.1. Taxonomy (NCBI): domain Eukaryota; kingdom Metazoa; phylum Chordata; class Amphibia; order Anura; family Bombinatoridae; genus Bombina; species Bombina bombina. Next base: position 425,583,461 of record NC_069499.1, read on the forward strand.
GGTAATTTTGTAATTATTTTAACTAGGTAGCTATAAAATAGTTATTAACTATTTAATAGCTATTGTACCTGGTTAAATAAATACAAAGTTGCCTGTAAAATAAATATTAATCCTAAAATAGCTACATTATTATAGGGTTATTGAGGCGGGAGTGAGGCGGATTAGGGGTTAATACATTTATTATAGTAGCGGTGAGGTCCGGTTGGCAGATTAGGGGTTAATTATTGTAGGTAGCTGGCGGCGATGTTGTGGGGGGCAGATTAGGGGTTAATAAATATAATATAGCAGTCAGCGGTGTTATGGGCAGCAGATTAGGGGTACATAGGTATAATGTAGGTTGCGGCGGTGTACGGAGCGGCAGATTAGGGGTTAAAAAATATATGCAGGTGTAAGCGATAGCGGGGGCGGCAGATTAGGGGTTAATAAGTGTAAGGTTAGGGGTGTTTAGACTCGAGTGCATGTTAGGGTGTTAGGTGCAGACTTAGGGAGTGTTTCCCCATAGGAAACAATGAGGCTGCGTTATTATCTGAACGCTGCTTTTTTGCAGGTGTTAGTTTTTTTTTCAACTCAAACAGCCCCATTGTTTCCTATGGGGGAATCGTGCACGAGCACGTTTTTTAAGCTGGCCGCGTCCGTAAGCACCGCTGGTATTGAGAGTTGCAGTGGCGGTAAATTATGCTCTACGCTCCCTTTTTGGAGCCTAACGCAGCCATTCTGTGAACTCTAAATACCAGCGGTATTTAAAAGGTGCGGGGGAAAAAAGCCAGCGTTAGCTACGCGGGTCATTACCGACAAAACTCTAAATCTAGCCGTTAATTAATAATATTAACTTCCAAAATTGGCTAAGCGACAGATGGGTCAAATTTTATAAACATAATTATGCATATTTATAGAAAACAGAGGTGTTCTGGGAAGCAGCTAAAGCTGTTCTAAGGGGCGAGATTAAATCTTATATGTGCCAAGTTAAAAAAAGATTTAGACGAATCGAAATCAAAATCCAATCAAAAATTAAAGTACCTAACCTCTCTGCAGATACTATGTCCGAAATGAATGTGCCCATCTCGGAAGCCGAAATTTTAAAAGCTATTAAAATGGCTAAGCTAAATAAAGCTGCTGGACCAGAATTTTATAGAATATTACAATCACAAATAACTCCCACTTTAAATAAATTATTCAATGTTTATTTTTCAGAAAATACTAAATGTTCTCCCTATTTTTATGCTGCCAATATTTCATTAATTTTAAAGAAAAATAAAGATCCAGAACTTCCAGTTTCATACAGGCCTATCTCAGTGCTGAAAACCGATTATAAACTTCTAACTTCTATTGTAATCTTGGAGAATTAATTAATGAGAATCAATCAGGTTTTATGCCTGGGAGAAACCCTGTAAGAAACATAAGAAAGGTTTTACTGGTCCTCGATTTTTTTCTGGAATAAATATAATCGTCTAGACATAGAGATTTAGTTGACCTGGCCATTTTAACGGTTGATGCGGAAAAAGCATTCAATTGGATCTGTTGGGATCACTTGTTTTTCTCCTTAGAGCAATTTGGACTTGTAGGTTATGTCAATAATTTTATTCGGTTAATCTATAATGCTCCTACATCCGCGTTAATCATCAATAATTCGATTTTGCAACAATTTGTTCTTCAAAGAGGTACCAGGCAGGGGTTACCGCTCTCCCCATTACTCTTTAACATCTCATTAGAACCCCTGGCAATCCTGCTCCGCCAAGAACTTGAAGGTATCCGATTGGGCAGTCAGAAGCTATTTTTATTACTTGGATGACCTTATGCTATTCTTAAGTAATATTAAGAAGAACCTTCCTTTATTACGCAATATTATCTCTATGTTTGGATCGATTTCAGGTTACAGAATTAATCTTCTGAAATCAGAACTCCTATGGTTACACAAGGACCCGGGTAATATTACCAATCACCCTTTTATTGAAACAACTCAGATTACCTATCTGGGGTTAAGATTGAGTATTAATCCAGATGAGTGGTATAACATAAATTACTCTTATTGCTTAAAGAATTGCAAAAAAAAATTAGAGGATTGGGCTAGCCTTCCTATATCCTTGTCAGCCCGAGCAATATTGATCAAAACTGTACTCTTTCCTAAGTTACTTTATATAATTCAAAATATGCCGATTTTTATACATAAGGCTGATATTCTTAGATATAACAAAGCTTGTGCCAGATTTCTATGGAAGGGTGTTAAAGCTCGGATAGCCATTCATCAGCTTATGAATTCCAAGCTTTCAGCAGGGCTGGCCCTGCCTAATATTCAAGCTTATAATCTTGTGGCTCTATTGAAACTAGCTATTGACTGGATCACTGAAAAAGAACAAGTTACCCTGCTTCAATGTGAATCTAATCTTGTTGCTCCTTTTCATTTGAACGCATTACTGCACTGCCCAATAACATCATTACCTTCAACTGTTTTTTCCTTGATTACCCTTAAGAATATCATAGTGACATGGCAGAAGTTTTGTTCTGAGATAGGACTCTCCCCTTATGTCTCTAAGTTTCTTCCTATTAGAGGTAATCCTAATTTCACACCAGGACTATCAAATCGGGTATTTAGACAGTGGGCCACGAAAAGCCTAAAGTGGAACCAAATTTTAGGATCTGATTGTTGTCCAGTAACCTTTTGTGTCTTGGCCAATAAGTTTGGCCTCTTGAAACAAGATTTCTATGCGTATCTTCAATTAAGACATTTTACCTATGAATTAACACAAAAATTTGGCACAGATTGGTCCCTAGGTGAACTACACAGTAGAATCATTGGATATCAATCTGGTATATACTCTATCTCTCCCTTCTATTCCTTACTAAGTCAACGGTCCTCAGCTGAAAAAATGAATGATATAGTGGCAAAGTGGATTAAAAAATTTCCTGAGATTAACGACCAGACCATAATGGATACTTGGGTTTTGACAGTATGGAGAGAGTCACAGATCAAGATAAATCTAAGGACTTATCTTACTCCAGATACACTGTTTTTGGGAATGCCCAAACATCTTGCAGTTTTGGCATAAAGTGTTATATTGGATGTACTCAGTTTTATTGTTGGATTACTATATTAAACCAGTTGAGGTTTTTTTTCTTGCCAAATTTCAAGGTGCCCCTAAAAATTTTAAACTTATAAATAGAATCATATTAATTGGTCGTAATCTTATCCTAAAACTCTGGAAATCCCATGCTGCGCCTAAATTCTCAGAGCTTAAAAATGCTCTGATTACACAATGTACGATAGAACAGTACAATCTGTTGAACTCTTCGGATGAACAATTGGCTTTTTTAAAAAAAAAATGGAAAGTGTTCATATTATCATTACAAGTATCAGTGCAAAGAGTATTAGTTAAATCCCCTTTTGTTCAATTAAATATCTATGCCGGACATTTTCCCAACTTTTAGTTGGAGGCTGGGAGCGAGTGAGAGAGTGGGACTATCCCACTATTCCCTTTTCTTCCCCCCCTTTTTTTTGTTTGTTGGTGTTATATGTTTTCATGATTTTTTGATTTGTATAGTATAAAACACAATCAATGGAGACAGATGAGCTCTTGATAAGGCATTTAATCCGTTTTCTTTTTTAATGCTTCGGGTCCTGTGTGACGCCATATTTTGCCTTTGTGTATGCTATTCATGTGCCTTCATTTTTTGGTTATAAATAAAAAAAAAAAAAAAAAAAAAGACTTCCTTGACCGGTATGTAGATTATTGTGTAATGTATATTATAGTATATATGATTAAGGGATGACTTATTTTGTGCTACAGGGAGGCATTACAAGAGATATATAAGATAAATTTATATCATATGACATGTTCTGATGAAACAATAGATGATCTAGCCTATATGATTGGGTTTAGAATATGCGACTGATACCTAATAGGTTATGTGTATTGGTATTTTGGGCTCGTCCTTGCGTTGCCAGAACAGACATAAGCTCAATAAGACTGGAATGTGTAAACATGTATCAAAAATGGTTCTTCTGCACAATTTATATAAATTATCAATGTTTATTTTGTAATGGTGCATCCCTAATTCAATCATTCACTGTTGATCTATACTAATGGTGATTTGTTTTTGAATATGTAAGTCCCTAGTTATATGTTAGAATAAGTTTAAATTATAATACATTCTATTATGTTCACATCATGAATTAATTTTATAAGAGTTATAGGGGTTAATAGAATTTCCCGAGCTGTAGTTAGAGCAGTAATTAATTAATAATGATTTTGTCATTTAAAACAGGCGTGGCTTTCTTAACCTTTGGGATTGAGTTGTATTCTTTTTAACTGTTGTGTTAGTTTTTATGAGTAAGGCTATGATTACGGATAATTGCGGAAATGCGTAAGCCATCTTGTGCTAAGCTTTATTATTTGTATGACAAGTTTTGCTGTGTTACTCCTGGATTTTTTACAAGCTTAAGTTTTATGGGACATTCTCTTTATTTTTCTTAATTATTTTTCAGAAGCCAAACTCCACCATTTGACTTATTTGGATCAGCCAATCTGGGCTTTAGTCAGCGGACAACCAGGCTAGCAACGGTCATAATGTAAGTGTAAAATGCATTTATTTGCAGTTGTTTTCAGGTAAAGAGAATTAAAGACAGATATCTAGCAGTCCAGTCTTGAGAAGTAAACTAGATACATGAAAAGGTGCAAAATAGAAAATGAAAATATATTGCAAATTAGTTTCATTATGCATAAACATTTTATATACAAATCTCTATCACCTAGATTATGAGTTTTGCGTTAGAGGCTATGCGGTGCTAACGAGCAGTTTATGATCACCGCTCACTTACAGACAGCACTGGTATTATGGGTTTTTACAACCCAGACAAGAAGTGAGCGTTGAGCAAAATTCTGCTCCTTACCGCACTCCAATACCAGCGCTGCTTACATTAGAGGTGAGCTGGTGTAACATGCTTGTGCACGATTTCCCCATAGGAATCAACAGGGAGAGCCGGCTGAAAAAAAAGTCTAACACCTGCCAAAAAGCAGCGTAAAGCTCAGTAACGCAGCCCCATTGATTCCTATGGGGAAATACATTTTATGTCTACACCTAACACCCTAACATGAACCCCGAGCCTAAACAACCCTAATCATACACTTATTAACCCCTAATCTGCCCCCCCGACATCGGCGCAACCTACATTATATTATTAACCCCTAATCTGCCGCTCCGGACACCGCCGCCACCTACATTATACTTATGAACCCCTAATCTGCTGCCCCCAACATCGCCGACACGTACATTATATTTATTAACCCCTAATCTGCCGCCCCCTATGTCACCGCCACCTATCTACATTTATTAACCCCTAATCTGCTGCCCCCAACGTCGCCGCCACTATATTAAAGTTATTAACCCTAAACCTAACACCCCCTAACTTAAATATAATTAAAAGAAATCGAAATAAAATTACTATCATCAACTAAATTATTCCAATTTAAAACTAAATATTTACCTGTAAAATAAACCCTAAGCTAGCTACAATATAACTAATAGTTACATTGTAGCTAGTTTAGGATTTATTTTTATTTTACAGGCAAGTTTGTATTTATTTTAACTAGGTAGAATAGTTACTAAATAGTTAATAACTATTTACTAACTACCTAGCTAAAATAAATACACATTTACCTGTAAAATAAAACCTAACCTAAGTTACAATTACACCTACCACTACACTATAATTAAATTAATTCCCTAAATTAAATACAATTAAATAAAATTATCTAAAGTACAAAAAAACAAACACTAAATTACAGAAAAATAATAAACAAATTACAAGATTTTTAAACTAATTACACCTAATCTAATCCCCCTAACAAAATAAAAAAGCCCTACCCTACACTAAATTACAAATAGCCCTTAAAAGGGCCTTTTGCAGGGCATTGCCCCAAAGTAATCAGCTCTCTTACCTTCAACATCATTACCTTCAACTGTTTTTTCCTTGATTACCCTTAAGAATATCATAGTGGCATGGCAGAAGTTTTGTTCTGAGATAGGACTCTCCCCTTATGTCTCTAAGTTTCTTCCTATTAGAGGTAATCCTAATTTCACACCAGGACTATCAAATCGGGTATTTAGACAATGGGCCACAAAAAGCCTAAAGTGGAACCAAATTTTAGGATCTGATTGTTGTCCAGTAATCTTTTGTGTCTTGGCCAATAAGTTTGGCCTCTTGAAACAAGATTTCTATGCGTATCTTCAATTAAGACATTTTACCTATGAATTAACACAAAAATTTGGCACAGATTGGTCCCTAGGTGAACTACACAGTAGAATCATTGGATATCAATCTGGTATATACTCTATCTCTCCCTTCTATTCCTTACTAAGTCAACGGTCCTCAGCTGAAAAAATGAATGATATAGTGGCAAAGTGGATTAAAAAATTTCCTGAGATTAACGACCAGACCATAATGGATACTTGGGTTTTGACAGTATGGAGAGAGTCACAGATCAAGATAAGTCTAAGGACTTATCTTATTCCAGATACCTTAGCTAGATGGTATAAATCAGATGTTCTTTGTTCTAGATGTAAGGCAACTCACGCTGATATTTTCCACTGTTTTTGGGAATGCCCAAACATCTTGCAGTTTTGGCATAAAGTGTTATATTGGATGTACTCAGTTTTATTGTTGGATTACTATATTAAACCAGTTGAGGTTTTTTTTCTTGCCAAATTTCAAGGTGCCCCTAAAAATTTTAAACTTATAAATAGAATCATATTAATTGGTCGTAATCTTATCCTAAAACTCTGGAAATCCCATGCTGCGCCTAAATTCTCAGAGCTTAAAAATGCTCTGATTACACAATGTACGATAGAACAGTACAATCTGTTGAACTCTTCGGATGAACAATTGGCTTTTTTTTAAAAAAATGGAAAGTGTTCATATTATCATTACAAGTATCAGTGCAAAGAGTATTAGTTAAATCCCCTTTTGTTCAATTAAATATCTATGCTGGACATTTTCCCAACTTTTAGTTGGAGGCTGGGAGCGAGTGAGAGAGTGGGACTATCCCACTATTCCCTTTTCTTCCCCCCCCTTTTTTTTGTTTGTTGGTGTTATATGTTTTCATGATTTTTTGATTTGTATAGTATAAAACACAATCAATGGAGACAGATGAGCTCTTGATAAGGCATTTAATCCGTTTTCTTTTTTAATGCTTCGGGTCCTGTGTGACGCCATATTTTGCCTTTGTGTATGCTATTCATGTGCCTTCATTTTTTGGTTATAAATAAAAAAAAATTTTTAAAAAAGACTTCCTTGACCGGTATGTAGATTATTGTGTAATGTTATACAATATGGTACTGTTTGCAACTAGCGTATATATGATTAAGGGATGACTTATTTTGAGGTACAGGGAGGCATTACAAGAGATATATAAGATAAATTTATATCATATGACATGTTCTGATGAAACAATAGATGATCTAGCCTATATGATTGGGTTTAGAATATGCGACTGATACCTAATAGGCAGGGCCGCCACTAGAAATTTTGGGGCCCCTGACTTAACCATTGATCAGGGCCCCCCACTCCTTTGACATGTGCAATTTTTGACCAAGTGACTAAAACGTATATGCACTATATTCTTAAGTGTCTATTTAAACTTGGAAATGTTGTAAAGGTAGTAACATACACTGAAACACACACACACACTCACACATAAGGATTCACATATAGACACTCTAGCAAACAAGCAAAGAAACTCAGACACAGACACCCAAACAGACACTTAGCACTTGTTTACATTGACCTGACAAGTAATGAGGTAAGCTACAGTTTTGTAAAAAAAGGAGATTTAGAAAACAAAATATGGAGTTCTGATTATCTTTTTGTAAAGGAAGATGCCAACTAAATGATGACAACAGCATGTAGTGGCTGAAAGGCAGGGCCCTGAACTGCCTAAACAATAATTGAAAGGTTAAATGGTAGATTGGTGACTTCCGGAAAGGTCTCATTAGTCTCAAAGTCTGTAGAAAGATGTGAATAATCAGTAGTAAGGTGAAAATGTCCTAAAAAGGAACAGACAATGGACACACACACACAAACTCAAACTTGCACATACACCCAAGGAAACACTGACAGAGACAGCCTCGGAAAACACACAAAGACATACACACACAGAGACACCCACAGAAAACACAGAAAGACATACATACACACCCTCACTGAGACATCCAGAGAAAACACACAAAGACATACTCACACACACCCTCACAGAGACACCCACAGAAAATACACACCCTCTCAGAGACATCCACAGAAAACACAGACATACATACATACACACACACACACACACCCTCAGAGACATCCACAGAAAACACAGACATACACACACACCCTCACAGAGGCATCCAGAGAAAATACACAAAGACAAACACACGCCCACCCTCACAGGGCCACCCATAGCAAAAGCTCAAAGACATATGCACACACCCTCACAGACATCCACAGAAAATGCACAAAGACATACACACCCACCCTCACAGAGATACCAACAGAAAAAAAATACATACACACTCATAGAGACACAAACCAAAGCACAAAGACTAACACAGACACCCACAGAAACACTCACAGGAGGAAACATTTATGCACCGTGCATCCTCTAAATCAACAGTGTGTGACATGCATGTTAAAAAAAATGCAGAAATTAAGAGATCACTTTTTAAAGAATCATATTTGTAAATGTGCAAACAAAAATAATTTGTGAATTCAAAATTATACATTAATGATCTGGGTAGATGGCTAGATGAAGAAAAGTACTTTTAAAAGGTTGACATATGTTTGTTTGATATTTTCCCCATTTTCCCTAACCAAGAACACCACTTCAAATATAGTGTACAAATGTTCCCATATGTCAGCTGTACTTGTGGATTTTGAAAATGCTGTACTCTATATGGTCTTGGTGGAACCATAAGCTGTGGTACTCATCTAGATCTGGTTAAATGCAGGATTTAAGCTTGCTGGTATGCATTTCAAAATTAAGTCAGCTGTAGAGTAAACTGAACAGTTTTAAGTTAACCTGTCTCATTTCCAACACTGAGCAATCTTAGTCTGAGAGTATAAAATGTTATGCAGATATAAAAATCTTAGATAAAATGCCTCCTTGTATCTGGAAAGTCCTTGCATAAAGGGGCAGTGAACTGGAATGTAATATATATCATTTGTGTATTGAGGAGGAAACATTTCTGCATGGTTTTAAATATAGAATTTCTACAGCATTGTGAAATAATCATAAATACACTGCTGCTAAAAAAATGTGTTTTTATGGACCCCTGGCCCCACCATACAACTACTACCAAACTGAAGTTACAATCTTAAATTGCACAAAGAAATAAAAAACATTTGCTAAGTAAGTCCTACCTCCTCTGCAAATGAAAGTGATCAGCCGCCTGACTCAGGCACACACTCTACAAACAAAGTGCCAAGTCTGTCTCACACTGTGCATAGTGGTTTAGTGCACACTCAGAAATCCTCTCAAATGCTAATACTTTACTCCTTGTAATAAAATTTCCCATGCTCAATTAGCACTCTGCTGTAGTACCCACTAGTGGCTGCCAAAATGAAAAAAATATATATATATTTTTTTTAGTTCTTGCCTCATGGGGCCCCCCTAGCCCATTGGGCCCCTGACAGGAGTCACCCCTGTCACCCCCTGATGGCGGCCCTGCTAATAGGTTATGTGTATTGGTATTTCGGGCTCGTCCTTGCATTGCCAGAACAGACATAAGCTCAATAAGACTGGAATGTGAACATGCACTGGTAAACATGTATCAAAAATGGTGCTTCTGCACAATTTATATAAATTATCAATGTTTATTTTGTAATGGTGCATCCCTAATTCAATCATTCACTGTTGATCTATACTAATGGTGATTTGTTTTTGAATATGTAAGTCCCTAGTTATATGTTAGAATAAGTTTAAATTATAATACATTCTATTATGTTCACATCATGAATTAATTTTATAAGAGTTATAGGGGTTAATAGATTTTCCCGAGCTGTAGTTAGAGCAGTAATTAATTAATAATGATTTTGTCATTTAAAACAGGCGTGGCTTTCTTAACCATTGGGATTGAGTTGTATGCTTTTTAACTGTTGTGTTAGTTTTTATGAGTAAGGCTATGATTACGGATAATTGCGGAAATGCGTAAGCCATCTTGTGCTAAGCTTCGTTATTGTATGACAAGTTTTGCTGTGTTACTCCTGGATTTTTTACAAGCTTAAGTTTTATGGGACATTCTCTTTATTTTTCTTAATTATTTTTCAGAAGCCAAACTCCACCATTTGACTTATTTGGATGAGCCAATCTGGGCTTTAGTCAGCGGACAACCAGGCTAGCAACGGTCATAATGTAAGTGTAAAATGCATTTATTTGCAGTTGTTTTCAGGTAAAGAGAATTAAAGACAGATATCTAGCAGTCCAGTCTTGAGAAGTAAACTAGATACATGAAAAGGTGCAAAATAGAAAATGAAAATATATTGCAAATTAGTTTCATTATGCATAAACATTTTATATACAAATCTCTATCACCTAGATTATGAGTTTTGCGTTAGAGGCTATGCGGTGCTAACGAGCAGTTTATGATCACCGCTCACTTACAGACAGCACTGGTATTATGGGTTTTTACAACCCAGACAAGAAGTGAGCGTTGAGCAAAATTCTGCTCCTTACCGCACTCCAATACCAGCGCTGCTTACATTAGAGGTGAGCTGGTGTAACATGCTTGTGCACGATTTCCCCATAGGAATCAACAGGGAGAGCCGGCTGAAAAAAAAGTCTAACACCTGCCAAAAAGCAGCGTAAAGCTCAGTAACGCAGCCCCATTGATTCCTATGGGGGAATACATTTTATGTCTACACCTAACACCCTAACATGAACCCCGAGCCTAAACACCCCTAATCTTACACTTATTAACCCCTAATCTGCTGCCCCGACATCGGCGCAAGCTACATTATGTTATTAACCCCTAATCTGCCGCTCCGGACACCGCCGCCACCTACATTATACTTATGAACCCCTAATCTGCTGCCCCCAACATCGCCGACACCTACATTATATTTATTAACCCCTAATCTGCCGCCCCCTATGTCGCTGCCACCTATCTACATTTATTAACCCCTAATCTGCTGCCCCCAACGTCGCCGCCACTATATTAAAGTTATTAACTCTAAACTTAACACCCCCTAACTTAAATATAATTAAAAGAAATCTAAATAAAATTACTATCAGCAACTAAATTATTCCAATTTAAAACTAAATATTTACCTGTAAAATAAACCCTAAGCTAGCTACAATATAACTAATAGTTACATTGTAGCTAGTTTAGGATTTATTTTTATTTTACAGGCAAGTTTGTATTTATTTTAACTAGGTAGAATAGTTACTAAATAGTTAATAACTATTTACTAACTACCTAGCTAAAATAAATACACATTTACCTGTAAAATAAAACCTAACCTAAGTTACAATTACACCTACCACTACACTATAATTAAATTAATTCCCTAAATTAAATACAATTAAATAAAATTATCTAAAGTACAAAACCCCCCACTAAATTACAGAAAAATAATAAACAAATTACAAGATTTTTAAACTAATTACACCTAATCTAATCCCCCTAACAAAATAAAAAAAGCCCTACCCTACACTAAATTACAAATAGCCCTTAAAAGGGCCTTTTGCGGGGCATTGACCCAAAGTAATCAGCTCTCTTACCTGTAAAAAAAAATTACAAATCCCCCCCCAACGTTAAAACCCACCACCCACACAACCAACCCTACTCTAAAACCCACCCAATACCCCCTTAAAAAAACCTAACACTAACCCCTTGAAGATTACCTTACCGGGAGAAATCTTCACCCAACCAGGCCGAAGTCCTCAACGAAGCCGGGAGAAGTCTTCAAGATAGGCGAAGTGGTCCTCCAGAGGGGCAGAAGTCTTCATCCAGACGGTATCTTCCATCTTCATCCATCCGGCGTGGGTCCATCTTCAAGACATCCGACGCGGAGCATCCTCTTCAATCGATGGCTTACACAGAATGAAGGTACCTTTAAGTGACGTCATCCAAGATGGCGTCCCTTCAATTCTGATTGGCTGATAGAATTCTATCAGCCAATCGGAATTAAGGTAGAAAAAATCGTATTGGCTGATGCAATCAGCCAATAGGATTGAAGTTAAATCCTATTGGCTGATTGCATCAGCCAATAGGATTATTTCTACCTTAAAGGGACAGGCAACACCAGAATGTTTGTTGTTTAAAAAGATAGATAATCCCTTTATTACCCATTCTCCAGGTGTGCAAAACCAACACTGTTATATTAATGCACTTTTTATTTCTGTGACTAACTTGTTTCTAAGCATCTTCTTACCGCCCCTAATCACATGACTTTTAGTTATTATCTATTGACTTGCATTTTAGCCAATTAGTGCAGTCTGCCACTAGCCACAAGCGTGATCACAATGCTATCTATATCGCCTACATGAGCTTGCTCTCCCCTGCTGTGAAAAGTAAATAAAATAGAGGCGGCCTTCAAGGGCTTAGAAATTATCATATGTGCTTTCCTAGGTTTGCTTTCAACTAGAATACCAAGAGAACAAAGCAAAATTGTTGATAAAAGTAAATTGGAAAGTTGTTTAAAATGACATGCCTTATTTGAAAAATGAAAGGTTTTTTTGGACTTGACTGTCCCTTTAATTCCGATTGGCTGATAGAATTCTATCAGCCAATCAGAATTGGAGGGACGCCATCTTGGATGACGTCACTTTAAGGTAGCTTCATTTTGGGTTAGCCGTCGATTGAAGAGGATGCTCCGCATCGGATGTCTTGAAGATGGACCCGCTCCGCGCCAGATGGATGAAGATAGAAGATGCCGGCTTGGATGAAGACTTCTCCTGGCTTCGTTGAGGACTTCAGCGCGGTTGGGTGAAGACTTCTCCCGGTAAGGTGATCTTCAAGGGGTTAGTGTTATGTTTTTTTTTAAGGGGGTATTGGGTGGGTTTTAGAGTAGGGTTGGTTGTGTGGGTGGTGGGTTTTAATGTAGGGGGGGATTTGTAATTTTTTTTACAAGTAAGAGAGCTGATTACTTGGGGCAATGCCCCGCAAAAGGCCCTTTTAAGGGCTATTTGTAATTGAGTGTAGGGTAGGGCTTTTTTTTTTTTTTGTACTTTAGATAATTTTATATAATTGTATTTAATTTAGGGAATTAATTTAATTATAGTGGTAGGTGTTATTGTAACTTAGGTTAGGTTTTATTTTACAGGTAACTTTGTATTTATTTTAGCTAGGTAGTTATTAAATAGTTATTAACTATTTAGTAACTATTCTACCTAGTTAAAATAAATACAAACTTGCCTGTAAAATAAAAATAAACCCTAAGTTAGCTACAATGTAACTATTAGTTATATTGTAGCTAGCTTAGGGTTTATTTTATAGGTAAGTATTTAGTTTTAAATAGGAATTATTTAGTTAATGATAGTAATTTTATTTAGATTTATTTAAATTATATTTAAGTTAGGGTTAGACTTAGATTTAGGGGTTAATAACTTTAGCATAGTGGTGGCGACGTTGGGGGCGGCAGATTAGGGGTTAATAAATGTAGGTAGGTGTCGGCAATGTTAGGGATGGCAGATTAGGGGTTAATAATATTTAACTAATGTTTGCGAGGCGGGAGTGCCGCGGTTTAGGGGTTAATATATTTATTATATTGGCGGCGATGTCCGGTTCAGCAGATTAGGGGTTAAAAAAATTATTTTAGTGTTTGCGATGTGTGGGGGGCCTCGGTTTAGGGGTTAGTAGCACATGGCAAACACAACAGGGAAAAAACCCTGACAGTACCCTTCCCGTCAACGACCCCTCCCCCGCAGGAGGACAAAAGGCTTATTTGGGAAACGGGCATAGAAGGCACTTAGGAGGGCGGGAGCATGAACATCTGAGTAGGGAACCCAAGAACGCTCTTCCGGACCGTAGCCTCTCCAGTGAACCAAATACTGTACACGGCCCCTGGACATACGAGAGTCAATAATGCTGCTGACCTCATACTCCTCATGGTTGTTAACAAAGATAGGACGGGGACGAGGCAACACAGTGGTAAACCGATTACAAACCAATGGTTTCAAGAGGGAGACATGAAAAACATTGGAGCTGCGCATAGTAGGAGGAAGGTCAAGAGCGTAGGCCACAGGATTAACCCGTCTGAGTATTCGAAAAGGACCAACATAACGGGGAGCCAATTTATTGGAAGGCACACGAAGGTTCAAGTTGCGGGAGGACAGCCAAACTCTCTCACCAACCTGGTAGGAAGGTGCGGGCAGATGCCTACGATCAGCCTGGAACTTTTGGCGCTGCATAGAACGATGAAGGCAATCTTGAATCTGCAACCACGTGGAACGGAGTTGCCGGAGATGCTCCTCCAAAGCCGGAATAACCTGAGACATGAATGAATCGGGCAACAAGGATGGTTGAAACCCATAATTCGCCATGAACAGGGATATCTTGGAGGGAGCATTAATAGCACTATTACGAGCAAACTCTGCCCAAGGTAACATTTCAGACCAATTATTGTGGTGATCTGAGACATAGCAACGGAGGAACTGTTCCAGAGCTTGATTAGACCGTTCCGCAGCCCCATTGGTTTGAGGGTGATATGCTGAGGAGAAGGAAAGCTGGATCCCCATTTGAGCACAAAAGGAACGCCAAAATCTGGAGACAAACTGGCTACCCCGGTCCGACACTATCTCCTTGGGTAACCCATGTAAACGGAAGACCTCTCGGGCAAAAATTGAAGCAAGCTCCTGAGCGGTAGGCAGCTTCATCAAGGGAATGCAATGTGACATTTTAGAAAAACGGTCAACCACCATAAGGATAACAGTATTGCCATTGGAAACAGGGAGCTCGACAATGAAGTCCATGGAAAGATGTGTCCAAGGACGCTCACCATTAGCAATAGGTTGAAGAAGACCCACAGGAAGACGTTGAGGAGTCTTATTCTGTGCACAAACTGAGCAGGAGGCAACATACGCAGCAACATCAGAACAAAGACCTGGCCACCAGAATTGTCGAGTGACAGACAAAATCAAAAAAGGATCTCCTCCCCCAAGGGAGAAGTCAATTTAGTACCTATGGTAGCCAAAATATGGTCAGGAAGTATAACAGGAGTAGGTACAGACTCCTCCTTGGATAGAGGCGAAAATTGTCGAGAGAGGGCATCAGCCCTAACATTCTTACTACCAGGCAGGTAGGAGACCGAGACAAAAATAGCGCCCATCTGGCCTGTTGGGGCGACAAACGTTTTGCTTCAGATAGGTAAGTTAAATTCTTGTGGTCAGTAAGAATGAGCACTGGCACGCTAGTATCCTCGAGAAGATGCCTCCATTCCTTAAGTGCCAAAATTATGGCCAGTAATTCCCTGTCGCCAATTTCATAATTGCACTCCGCTGGAGACAATTTCTTAGAGAAGAAACCACACGGATGCAAGGAACCGTCAGGCGTAGGACATTGAGACAAGAGGGCACCTACTCTAGTCTCAGACGCATCGACCTCAAGAACGAAAGGCAGGACAGGGTTAGGATGAGCCAGAACTGGAGCGGCAGCAAAGGCAGTCTTAAGACTATCAAAGGCCTTAATGGCAGTAGGTGACCAATGGAGTAGATCATTCTCTTTACGGGTCATGTCTGTGATAGGTTTGACCAAGGAAGAAAAGTTTTTAAATAAACTTTCTATAGTAATTGGCGAACCCCAAAAAACGTTGAATAGACCGAAGACCAACTGGGCGAGGCCACTGCAAAACTGCAGATAACTTGTCAGGATCCATGGAGAACCCTGCAACGGAGATAACATAACCTAGGAAGGTTACTTGAGTCTGATGGAACTCACATTTATCAAGTTTACAAAACAGGCCGTTCTCACGTAGTATCTGAAGAACCCGTGTAACATCAGAACGATGAGCCTCAAGTGTGGGTGAGTGTATGAGGATGTCGTCTAAGTACACCACAACACACTGTTGCAACATATCTCGTAGGACATCATTAATAAATTCCTGAAAAACAGCAGGAGCAATACATAGGCCAAATTGCATTACAAGATACTCATAATGCCCGCTCCTGGTGTTAAATGCTGTTTTCCATTCGTGGCCCTCCTTAATCCTAACAAGATTGTACGCTCCTCTCAAATCAAGTTTAGTAAAGACCGTAGCTCCCTTGAGGCGGTTAACCTCTTAAGGACATATGACGGAATTTTTCCGTCATAAAACAATTGAGCAAACAGAAAGCTGTGTCCTTAAAGGGTTAAAGAGTTCCGTAATAAGCGGAATAGGGTAAGCATTCTTAATGGTAAGACGATTAAGACCCCTATAATCGATACATGGTCTTAACTCGCCACCCTTTTTCTTCACAAAGAAGAAGCCAGCCCCTGCAGGAGAGCAGGATTTGCGGATGATCCCCCGCGACAGAGCATCGGCAACATACTCCTTCATAGCACAATTCTCTGCAAAAGACAGAGGGTACACTCGGCCCCGAGGAGGAATGGCTCTGGGTTGCTGCTCTATGGCACAATCGTAAGACCGGTGAGGAGGCAACGTACCGGCACGCACCTTGTCAAACACGTCTAGGAACTCTCGGTACTCCTCTGGCAATTGAGAAACCGAAGAAGTGCACAAGACTTTAATTGGTTTCTGAAGACAAGTGGAAGTACATTGCAGGGACCACGAAAAAAATTTGGACTTGCGCCAGTCGAGACTGGGATTGTTCTTTTGGAGCCAGGGATAACCCAGAACAACCGGAAAATGTGGAGAGTTTATCACCTGGAACTGGAGGGTTTCAAAATGGAAAGCCCCAACAGCCCTGGACAACGGAGCAGTTTCGTGAGTAACGAGTGCGGGCTGAAGGGGCCTGCCATCAATGGCCTCAATAGCAAGCGGAACGGACCGAGGCAAAACAGGAATGGAGTGCTTTGATACAAAAGCACTGTCAATGAAATAGCCCGCAGCACCGGAGTCAACAAGAGCCTGGGTGACTATGGAGGAGTCCGACCAGGAAAGGACAACCGTGACCAAAGGTTTCTCCTTAAGCGGTTCCGGGGACGAGGATAAACCACCCAAGGTCTGCCCCCGACAGGACCTTAGGTGTGAGCGTTTCCCCACCGTGTAGGACAAGACTTCAAAAGGTGGCCCTGTAACCCACAATAGAGGCAGAACCCCTCCCTCCTCCTAAAGGCCCTCTCCGCCACGGAGAGAAGCGTGAATCCCAGCTGCATCGGCTCAGCAGTAACTGGTGACTCGGGACCAGGAGGCATGGGAGGAGAGGGAGGCATGGGTGGGAACGAACACGTAGGAGACAGTGGAACAGGAGGCTTCCGCAAGCGCTCCTTGAAAGAGGGCCTCTCTCTGAGTCTGATGTCAATTATGATCAAAAAAGACACCAATGCCTCGAGATCCTGTGGTAAATCTCTGGCTGCAACTTTGTCTTTAATCGCATCAGAGAGCGATTAAAGGGCTTCATTGTTCCAACCTTCCTCTGCGGCAAGCGTACGGAACTCAATAGCATACTGAGCAACAGATCTTGTACCTTGCTGAATGGACATGAGTCGTTTAGCAGCAGAGGAGGAGCGAGCCGGAACATCAAATACCCTTCAAAAGGAGGCCACAAATTCAGGGTAATTTGAAATCACAGGTTTATTAGTCTCCCACAAGGGATTACCCCAGAGGCAAGAGCTGTGTCAGAGAGTAACGAGATGAAAAATCCCACCTTAGCTCTGTCAGAGGGAAACGCCTGAGGTAACATCTCAAAGTAAATGCCCACCTGGTTCAAAAACCCTCTGCACTGAATAGGATCGCCTCCATATCGCTGAGGTAGAGGTGCAGAACCGGACATGCTCCTGGTAGGCATAGGTGCAGCAGCGGAAACAGGAGCAGCCATAACTTGCGGGACACTTTGGTCCAAATGTGCAGTGCGAGTCAGCAGGGTTTTCAGGGCTAGTGCAAATTGATCCAAGTGGTGATCCTGTACATCCATCCTGGAAATGATGGCAGGTAAAGGTGGATTATTAGCAGCATCAGGATTCATGGCCTTTGCGTAATGTCAGGGTGCCAGGAATCAGACTGAGACGAGAAGTGCAAAAATAATCACACCTTTATTAATAGCAAAAAATAATAAAAAGTCCATAAGTCAAATAACAAGCCAGGAATCAAAGCCAGAGCTGGTAGTCAGACGAGCCGAGTCAGGAGCCAAAGCAAATAGTCAGACGAGCCGGAATCAGGAACAAGGAAAACAGCAGAGTCAGGAACAAGCCAGGGATCAGGAACCAGGAAGGACGTCAGGCAGCAAGGTAATACACAGGAACTCTCACAAACAGGTCTGAGACAACGCAAAGCATACTGAACAGAGGCCCTTTAAATAATAAGTGATGACATCACAATTCTGAGACTGCATCCTGTCTCACATGGATGATACACACTAGTCTGGCCATAAAAGGAAGTGCAGGAATTGAGCAGCATCCCCCACAATGCACCATAGTCAGGAAGAGAGGTGAGTAAAATGGCTGCCAGCAGCACATGACAAACACAACAGAGAAAAAAACGTGACAGTTGCGAATGCGCAAAAATACACTCTACACTACGCAATTAGCTGGGTTTCCCTGTTGAAGTCAATGTGCATGCGTGTCTCATGAACGCGCTTCTATACAGGGAGTAAATTCAATGAGAGATGCATGCGCAATGGGTAGGGGCGTAAATTTAAGATTTTCAGACGCCACTGGGGGACCAATAAAATTGGTATAGCAATATTCGTCATCACTGTTGCGGCTTGAAAGGTAAATAAATGTGATAAAGAGAGCTTTTAAAAAACTGATGAATTAAAGTGAAGGTCAAGTCTGGCTTACTCGCTAACAGGTTTAGACTGTGCATGTAAAATAAGGTTGATGTTCATTCATCAAAATCTTGACAAATAATCAGAACATTTTAATTTTCACCTTCTAAATCACCTGTTTTACTTCTATTGGCCGACCGAAATCTTGCCGCAATTGATTGACATTTTTTCAGGATGTGATAGCCAATCCCTTTTTTACCCCCGGGGCGTTCTGCCCATTTTTACTGACGTCATTACTAACTTCTGCGCATGCATGTAATCCCAGCAAGCGTCATCGACTTCATGCTTGTGCATGAGACGCGCATGCGTATTATGCTCTATGATTCTTTTAGATACATTGAGTCACTCACTCCTATCGATCAAACAGAAGGAAGGAAATTATACTGTCCGTTCTAATACTAATAACGGGTAAATGTTATGGCACGTAACAGAATTCTAATTATCACTTTTGCCAACATATGTTATATGAGACAATCTTTATTTTAACAAACTTATTGTTTTTACGATCAGATTATATACACCTAATGCAAATTTATTTACAGAACACTAGTTATGTATTAGACAATATTTTTTTACGTATGCGCGATTGCGGTTAACATACGCATGCGCATTTTCAATCGGCTGTTGTGCACGAGCTTGAAAGTGACGTAGTGAGCTTGTAGGACCGCTCGCTACATCACTAGTGCCGAAGAAGGAAGTGTGGCAGGGGAGGAGTCAATATATGAAACGGAGGTATAATATATATCTTTTTTATTACAAAATGAATAACTTTTTGGAAAAATAAGGTTAGCGACTTTAATATTTATATGATCATGTTTAAATGGGTGCAGTGCATTTTCTTCAAATTGACCTTCACTTTAAACTCAACATATTTTAAGATGTATTTTCCGGTGCGGCATAGAGGTTGTGGATACTTTACTTTCACTTTAAGGGGAAACCAATTTTAAAGTACCATGTAAATTAGATTTACGTGATCAAGAGATATGAAAATGAATGCACACTATGAAATATTTTTCAAAGAAAGTCTGTGACAACTCTTAAAAAATGAGTGGAATTTATAGGGCTTGAGTGAATGATTTGCCCAGATATTAGGGTTTGTTTGATAAATACGTTACTTGGAGGCATCCCTTATTATCACATACTCTTGAACTAGCAAAGAATATACAATTTTACCAGCTGAACACACACTAGCTATATTATTAACCCTCAAAACACATGTATATCCCTCTTTGCTTTTCTTGTCGCCCCTTATACTTTTGTAATAACGTGTAAATTCGCTTCGCTCATAAATCATACTTTTATATCTTTTCAATAAATGAGACTTGATTCGGTGTTTTTTGCACGACATAAACCTTCCTGAAAGACTCAGTACAAGCACCATTATAGAATGAATAAATCTGTGAAAACAAATCAATGTGAACCCTATTTCCATTTCCACAGTGAACATCGTATCCTAGCAACGGGACGTCTTGTCAATCACGATGAAACGCCTAGTAAATATGGTGAAGTAGCCAGTGGCCAGAAAGATTCACGTGATTAACCGGCAGTCCAATGTAATGGAAGAATCAAAATAGCAACGCTTTAATGGGGTGCGGTCAATGAAGCTGTCAACGTTCGACGTGACGTCATCAGGGAGGGCAAAGCTTTTGGAGGGCGAGGCACGCTGGGAAGCTTTGCAACCAATAGTGTGAGAGAGTTAACGGGAATTCAGTGGTGTTTGGTTCGCTATACTTCCGAGAATTTGAGTTCCCATTTAACAGGTTCAGTGGGTCCTGGGAGCCTCATCGCTCTGTTAAACACAGATATATTGTAGGCAGCCATCAACGTACAGTTTTCGCCTCCTGTTCCGTTAGAAGACGTTCAATTAACAGCTATCACCATGGCGTACCCCGGATACGGAGGAGTGAGTATAATGGGGGGCTTGCTGGGGTCTAGCAGAGGGCACGCAACACAAGCAATCTCACGCATTTGCTTCCTCGTGGGTTAGTGCGGTTTAGACTGGTACTATCCGGATTTGCTATTTGGAGCTAGGCTCTAGTGAAGCGTATTTTCCACACAAATATGAGAGGTTATATGCTCTGGGTATTTCATGGTGCGAGGCCTATAAGTAACTATGGTTATTTATATATAATAGGCTATTGTTGCAGGCAGATTTCAGCTCAGTAGTTCGTACAGCTAGTAACAAAAGTATGCTCGCTGAATGAGTAATACAGTGTTTCTGAATAAATATCTCAATAACCATTATTTGTCAGCTTTTTACAAACAAATTATTCCTTTTTAGTATTTAGCAAAACCCAAAAGTATCCAAAGCCAGTATAAATGATCTGGTTCAATCTCTGGCCCCATCATAATCTGAAGTAAATTCTAAACTGCTTACCTAAAAACAAGCCTGACTTATTTATATTTATATATATATATATATATATATATATATATATATATATGTATATATATATGTGTATATATATGTGTGTGTGTTTTACATGTTAAAAACAAACTATTTTATTTGCAAACTGCTTGCAAAAAAAAAAAAGTTTAAAATGTTCTGTTGTGTTTCAGGTAGGGCTGCCACCTCAGCCATGTTTTCCTGGATACTTATGAGTTACACATGCTGCAGGGTGTGCAGGGAGGAACATGTATTGTGTTTCTGGACAGCACTATTCATATTCCTCCCTGCACATCCTGCAGCATGTGTAATTTATAAGTTTCTGTATTTTAAAGGGACACTGTACCCAAATTTTTTCTTTCATGTTTCAGATAGAGCATGACATTTTAAGCAACTTTCTAATTTACTCCTATTATCAAATTTTCTTCATTCTCTTGGAATCTTTATTTGAAATGAAAGAATGTAAGTTTAGATGCCGGCCCATTTTTGGTGAACAACCTAGGTTGTCCTTGCTGATTGGTGGATAAATTCATCCACCAATCAAAAACTGCTGTCCATAGTCCTGAACCAAGAAAAGCTTAGATGCCTTCTTTTTTATATAAAGATAGCAAGAGAATGAAGAAAAAGTGGTAATATGAGTAAATTAGAAAGTTGCTTAAAATTGCATGCTCTATCTGAATCACAAAAGAAACATTTTTGGTTCAGTGTCCCTTTAAGGGAAGGGTGGCAATCCTAGTTTCAGGGCATACCATTTTAAAAATGTTTCCAATTTACTTCTATGATCAAATGCGTTTCATTCCCCTTATATTCTGTGTTGAAGAGATACGTAGGTAGGCATCTGGAGCACTACATGGCAGGAAACAGTGCTGTAATCTTGTGCTCTTGCAAAATTGCTGCCATATTGTGCTTCCGCAATGGTCCGGCTCCTACGTATATATCTACTTTTCAACTAAAGATACCAAGAGAGTGAATAAGTGATAATAGAGGTGCATTAAAAAGTTGTTTAAAATCGCATGCTTTATCTGAATCAAGAAACATTTTTGCCTTTCATATACCTTTTTTTTAAAGAACATTCTGAAGTTCTAAAATTGAACAATTGTTGAAATATTTAGTGATATTGAAACATTGTTCAGCAAAGAATCAAATGTGTGTATTCCTCCATAAGTATCAAAATGGTATTGTCCTAAATCCAGTGTCTGTTCCCCTTTCCAAAAATCAAACTTTATTATTTAACTTATCTAGAAAAGTCAATAAATGACAATGGAATACAGCAGCACTTGAAAGCTAAAGATTATTGTAAACATCGCTTTAGACCAGTGTTTTTCAACCAGTGTGCCGTGGCACACTAGTGTGCCGTGAGAGATCCTCAGGTGTGCCACGACAGACTGACAACAGTGTGACATATTTTTTAAACTTTGCTTGTTTTTTTATTCCCAGTGCAGGGGTAGTTTGTAGGAGGCATGGCATAACAGCACAATACATACAGTATGTGTGTGTGTGTGTGTGTGTATATATATATATATATATATATATATATATATATATATATATATATATATATATATCACGGCTCAAAATTTCAGGTTATAAGTTACTAGCCAGGCCAAAATATTACTCGCCACTTCTGATCTTACCCACTACCTGCCCACACCACGCTCACTACGCCACCCACTCTTTGCATATGTTTAGCCATCGTGAAACACCTTATTGTGCAGTCATTTTTCATATTTTTTATTTTATACCATAACAAATTAAATAATGCTACATACAGTAAAAAATTAACATAAATAAGTGTATAACAGTTAGCAACATCAACTTGATGGTTCTAGGTAAGACAGCAGCTTGATAGGCAGTTGTTAAAGGGAGAGAGTGGAGAAAGAGAGTGCTTACAGTCATGGAAGGTCATAGCAGACTTGTAGATTTTATTTTACTTATCATCTCTCCCTTCTCTCTCTCAACTATCTTTCTCCCCTACCTCCTCTCTTCAATCTCTCTTTTTACCCTCTCCCTTATCTCTCAGGCCATGGGGTTTATTTATCAAAGGTCCGTAAGACCTCGCTGAATGCGGAGAGCAATACGCTCTCCGTATTCAGCATTGCACCAGCAGCTCACAAGAGCTGCTGGTGCAACGCCGCCCCCCTGCAGACTCGTGGCCAATCAGCCGCCAGCAGGGTGTCAATCAACCCGATCGAGTACGAATTCCGGCGATTCCTGTCTGCCTTCTCAGAGCAGGCAGACAGGGTTATGGAGCAGCGGTCTTTGTGAATGCCAGAAACACGGGCCCACAAGCTCCGTTTGGAGCATGATAAATTGGCCCATATATCTTCTCTTTACACTCTTTGTTTCCTCTCTCTCATATCTTTTTACTTTTTCTTTTCTTCTCCACTGTCTTGTAAAGCTATTTTCTAATACACTTTTACTTTTCCTCTACACTCTCTCTCTTTCTGCCTCTGTTAACCCTCTCAGAAATAAGAGTCTAAGCACTAATGGTGTTCCTACAGCCCTAGTGGAATATTCTAGGATATATAATATTTTTAGCACATAGCCCAAAATGTGTGTTTGTCAATGCTGCAATAGGAGTGTACATTTTGATTCAAAATTCAGTCACTAATTTTCACTCGCCACCATTAAATTTCCACTCGCCAATGGCTAGTAAAGAGTGGAAATTTTGAGCCCTGTATATATATATATATATATATATATATATATATATATATATATATATATATATATATATATATATATATATATATATATTGTATTAGGCTACAATACAGTATGTATATTTTGGGATGGTGGTGTGCCACAGGATTTTTTAATGTAGAAAAGTGTGCCACGGCAAAAAAAAGGTTAAAAATCACTGCTTTAGACAATCGCCAGTTTTGTTTGTAGAAAGTACATGGCTGGCATCTCAATACTCTTCATGAATTGTAAATAAAATATGAAAAATAAAAAATATTAAACATGTAATCTTAGTGATGATAAACTCTCCCCTTTTTATAAAAACATATCTGGAATGTTAGTGATATTTTATATGGCGTTTAATTTATCAGTTGTGCTATAACTTAGTTTCTGTGTTTTTTAATATAGATATGAAATTCAAATACTGCACGCTCTGCATTCCACTTCAAAAGTCAATTTTTCTGTGTGCTAGCGGTCTGAATTGTTATCCAATCAGTGATTTAGCTTCTACAAAAGGGCAGTTTAGGCAAGAGTGCTGATTGGACAACAATTCAAACCTTTAGCTCACAGAAAATTGACTTTTGAAGTGGGTGGCAGAGCTCAGGGAATTTGAATTTCATATCTATATTAAGTTATAGCACATCTTCATTACAATTGATGAATTAAACTCCATCTAAAATATCAGACATTCCGGATCTGTTTTTAAAAAGGGTAGAGTTTACTATCACTTTAAGTTTGGAAACCCAGTTGTAGACTATTGTAGGCTTTCAACTTTGTGCCAATATTTTGGAAAGGCTCTTTCCTGGTTGGACATAAAATTGATCTGTGCTAGCGTTATATTCAAGCCCTGTTTTTAACCTCATCTAATACCTTGTTAGCATGGTTTGGAGTTGTTACGTTGATCCAAATCTATTCACCCAATGTTAGAGCCCTAACACACCAATACTCTTGTTGATTTAAAGCAAATCATTGTAAAAAATGTTTTAATATAGTAGAAAGTGTTCCCAAAAGAGAGGCTGAAGTAGTTCCAGAAGAGATGACCAACCATGCTTATAATTTTAGTAAGTGATGTCTAAAGGGCCATAATACCCAAATGTTTAAACACTTGAAAGTAATGCAGCATAGCTGTAAAAAGCGGACTAGAAAATATCACCTGAACATCTCTATATATAAAAAAGAAAGATATTTTACCTCAAAAGTTTCTCAGTAGCCACATCCCATTGTAAATGATTTCTAAGCTGCGAATCAGTATGTCTGTCCCGGGACAGCGGAAGGGGCAAGCTTACGCGCACTCATCTTATTTCCCTATTCAGTTTAAAGGAAGTTTGCTATGAAATCTCATGAGATCACAGTAAGTGTTCATGACCTCAGCACTGCTGATGCTGATTGGCTGCTGTTAATTTCTTCCATATATTTTTTTTTTTTTTTTTAACCTGCAGCTGAGTAACGTTTTACACAGAACTTACTCTGCTGAGCTGATGATATTGTGAGGTAAAATATCTTCATTTTTTTCCTATAGATGTTCAGGTGATATTTTTCTGTCAGCTTTTTACAGTTATACTGCATCAGTTTCAAGTGATTAGCAGGAGAGTATTATGTCCCTTTAAGTAGGTGTCCACATACTTTTGGCAATGAAGTGTATCATGTTGGTGAATACTCTGTGGCATGAAAAAGGGCACTGTTAGTAATACAAATCATTTGTGTGATACGAAACCTAAAACTATAGGTCTGAGCACACAAATATCTCTCTATACTGACTAAGAATTTTGTAGGCGGTGATGGATTTTAAAACATTGTTTAGCCCCTTAAGGACTATAGCACTTTTCCATTTTCTGACCGTTTGGGACCAAGGCTATTTTTACATTTTTGCAGTGTTTGTATTTAGCTGTAATTTTCCTCTTACTCATTTACTGTACCCACACATATTATATACTGTTTTTCTCGCCATTAAATGGACTTTCTAAAGATACCATTATTTTCATCATATCTTATAATTTATTATAAAGTATGAGGAAAAAACACACTTTTTCTAAATTTGACCCCCAAAATCTGTTACACATCTACAACCACCAAAAAACATCCATGCTAAATAGTTTCTAAATTTTGTACTGAGTTTAGAAATGCCCAATGTTTACATGTTCTTTGCTTTTTTTTGCAAGTTATAGGGCAATAAATACAAGTAACACTTTACTATTTCCAAACCATTTTTTTTTTTTTTCTCAAAATTAGTGATAGTTACATTGGGACACTGATATCTGTCAGGAATCCCTGAATATCCCTTGACGTGTGTGTATATATTTTTTTTTAGAAGACAACCCAAAATATTGATCTAGGCCCATTTTGGTATATTTCATGCCACCATTTCACCGCCAAATGCTATCAAATAAAAATAAAATAAAAAAAAGTTCTCTTTTTTCCCCGCAAACTTTAGGTTTCTCACTGAAATGATTTACAAACAGCTTGTGCAATTATGGCACAAATGGTTGTAAATGCTTCTCTGGGATCCCATTTGTTCAGAAATAGCAGACTTATATGGCTTTGGTGTTGCTTTTTGGTAATTAGAAGGCTGCTAAACGCCGCTGCGCACCACATGTGTATTATGCCAGCAGTGAAGGGGTTAATTAGGGAGCTTGTAGGGTTAATTTTAGCTGTAGTTTAGACCAGTGATTTTTAACCTTTTTTTTGCCGTGGCACACTTTTTTACATTAAATTAAAAAATCCTGTGGCACACCACCATCCCAAAATTTAAAAAAAAATCACACATTGTAGCCTAATACAGTGTGTGTGTGTGTATATATATATATATATATATATATATATATATGTGTATATATATGTGTGTGTGTATGTGTATGTGTATATATATATATATATATATATATATATATATATATATATATATATATATATATATATATATATATATATATATATATATATATATACACACACACACATACTGTATGTATTGTGCTGTTATGCCATGCCTCCTACAAACTACCCCTGCACTGGGAGTAAAAAAAACAAGCAAAGTTTAAAAAATATGTCACACTGTTGTCAGTCTGCCGTGGCACACCTGAGGATCTCTCACGGCACACTAGTGTGCCACGGCACACTGGTTGAAAAACACTGGTTTAGACAACCCAAAGTATTGATCTAGGCCCATTTTGGTATATCTCATGCCACCATTTCACCGCCAAATGCGATCAAATAATAAAAAAAAAGTTCTCTTTTTTTTCACAAACTTTTTCGCAAACTTTAGGTTTCTCACTGAAATTTATTTACAAACAGCTTGTGCAACTATGGCACAAATGGTTGTAAATGCTTCTCTGGGATCCCCTTTATTCAGAAATAGCAGATATATATGGCTTTGGCGTTGCTTTTTGGCAATTAGAAGGCCGCTAAATGCGCACCACACTTGTATTATACCCAGCAGTGAAGAGGTTAATTATGTTGCTTGTATTGAGCTTGCAGGGTTAATTTTAGCTTTAGTGTAGAGATAAGCCTCCCACCTGAAACATCCCACCCATCGATCCCTCCCCCACCCCACAATTGTCCCCACCATCTTAAGTACTGGCGAAGTCTGCCAGTACTAAAATAATTGGTTTTTTTTTTTTTTTTTTTTTATCTATTCTGCTGTGTGGGATCCTCCCACCACCACCCAAACAGCTCTCTAACCCTCCACCTCTACCCTACCTTTATAGTGTGCCATCTTGGGTACTGGCAGCTGTCTGACAGTAACCAGTTTGTCACTAATAATGTTTTAAAAAAAAAAATGTAGATGCCCCCCTCTATCCCACATTACCCATAGCTACAAACACATTGTCCCATAGTGTAGCTTCACACCCGCTCCCGCCCCCATGCACGCGTGTGTCCCCCCGTGCGCGCACCCCTGCACGTGATCCGGCCCCCCCTGCGTTGACTTCTGCGTGTTGATGGCCGCCCGCATCGGCTCCCACCCACCAGCGATCATGGCCATTGATGTCTAATGCAGAGAGGGCCACAGTGGCGCTCTCTGCATCGGATGGCTAAAAAATGTTATTGCAGGATGTCTCAATATCGAGGCATCACTGCAATAACATGAAAGCGGCTGAAAGCGATCAGGATCAAAGATAGACGTACCGGGTACGTCCTTGGTTGTTAAGGATTTTTTTTTTTTTTTTTGTAGGACGTACCTTGTACGTCATTGGTCCTTAAGGGATTAAAGGGACACTGAGCCCTATTTTTTTTTCTTCCGTGATTCAGGTAGAGCATGCAATTTTAAGCAACTTTCTAATTTACTCCTGTTACCAAATTTTATTCATTCTCTTGGTATCTTTATTTGAAAAGCAAGAATGTAAGTTTAGATGCCGGTCCATTTTTGGTGAACAGGCTGGGTTTTTCTTGCTGATTGGTGGATAAATTCAGCCACCAATAAACAAAAAGCTGTCCAGGGTCTGAAACAAAAATTGCCTAGCTCCTTAGCTTATATGCCTTTTTCAAATAAAATCTAAAAGGAACAGAATAGAGGGCGCCACATAGTGCAGATAAAAACAACTTTAAATGGCAAGCGATAAGATCAAAAGAATCCTACTCACACAGTGTAAAGCACAGATGTGCAATACCAGCAGTCCGGAACCACACATCGTCCGGTAGACCAGCGGAAGAAATCGCCAATGGGAGTCCTCGTCTCACCAGGGAGAGTCCAGAGATGCCCAAATTGGAGTGGTCAGAAGAAGCCAATGGAGCAGGAGTCAGCAAGGATCAACCAGCAGGTCCAGAGGCACAATGCAAGATGTTGAAAAAGTCCAAAGAATATTTCTCCAAGGACAAATATGAGTCAGCAGCAGATGGAGAGTTATAAAAGATTAAAAATTATAATAATAAAAACAGCAACGCGTTTCTCAGTGCTACACTCATCAGGCTATCTGATAGGCCTGATGAAAGTGTAGCACTGAGAAACGCGTTGCCGTTTTTATTATTATAATAAATTTTAATCTTTTATAACTCTCCATCTGCTGCTGACTCATATTTGTCCTTGGAGAAATATTCTTTGGACTTTTTCAACATCTTGCATTGTGCCTCTGGACCTGCTGGTTGATCCTTGCTGACTCCTGCTCCATTGGCTTCTTCTGACCACTCCAATTTGGGAATCTCTGGACTCTCCCTGGTGAGACGAGGACTCCCATTGGTGATATCTTCCGCTGGTCTACCGGACGACGTGTGGTTCCAGACTGCTGGTATTGCACATCTGTGCTTTACACTGTGTGAGTAGGATTCTTTTGATCTTATCGCTTGCCATTTAAAGTTGTTTTTATCTGCACTATGTGGCGCCCTCTATTCTGTTCCTTTTGCATTCTCTTTCCTGTGTTGTGGAAAGACACACCGGAGGAGCGGCCTACTTACCCTGGATGTACCCCACTTTACACCCTCTGGATTTGCATATAAAAGGACTCCCTTAACCAATTACTCATTGGACTATAAAGTCTGTATATTCTTGTATATTTTCATATATATCTGCCCTTTGGCCTCCACTTGCCTCTATTGCTGTTTCCTGTTGTAATTTTATATTCTCATACATTGTTATTATATTGTTGGTTCACTGAATCACCTAGTTATTCTAACATATTGCTCGTCACCCACATTTATTTTGTGGTAATTTTATTTACCTCTAGGCGCCTCTTATAAGTAACCTGGTGACGTCTACTATCACCAAGTGTACTAGTTGTTTTTCAAATAAAGATAGCAAGAGAACAAAGACAAATTGATAATAGGAGTAAATTAGAAAGTTGCTTAAAATTGCATGCTCTATCTGAATCACAAAAGAAAAGTTGGGTTCAGGCAGCCGACTGTTTGAGATTGCTATTTATAAATTTAATTGTTTGTTTTTCCAGTTTGGTGGCATTAATCCACAAATGCAGATGATGGGACAGACTATGGCACCAAATGTACATGGAGGCTTCTTTGGCCAACATCAATATCAACAGGCCGATCCAATGTGGGGGTATTTCTCTGCAGTGGCTGGTCAGGTAAGATTGGTTTATACAGTGGTATAGGGATGCACCGAAATTTCGGCCGCAGAAACGTTTTGTCCGAAAATGGCATTTTCAGTTCTGTTTTCTTCTGTTATGTGTGATCAGTCCACGGGTCATCATTACTTCTGGGATATAACTCCTCCCCAACAGGAAATGCAAGAGGATTCACCCAGCAGAGCTGCATATAGCTCCTCCCCTCTACGTCAGTCCCAGTCATTCTCTTGCACCCAACGACTAGATAGGATGTGTGAGAGGACTATGGTGATTATACTTAGTTTTTATGACTTCAATCAAAAGTTTGTTATTTTACAATAGCACCGGAGCGTGTTATTACTTCTCTGGCAGAGTTTGAGGAAGAATCTACCAGAGTTTTTTACTATGATTTTAACCGGAGTAGTTAAGATCATATTGCTGTTCTCGGCCATCTGAGGGAGGTAAAAGCTTCAGATCAGGGGACAGCGGGCAGATGAATCTGCATTGAGGTATGTAGCAGTTTTTATTTTCTGAATGGAATTGATGAGAAAATCCTGCCATACCGTTATAATGACATGTATGTATACACTTCAGTATTCTGGGGATGGTATTTCACCGGAACTACTCTGTTAAAAGTCACTAATCCTTTTAATAAGTATTTATCATGTTAAACGTTTTTGCTGGAATGTAGAATCGTTTACATTTCTGAGGTACTGAGTGAATAAATATTTGGGCATTATTTTCCACTTGGCAGTTGTTTGGTTTTAATTGTGACAGTTTCGTTTCTCTTCACTGCTGTGTGTGAGGGGGAGGGGCCGTTTTTGGCGCTCTTTGCTACGCATCAAAAAATTCCAGTCAGTTACTCTTATATTTCCTGCATGATCCGGTTCATCTCTGACAGATCTCAGGGGTCTTCAAACTTCTTTGGAGGGAGGTAGATTCTCTCAGCAGAGCTGTGAGAATTTTATATTGACTGTGAATAAAAACGTTGCTCTGTAATTTTTATGTCAAATTTAATTATTGTTATTTTTCTAATGGGAACAAACCTTTGCTAAAAGTTGTGTTGTTTTAAAGTTTGATGCTATAACTGTTTTTCAGTTCATTATTTCAACTGTCATTTAATCGTTTAGTACCTCTTTGAGGCACAGTACGTTTTTGCTAAAAAAGATTATAACCAAGTTGCAAGTTTATTGCTAGTGTGTTAAACATGTCTGACTCAGAGGAAGATATCTGTGTCATTTGTTCCAATGCCAAGGTGGAGCCCAATAGAAATTTATGTACTAACTGTATTGATGCTACTTTAAATAAAAGTCAATCTGTACAATTTGAACAAATTTCACCAAACAGCGAGGGGAGAGTTATGCCGACTAACTCGCCTCACGCGGCAGTACCTGCATCTCCCGCCCGGGAGGTGCGTGATATTATGGCGCCTAGTACATCTGGGCGGCCATTACAGATAACATTACAAGATATGGCTACTGTTATGACTGAAGTTTTGTCTAAATTACCAGAACTAAGAGGCAAGCGTGATCACTCTGGGGTGAGAACAGAGTGCGCTGACAATACTAGGGCCATGTCTGATACTGCGTCACAGCTTGCAGAGCATGAGGACGGAGAGCTTCATTCTGTAGGTGACGGTTCTGATCCAAACAGATTGGATTCAGATATTTCAAATTTTAAATTTAAATTGGAGAACCTCCGTGTATTACTAGGGGAGGTCTTAGCAGCTCTCAATGATTGTAACACCGTTGCAATACCAGAGAAACTGTGTAGGTTGGATAAATACTTTGCGGTACCGGCGAGTACTGACGTTTTTCCTATACCTAAGAGACTAACTGAAATTGTTACTAAGGAGTGGGATAGACCCGGTGTGCCGTTCTCACCCCCTCCAATATTTAGAAAGATGTTTCCAATAGACACCACCACTCGGGACTTATGGCAAACGGTCCCTAAGGTGGAGGGAGCAGTTTCTACTTTAGCTAAGCGTACCACTATCCCGGTGGAGGATAGCTGTGCTTTTTCAGATCCAATGGATAAAAAATTAGAGGGTTACCTTAAGAAAATGTTTGTTCAACAAGGTTTTATATTGCAACCCCTTGCATGTATCGCGCCGATTACGGCTGCGGCAGCATTTTGGATTGAGTCGCTGGAAGAGAACCTTAGTTCATCTACGCTAGACGACATTACGGACAGGCTTAGAGTCCTTAAACTAGCTAATTCATTCATTTCGGAGGCCGTAGTACATTTAACCAAACTTACGGCTAAGAACTCAGGATTCGCCATACAGGCACGTAGGGCGCTGTGGCTAAAATCCTGGTCAGCTGATGTTACTTCTAAGTCCAAATTACTTAATATACCTTTCAAGGGGCAGTCTTTATTTGGGCCCGGTTTGAAAGAAATTATCGCTGACATTACAGGAGGTAAGGGCCACGCCCTACCTCAAGACAAAGCCAAAGCTAAGGCTAGACAGTCTAATTTTCGTCCCTTTCGGAATTTCAAAACAGGAGCAGCATCAACCTCCACTGCACCAAAACAGGAGGGAGCTGTTGCTCGTTACAGGCAAGGCTGGAAGCCTAACCAGTCCTGGAACAAGAGCAAGCAGGCCAGGAAACCTGCTGCTGCCCCAAAGACAGCATGAACCGAGAGCCCCCGATCCGGGACCGGATCTAGTGGGGGGCAGACTTTCTCTCTTCGCCCAGGCCTGGGCAAGAGATGTTCAGGATCCCTGGGCGCTAGAGATCATATCTCAGGGATACCTTCTAGACTTCAAATTATCTCCCCCAAGAGGGAGATTTCATCTGTCAAGGTTGTCAACAAACCAGATAAAGAAAGAAGCGTTTCTACGCTGTGTACAAGATCTGTTATTAATGGGAGTGATCCATCCGGTTCCGCGGTCGGAACAAGGACAAGGGTTCTACTCAAACCTGTTTGTGGTTCCCAAAAAAGAGGGAACTTTCAGGCCAATCTTAGATTTAAAGATTCTAAACAAATTCCTAAGAGTTCCATCGTTCAAAATGGAAACTATTCGGACAATCTTACCCATGATCCAAAAGGGTCAGTACATGACCACAGTGGATTTAAAAGATGCTTACCTTCACATACCGATTCACAAAGATCATCACCGGTATCTAAGGTTTGCCTTCTTAGACAGGCACTACCAGTTTGTAGCTCTTCCATTCGGATTGGCTACGGCTCCAAGAATCTTCACAAAGGTTCTGGGTGCCCTTCTGGCGGTACTAAGACCGCGAGGGATTTCGGTAGCTCCGTACCTAGACGACATTCTAATACAAGCTTCAAGCTTTCAAACTGCCAAGTCTCATACAGAGTTAGTTCTGGCATTTCTAAGGTCGCATGGATGGAAAGTGAACGAAAAGAAGAGTTCTCTTTTTCCTCTCACAAGAGTTCCATTCTTGGGGACTCTTATAGATTCTGTAGAAATGAAGATTTACCTGACAGAAGACAGGTTAACAAAGCTTCAAAATGCATGCCGTGTCCTTCATTCCATTCAACACCCGTCAGTAGCTCAATGCATGGAGGTGATCGGCTTAATGGTAGCGGCAATGGACATAGTACCTTTTGCACGCCTACACCTCAGACCGCTGCAATTGTGCATGCTAAGTCAGTGGAATGGGGATTACTCAGATTTGTCCCCTACTCTGAATCTGAATCAAGAGACCAGAAATTCTCTTCTATGGTGGCTTTATCGGCCACACCTGTCCAGGGGGATGCCATTCAGCAGGCCAGACTGGACAATTGTAACAACAGACGCCAGCCTACTAGGTTGGGGCGCTGTCTGGAATTCTCTGAAGGCTCAGGGACTATGGAATCAGGAGGAGAGTCTCCTTCCAATAAACATCCTGGAATTGAGAGCAGTTCTCAATGCCCTTCTGGCTTGGCCCCAATTAACAACTCGGGGGTTCATCAGGTTTCAGTCGGACAACATCACGACTGTAGCTTACATCAACCATCAGGGAGGGACAAGAAGCTCCCTAGCAATGATGGAAGTATCAAAGATAATTCGCTGGGCAGAGTCTCACTCTTGCCACCTGTCAGCAATCCACATCCCGGGAGTGGAGAACTGGGAGGCGGATTTCTTGAGTCGCCAGACTTTTCATCCGGGGGAGTGGGAACTTCATCCGGAGGTCTTTGCCCAAATACTTCGACGTTGGGGCAAACCAGAGATAGATCTCATGGCGTCTCGCCAGAACGCCAAACTTCCTCTCTACGGGTCCAGATCCAGGGATCCGGGAGCGGTTCTGATAGATGCTTTGACAGCACCTTGGAACTTCGGGATGGCTTATGTGTTTCCACCCTTCCCGCTGCTTCCTCGATTGATTGCCAAAATCAAACAGGAGAGAGCATCAGTGATTCTAATAGCGCCTGCATGGCCACGCAGGACTTGGTATGCAGATCTAGTGGACATGTCATCCTGTCCGCCTTGGTCTCTACCTCTAAGACAGGACCTTCTGATACAGGGTCCATTCAAACATCAAAATCTAACTTCTCTGAAGCTGACTGCTTGGAAATTGAACGCTTGATTTTATCAAAACGTGGTTTTTCTGAGTCGGTTATTGATACCCTGATACAGGCTAGGAAGCCTGTTACCAGAAGGATTTACCATAAAATATGGCGTAAATACCTATACTGGTGCGAATCCAAAGGTTACTCCTGGAGTAAGGTTAGGATCGCTAGGATATTGTCCTTTCTACAAGAAGGTTTAGAAAAGGGTTTATCAGCTAGTTCATTAAAGGGACAGATTTCAGCTCTGTCCATCTTGTTACACAGGCGTCTCTCAGAAAATCCAGACGTCCAGGCCTTTTGTCAGGCTTTAGCTAGGATCAAGCCTGTGTTTAAAGCTGTTGCTCCGCCATGGAGTTTAAACTTAGTTCTTAACGTTTTACAGGGTGTTCCGTTTGAACCCCTTCATTCCATTGATATAAAATTGTTATCTTGGAAAGTTCTGTTTTTAATGGCTATTTCCTCGGCTCGAAGAGTCTCTGAGTTATCAGCCTTACATTGTGATTCTCCTTATCTGATTTTTCACTCAGACAAGGTAGTTCTGCGTACTAAACCTGGGTTCTTACCTAAGGTAGTCACTAACAGGAATATCAATCAAGAGATTGTTGTTCCATCCTTGTGTCCAAATCCTTCTTCAAGGAAGGAACGTCTTCTACACAATCTGGATGTAGTTCGTGCCCTCAAGTTCTACTTGCAGGCAACTAAAGATTTTCGCCAAACTTCTTCCCTGTTTGTCGTTTATTCTGGACAGAGGAGAGGTCAAAAAGCTTCTGCTACCTCTCTCTCTTTTTGGCTTCGTAGCATAATACGTTTAGCCTATGAGACTGCTGGACAGCAGCCTCCTGAAAGAATTACAGCTCACTCCACTAGAGCTGTGGCTTCCACTTGGGCCTTTAAGAATGAGGCCTCTGTTGAACAGATTTGCAAGGCTGCAACTTGGTCTTCGCTTCATACTTTTTCCAAATTTTACAAATTTGACACTTTTGCTTCTTCGGAGGCTATTTTTGGGAGAAAGGTTCTTCAGGCAGTGGTTCCTTCTGTATAATGAGCCTGCCTATCCCTCCCGTCATCCGTGTACTTTTGCTTTGGTATTGGTATCCCAGAAGTAATGATGACCCGTGGACTGATCACACATAACAGAAGAAAACATAATTTATGCTTACCTTATAAATTCCTTTCTTCTGTTGTGTGATCAGTCCACGGCCCGCCCTGTTTTAAGGCAGGTAAATATCTTTTAAATTATACTCCAGTCACCACTTCACCCTTGGTTACTCCTTTCTCGTTGATTCTTGGTCGAATGACTGGGACTGACGTAGAGGGGAGGAGCTATATGCAGCTCTGCTGGGTGAATCCTCTTGCATTTCCTGTTGGGGAGGAGTTATATCCCAGAAGTAATGATGACCCGTGGACTGATCACACAACAGAAGAAAGGAATTTATCAGGTAAGCATAAATTATGTTTTTTTTTGTCCGTTATTTTCGGTAAACGGATTGTGTAGCTTATTTAAACATGCTAGCCTAGAGCTGCTGTTTGAGTTTATTACTTGACTTACTGTTTTGCATATAATAATTTTCTAGGACTATACTTTATTTGGATAATTGGGGAAAAAAACAAAAAAAATGTTAAATCTGATTCTGTTACACAGAACTAAATACAGAATAATACAGTATATTGATATTTAATATGGTTTTAAGTACGGATGCAGAAACATTTTGGCCGCAAATGGCTTTTTTTTTAAAAAAAAAAATTTTTTTTTTTTCTTGGTAAAATTATTTTGTAGCATATTGTTTAAGATATATATATTTCTCCTGTTAAGTGTGGTCAGTCCACGGGTCATCATTACTTCTGGGATATTAACTCCTCCCCAACAGGAAGTGCAAGAGGATCACCCAGCAGAGCTGCTATATAGCTCCTCCCCTCTACGTCACACCCAGTCATTCTCTTGCACCCAACTAATAGATAGGATGTGTGAGAGGACTGTGGTGATTATACTTAGTTTTATACCTTCAATCAAAAGTTTGTTATTTTATAACAGCACCGGAGTGTGTTGTTCCTTCTCTGGTAGAATTTGAAGAAGAATCTACCTGAGTTTTTTGTATGATTTTAGCCGGCTTAGTTAAGATCATATTGCTGTTCTCGGCCATCTGAGGAGTGAGGTAAACTTCAGATCAGGGGACAGCGGGCAGGTTAACCTGCAAAGAGGTATGTAGCAGCATATTATTTTCTGACAATGGAATTGACTGAGAAAATTCTGCCATACCGTTATAATGTAAGCTCAGCCTTAAATGCAGTAGTAGCAACTGGTATCAGGCTGTCATGTATGTATATTTACACTTCAGTATTCTGGGGAATGGCACTTCACTGGGATAATACTGTATGCATAAGACTTTAGCCTAATTTGCAGTGACTAGCAACAGGCTTTCTAATGACATTTCATTTATTTGATGTTAAACGTTTTTGCTGGCATGTTAAATCGTTTAATTATCTGAGGTACTGGGTGAAAAATTGTTTTGGGCACTGTTTTTTTCCACTTGGCAGTCGTTTTATTTAATTTAAGACAGTTTACTGATCTCCCTCACTGTTGTGTGTGAGGGGGAGGGGCCTATTTTGGCGCTTTTGCTACGCATCAGAAAATTCAGTCAGAAGTCTCTTGTCTTCCCTGCATGATCCGGTTCGTCTCTACAGAGCTCAGGGGTCTTCAAAAGTTAATTTGAGGGAGGTAATCACTCACAGCAGAGCTGTGAGATTGTGACTGACTGTGATATAAAAAACGTTTTTTTTCTGTACATTTTTTCTGCTATTCAGGGTTAGTTATCCATTGCTAATGGGGGCAATCCTTTGCTAAAATTGTGTTTTTACCAGAAAGAATTTGATGTTATAGTTTCTCAAGTTTACTATTTCTCAACTGTCATAACTTTTTTTTTTTTCTGTGCTTCTTAAAGGCACAGTACGTTTTCTTTTTATTTGTAAATTGCTTTGAAAAGTATTTCCAAGTTGCTAGTTTAATTGCTAGTGTGTTAAACATGTCTGACTCAGAGGAATATCTCTGTGCTATATGTGCTAAAGCCAAAGTGGAGCCCAATAGAAATTTATGTACTAATTGCATTGATGCTACTTTAAATAAAAGTCAATCTGTACAAATTGAACATCATTCACCAAACAACGAGGGGAGAGTTATGCCGACTAACTCGCCTCACGTGTCAGTACCTGCATCTCCCGCTCGGGAGGTGCGTGATATTGTAGCGCCGAGTACATCAGGGCGGCCATTACAAATCACATTACAGGATATGGCTAATGTTATGACTGAAGTTTTGGCTAAATTACCAGAACTTAGAGGTAAGCGTGATCACTCTGGGGTGAGAACAGAGTGCGCTGTTGATAATAGGGCCATGTCTGATACTGCGTCACTGTATGCTGAACATGAGGACGGAGAGCTTCAATCTGCAGGTGACGGTTCTGATCCCAATAGAATGGATTCAGACATTTCTAATTTTAAGTTTAAACTCGAAAACCTCAGTGTACTGTTAGGGGAGGTATTAGCAGCTCTGAACGATTGTAACACCGTTGCAATCCCAGAGAAATTATGTAGGCTAGATAGATACTATGCGGTACCGGCGAGTACTGATGTATTTCCTATACCTAAGAGGCTTACAGAGATAATTACTAAGGAGTGGGATAGGCCCGGTGTACCCTTCCCCCCCCCTCCTGTGTTTAGAAAAATGTTTCCAATAGACGCCACCACACGGGACTTATGGCAGACGGTCCCTAAGGTGGAGGGAGCGGTTTCTACTCTGGCTAAGCGTACCACTATCCCGGTGGAGGATAGCTGTGCCTTTTCAGATCCAGTGGATAAAAAATTAGAGGGTTACCTTAAGAAAATGTTTGTTCAACAAGGTTTTATATTGCAACCCCTTGCATGTATTGCGTCTGTCTCGGCCGCGGCCGCTTTTTGGTCCAAGTCCCTGGAAGAGACTCTTGACTCAATAACTATAGATGAGATTTCAAACAAGCTTAAAACACTTAAGCTAGCTAATTCATTTGTTTCAGATGCCGTAGTACATTTAACAAAACTTACGGCTAAGAATTCCGGATTCGCCATTCAGGCACGCAGAGCACTGTGGCTAAAATCCTGGTCAGCTGACGTTACTTCTAAATCTAAATTACTTAACATACCTTTCAAAGGGCAGACCTTATTCGGGCCCGGTTTGAAAGAAATTATCGCTGACATTACAGGAGGTAAAGGCCATCCCCTGCCTCAAGACAGAGCCAAACCTAAGGCTAGACAGTCTAATTTTCGTTCCTTTCGTAATTTCAAGGCAGGAGCAGCATCAACTTCCTCTGCTCCAAAACAAGAAGGAGCTGTTGCTCGCTACAGACAAGGCTGGAGACCTAACCAGTCCTGGAACAAGGGCAAGCAGGCCAGAAAACCTACTGCTGCCCCTAAGACAGCATGAATCGAGGGCCCCCGATCCGGAAACGGATCTAGTGGGGGGCAGACTTTCTCTCTTCGCCCAGGCTTGGGCAAGAGATGTCCAGGATCCCTGGGCGTTAGAGATCATATCTCAGGGATATCTTCTGGACTTCAAATCCTCTCCCCCAAAAGGGAGATTTCATCTGTCAAGGTTGTCAACAAACCAAATAAAGAAAGAGGCGTTTCTACGCTGTGTACAAGATCTTTTACTAATGGGAGTGATCCATCCGGTTCCGCGGTCGGAACATGGACAGGCGTTTTATTCGAATCTGTTTGTGGTTCCCAAAAAAGAGGGAACCTTCAGGCCAATCTTAGATTTAAAGATCCTAAACAAATTCCTAAGAGTTCCATCGTTCAAAATGGAAACTATTCGGACAATCCTACCCATGATCCAAAAGGGTTAGTACATGACCACAGTGGATTTAAAGGATGCTTACCTTCACATACCGATTCACAAAGATCATTACCGGTATCTAAGGTTTGCCTTCCTAGACAGGCATTACCAGTTTGTAGCTCTTCCATT
Organism: Bombina bombina; assembly: GCF_027579735.1. NCBI lineage: Eukaryota > Metazoa > Chordata > Amphibia > Anura > Bombinatoridae > Bombina > Bombina bombina. Next base: position 425,622,924 of record NC_069499.1, read on the forward strand.
CGGATTGGCTACGGCTCCAAGAATCTTCACAAAGGTTCTGGGTGCTCTTCTGGCGGTACTAAGACCGCGAGGAATTTCGGTAGCTCCGTACCTAGACGACATTCTGATACAAGCTTTCAAACTGCCAAGTCTCATACAGAGTTAGTACTGGCATTTCTAAGGTCGCATGGATGGAAGCTGAACGAAAAGAAGAGTTCTCTCTTTCCACTCACAAGAGTTCCCTTCTTGGGGACTCTTATAGATTCTGTAGAAATGAAGATTTACCTGACAGAAGACAGGTTAACAAAGCTTCAAAATGCATGCCGTGTCCTTCATTCCATTCAACACCCGTCAGTAGCTCAATGCATGGAGGTGATCGGCTTAATGGTAGCGGCAATGGACATAGTAACCTTTGCACGCCTACATCTCAGACCGCTGCAATTGTGCATGCTAAGTCAGTGGAATGGGGATTACTCAGATTTGTCCCCTACTCTGGATCAAGAGACCAGAAATTCTCTTCTGTGGTGGCTTTCTCGGCCACATCTGTCCAGGGGGATGCCATTCAGCAGGCCGGATTGGACAATTGTCACAACAGACGCCAGCCTACTAGGTTGGGGCGCTGTCTGGAATTCTCTGAAGGCTCAGGGATCATGGACTCGGGAGGAGAGTCTCCTGCCTATAAACATTCTGGAATTGAGCAGTTCTCAATTCTCTTCTGGCTTGGCCCCAGTTAACAACTCGGGGGTTCATCAGGTTTCTGTCGGACAACATCACGACTGTAGCTTACATCAACCATCAAGGAGGGACAAGAAGCTCCCTAGCGATGATGGAAGTATCAAAGATAATTCGCTGGGCAGAGTTTCACTCTTGCCACCTGTCAGCAATCCACATCCCGGGAGTGGAGAACTGGGAGGCGGATTTCCTAAGTCGTCAGACTTTTCATCCGGGGGAGTGGGAACTTCATCCGGAGGTCTTTGCCCAAATACTTCGACGTTGGGGCAAACCAGAGATAGATCTCATGGCGTCTCGACAGAACGCCAAGCTTCCTTGTTACGGGTCCAGATCCAGGGATCCGGGAGCGGTCCTGATAGATGCTTTGACAGCACCTTGGACCTTCGGGATGGCTTATGTGTTTCCACCCTTCCCGATGCTTCCTCGATTGATTGCCAGAATCAAACAGGAGAGAGCTTCGGTGATTCTAATAGCGCCTGCGTGGCCACGCAGGACCTGGTATGCAGATGTAGTGGACATGTCATCCTGTCCTCCTTGGTCTCTGCCTCTGAGACAGGACCTTCTAATTCAGGGTCCCTTCAAACATCAAAACCTAATTTCTCTGAAGCTGACTGCATGGAAATTGAACGCTTGATTTTATCAAAGCGTGGATTTTCTGAATCAGTAATTGATACCTTAATACAGGCTAGGAAGCCTGTTACTAGAAAAATTTACCATAAAATATGGCGTAAATACTTATATTGGTGCGAATCCAAAAGTTACTCATGGAGTAAGGTTAGGATTCCTAGGATATTGTCTTTTCTACAAGAAGGTTTAGAAAAGGGTCTATCCGCTAGTTCCTTAAAGGGACAGATTTCAGCTCTGTCCATTCTTTTACACAAACGTCTGTCAGAAGTTCCGGACGTTCAAGCTTTTTGTCAGGCTTTGGCTAGGATCAAGCCTGTGTTTAAAACTGTTGCTCCACCATGGAGTTTGAACTTAGTTCTTAATGTTTTACAGGGTGTTCCGTTTGAACCCCTTCATTCCATTGATATCAAGCTGTTATCTTGGAAAGTTCTGTTTTTAATGGCTATTTCCTCGGCTCGAAGAGTCTCTGAGTTATCTGCCTTACATTGTGATTCTCCTTATCTGATTTTTCATTCAGACAAGGTAGTTCTGCGTACTAATCCTGGGTTCTTACCTAAGGTGGTCACTAACAGGAATATCAATCAAGAGATTGTTGTTCCATCCTTGTGTCCTAATCCTTCTTCAAAGAAGGAACGTCTTCTACACAATCTAGATGTAGTCCGTGCCCTGAAATTTTATCTTCAGGCAACTAAGGATTTTCGACAAACGTCTTCCCTGTTTGTCGTTTATTCTGGTCAGAGGAGAGGTCAAAAAGCTTCGGCTACCTCTCTCTCTTTTTGGCTTCGTAGCATAATACGTTTAGCTTATGAGACTGCTGGACAGCAGCCTCCTGAAAGAATTACAGCTCATTCTGCTAGAGCTGTGGCTTCCACTTGGGCCTTTAAAAATGAGGCCTCTGTTGAACAGATTTGCAAGGCTGCAACTTGGTCTTCTCTTCATACTTTTTACAAATTTTACATATTTGACACTTTTGCTTCTTCGGAGGCTGTTTTTGGGAGAAAGGTTCTTCAGGCAGTGGTTCCTTCCGTATAAAGAGCCTGCCTGTCCCTCCCGTCATCCGTGTACTTTAGCTTTGGTATTGGTATCCCAGAAGTAATGATGACCCGTGGACTGACCACACTTAACAGGAGAAAACAAAATTTATGCTTACCTGATAAATTCCTTTCTCCTGTAGTGTGGTCAGTCCACGGCCCGCCCTGTTTTTATGGCAGGTCTAAATTTTTAAATTATACTCCAGTCACCACTGCACCCTTTGGCTTCTCCTTTCTCGTTGGTTCTCGGTCGAATGACTGGGTGTGACGTAGAGGGGAGGAGCTATATTGCAGCTCTGCTGGGTGATCCTCTTGCACTTCCTGTTGGGGAGGAGTTAATATCCCAGAAGTAATGATGACCCGTGGACTGACCACACTACAGGAGAGAGGAATTTATCAGGTAAGCATAAATTTTGTTATTTTTGTCCCATTTTAGTTTTACTTTCAATAAGTGGTTTTTTTTTTTTTTTTTTTTTTTTAAATTGTCTAAGTTTTTCAATTCAGATTCATTCATTAAAGGAACAGTAAACCTTAAAATTAATGTTATATAATTCTGCACATAGTGCAGAATTATATAACATTATTTAGGTGCTATAGCTATAAATGCATTTTTTACCTTTTTAATTTGTTAAAAATATGGCGCTTTTACAGACACGCTCTCTGCTGAGCGGGTCTGTTATATTTAGTCAGAGCATCGGGCCAGCTGTATAGTCACAGCCCGGCCCGACCGCGCCATAGCACTAAGTGCAGCTCGCTCCTGTGACAGGAGCGAGCTGCACTTAGTCTTATGGCGCGGTCGGGCCGGGCTGTGACTATACAGCTGGCCCGATGCTCTGACTAAATATAACAGACCCGCTCAGCAGAGAGCGTGTCTGTAAAAGCGCCATATTTTTAACAAATTAAAAAGGTAAAAAATGCATTTATAGCTATAGCACCTAAATAATGTTATATAATTCTGCACTATGTGCAGAATTATATAAAATTATTTTTAAGGTTTACTGTCCCTTTAAATACTCTAATTGTATACTAAAAATTAAATATTTTAAAATAATTAAAAAAATATATATTTCTTCTGTTATGTGTGATCAGTCCACGGGTCATCATTACTTCTGGGATATTATCTGCTCCCCTACAGGAAGTGCAAGAGGATTCACCCAGCAGAGTTGCTATATAGCTCCTCCCCTCTACGTCACCCCCAGTCATTCTCTTGCACCCAAAGACTAGATAGGAGGTGTGAGAGGACTATGGTGATTATACTTAGTTTTTAGAACTTCAATCAAAAGTTTGTTATTTTACAATAGCACCGGAGCGTGTTATTACCTCTCTGGCAGAGTTTGAAGAAGAATCTACCAGAGTTTTTCTTATGATTTTAACCGGAGTAGTTAAGATCATATTGCTGTTTCTCGGCCATCTGAGGGAGGTAAAAACTTCAGATCAGGGGACAGCGGGCAGTTGAATCTGCATTGAGGTATGTAGCAGTTTTTATTTTCTGAATGGAATTGATGAAAAGATCCTGCCATACCGTTATAATGAACATGTATGTATACTCTACACTTTAGTATTCTGGGGATGGTATTTCACCGGAATTACTCTGTAAAAGTACATTAAACCTTTTAATAGGTATTTTTCATGTTAAACGTTTTTGCTGGAATGTAGAATCGTTTGCATTAATGAGGTACTGAGTGAATAAATATTTGGGCATTATTTTTCCACTTGGCAGTTTGCTTGTTTTAATTATGACAGTTTCGTTTCTCTCTCACTGCTGTGTGTGAGAGGGAGGGGCCGTTTTTGGCGCTCTTTGCTACGCATCAAAAATTTCCAGTCAGTTACTCTTGTATTTTCTGCATGATCCGGTTCATCTCTAACAGAACTCAGAGGTCTTCAAACTTCTTTGAAGGGAGGTAGATTCTCTCAGCAGAGCTGTGAGACTTATATAGTGACTGTGATTTAATAACGTTGCTCTGTAATTTTTATGTTTAAAATTTAATTAGTGTTATTTTACTAATGGGAACAAACCTTTGCTAAAAAGTTGTGTTGTTTTTAAAGTGTGATGCTATAACTGTTTTTCAGTTCATTATTTCAACTGTCATTTAATCGTTTAGTGCTTCTTGAGGCACAGTACGTTTTTGTTAAATAAGATTGTAACCGAGTTGCATGTTTATTGCTAGTGTGTTAAACATGTCTGATTCAGAGGAAGATACCTGTGTCATTTGTTCCAATGCCAAGGTGGAGCCCAATAGAAATTTATGTACTAACTGTATTGATGCTACTTTAAATAAAAGCCAATCTGTACAAATTGAACAAATTTCACCAAACAGCGAGGGGAGAGTTATGCCGACTAACTCGCCTCACGTGTCAGTACCTGCATCTCCCGCCCGGGAGGTGCGTGATATTATGGCGCCTAGTACATCTGGGCAGCCATTACAGATAACATTACAAGATATGGCTACTGTTATGACTGAAGTTTTGGCTAAATTACCAGAACTAAGAGGCAAGCGTGATCACTCTGGGGTGAGAACAGAGTGCGCTGATAATTCTAGGGCCATGTCTGATACTGCGTCACAGCTTGCAGAGCATGAGGACGGAGAGCTTCATTCTGTAGGTGACGGTTCTGATCCAAGCAGATTGGATTCAGATATTTCAAATTTTAAATTTAAATTGGAAAACCTCCGTGTATTACTAGGGGAGGTCTTAGCGGCTCTTAACGATTGTAACACTGTTGCAATACCAGAGAAAATGTGTAGGTTGGATAAATACTTTGCGGTACCGGCGAGTACTGACGTTTTTCCTATACCTAAGAGATTAACTGAAATTGTTACTAAGGAGTGGGATAGACCCGGTGTGCCGTTCTCACCCCCTCCAATATTTAGAAAGATGTTTCCAATAGACGCCACCACACGGGACTTATGGCAAACGGTCCCTAAGGTGGAGGGAGCAGTTTCTACTTTAGCTAAGCGCACCACTATCCCGGTGGAGGATAGCTGTGCTTTTTCAGATCCTATGGATAAAAAATTAGAGGGTTACCTTAAGAAAATGTTTGTTCAACAAGGTTTTATATTGCAACCCCTTGCATGCATCGCGCCGATTACGGCTGCGGCAGCTTTTTGGATTGAGTCTCTGGAAGAGAACCTTAGTTCAGCTACGCTGGACGACATTACGGACAGGCTTAGAGTCCTTAAACTAGCTAATTCATTCATTTCGGAGGCCGTAGTACATTTAACCAAACTTACGGCTAAGAATTCAGGATTCGCCATTCAGGCACGTAGGGCGCTGTGGCTAAAATCCTGGTCGGCTGATGTAACTTCTAAGTCCAAATTACTTAATATACCTTTCAAGGGGCAAACTTTATTTGGGCCCGGTTTGAAAGAAATTATTGCTGACATTACAGGGGGTAAGGGCCACGCTCTACCTCAAGACAAAGCCAAAGCTAAGGCTAGACAGTCTATTTTTCGTCCCTTTCGGAATTTCAAAACAGGAACAGCATCAACTTCCACTGCACCAAAACAGGAAGGAGCTGTTGCTCGTTACAGACAAGGCTGGAAACCTAACCAGTCCTGGAATAAGGGCAAGCAGGCCAGGAAACCTGCTGCTGCCCCTAAGACAGCATGAACCGAGGGCCCCCGATCCGGGACCGGATCTAGTGGGGGGCAGACTCTCTCTCTTCGCCCAGGCTTGGGCAAGAGATGTCCAGGATCCCTGGGCGCTAGAGATCATATCTCAGGGATACCTTCTAGACTTCAAATTCTCTCCCCCAAGAGGGAGATTTCATCTGTCAAGGTTGTCAACAAACCAAATAAAGAAAGACGCGTTTCTACGCTGTGTACAAGATCTATTATTAATGGGAGTGATCCATCCGGTTCCGCGGTCGGAACAAGGACAAGGGTTTTACTCAAACCTGTTTGTGGTTCCCAAAAAAGAGGGAACTTTCAGGCCAATCTTGGATTTAAAGATTCTAAACAAATTCCTAAGAGTTCCATCGTTCAAAATGGAAACTATTCGGACAATCTTACCCATGATCCAAAAGGGTCAGTACATGACCACAGTGGATTTAAAGGATGCTTACCTTCACATACCGATTCACAAAGATCATTACCGGTATCTAAGGTTTGCCTTCTTAAACAGGCATTACCAGTTTGTAGCCCTTCCATTCGGATTGGCTACGGCTCCAAGAATCTTCACAAAGGTTCTGGGTGCCCTTCTGGCGGTACTAAGACCGCGAGGAATTTCGGTAGCTCCGTACCTAGACGACATTCTGATACAAGCTTCAAGCTTTCAAACTGCCAAGTCTCATACAGAGTTAGTTCTGGCATTTCTAAGGTCGCATGGATGGAAAGTGAACGAAAAGAAGAGTTCTCTCTTTCCTCTCACAAGAGTTCCATTCTTGGGGACTCTTATAGATTCTGTAGAAATGAAGATTTATCTGACAGAAGACAGATTAACAAAGCTTCTAAATGCATGCCGTGTCCTTCATTCCATTCAACTCCCGTCAGTAGCTCAATGCATGGAGGTGATCGGCTTAATGGTAGCAGCAATGGACATAGTACCCTTTGCACGCCTACATCTCAGACCGCTGCAATTGTGCATGCTGAGTCAGTGGAATGGGGATTACTCAGATTTGTCCCCCACTCTGAATCTGGATCAAGAGACCAGAAACTCTCTTCTATGGTGGCTTTCTCGGCCACATCTGTCCAGGGGGATGCCATTCAGCAGGCCGGACTGGACAATTGTAACAACAGACGCCAGCCTACTAGGTTGGGGCGCTGTCTGGAATTCTCTGAAGGCTCAGGGACAATGGAGTCAGGAGGAAAGTCTCCTGCCAATAAACATTCTGGAATTGAGAGCAGTTCTCAATGCCCTTCTAGCTTGGCCCCAGTTAAAAACTCGGGGGTTCATCAGGTTTCAGTCGGACAACATCACGACTGTAGCTTACATCAACCATCAGGGAGGGACAAGAAGCTCCCTAGCAATGATGGAAGTATCAAAGATATTTCGCTGGGCAGAGTCTCACTCTTGCCACCTGTCAGCAATCCACATCCCGGGAGTGGAGAACTGGGAGGCGGATTTCTTGAGTCGCCAGACGTTTCATCCGGGGGAGTGGGAACTTCATCCGGAGGTCTTTGCCCAAATACTTCGACGTTGGGGCAAACCAGATATAGATCTCATGGCGTCTCGCCAGAACGCCAAACTTCCTCGCTACGGATCCAGATCCAGGGATCCGGGAGCGGTTCTGATAGATGCTTTGACAGCACCTTGGAACTTCAGGATGGCTTATGTGTTTCCACCCTTCCCGCTGCTTCCTCGATTGATTGCCAAAATCAAACAGGAGAGAGCATCAGTGATTCTAATAGCACCTGCATGGCCACGCAGGACTTGGTATGCAGATCTAGTGGACATGTCATCCTGTCCGCCTTGGTCTCTACCTCTAAGACAGGACCTTCTGATACAGGGTCCATTCAAACATCAAAATCTAACTTCTCTGAAGCTGACTGCTTGGAAATTGAACGCTTGATTTTATCAAAACGTGGTTTTTCTGAGTCGGTTATTGGTACCCTGATACAGGCTAGGAAGCCTGTTACCAGAAAGATTTACCATAAAATATGGCGTAAATACCTATACTGGTGTGAATCCAAAGATTACTCCTGGAGTAAGGTTAGGATTCCTAGGATATTGTCCTTTCTACAAGAAGGTTTAGAAAAGGGTTTATCGGCTAGCTCATTTAAGGGACAGATCTCAGCTCTGTCCATCTTGTTACACAAGCGTCTGTCAGAAAATCCAGACGTCCAGGCATTTTGTCAGGCTTTAGCTAGGATCAAGCCTGTGTTTAAAACTGTTGCTCCGCCATGGAGTTTAAACTTAGTTCTTAACGTTTTACAGGGTGTTCCGTTCGAACCCCTTCATTCCATTGATATAAAATTGTTATCTTGGAAAGTTCTATTTTTAATGGCTATTTCCTCGGCTCGAAGAGTCTCTGAATTATCAGCCTTACATTGTGATTCTCCTTATCTGATCTTTCACTCAGACAAGGTAGTTCTGCGTACTAAACCTGGGTTCTTACCTAAGGTAGTCACTAACAGGAATATCAATCAAGAGATTGTTGTTCCATCCTTGTGTCCAAATCCTTCTTCAAAGAAGGAACGTCTTCTACACAATCTGGATGTAGTTCGTGCCCTCAAGTTCTACTTGCAGGCAACTAAGGATTTTCGACAAACGTCTTCCCTGTTTGTCGTGTACTCTGGTCAGAGGAGAGGTCATAAGGCTTCGGCTACCTCTCTCTCCTTCTGGCTTCGTAGCATAATTCGTTTAGCCTATGAGGCTGCTGGACAGCAGCCTCCTGAAAGAATTACAGCTCATTCTACTAGAGCTGTGGCTTCCACTTGGGCCTTTAAGAATGAGGCCTCTGTTGAACAGATTTGCAAGGCTGCAACTTGGTCTTCGCTTCATACTTTTTCCAAATTTTACAAATTTGACACTTTTGCTTCTTCGGAGGCTATTTTTGGGAGAAAGGTTCTTCAGGCAGTGGTTCCTTCTGTATAATGAGCCTGCCTATCCCTCCCGTCATCCGTGTACTTTTGCTTTGGTATTGGTATCCCAGAAGTAATGATGACCCGTGGACTGATCACACATAACAGAAGAAAACATAATTTATGCTTACCTGATAAATTCCTTTCTTCTGTTGTGTGATCAGTCCACGGCCCGCCCTGTTTTTTTAAGGCAGGTAAATATTTTTTAAATTATAATCCAGTCACCACTACACCCTTGGCTTCTCCTTTCTCGTTGGTCTTTGGTCGAATGACTGGAGGTGACGTAGAGGGGAGGAGCTATATAGCAACTCTGCTGGGTGAATCCTCTTGCACTTCCTGTAGGGGAGCAGATAATATCCCAGAAGTAATGATGACCCGTGGACTGATCACACAACAGAAGAAAGGAATTTATCAGGTAAGCATAAATTATGTTTTTCGGCCAAGGGCATCCTGAATTTTCGGGTTCTGTCCAGAATTTCCATTTTTGTGAATCACTACAGTGGTATTTATATAGTATTAAAGGGGACTAGGCCTTTTATTAAAAAGCAGGCTAATTTAAGTATTGACTGTACACATGTCACAATAGGACAACTATTGTTAAACAATTATATTGTAAGTTGAAAAAGGCACCACAAAAAAAAGCACTTATAATATAGGGAATCTTAAACTAGAGAAATAGTATGTGTCGTATTTGTAATTAGACTCTCAAAGTATCTTGGAAGTGTTGCATAAGAAACAATTTTTCATACATTTTATACTCTGCAAGCTGACATAACAAGTCATTGGAAACATATTATTCATTACCAGCACTTGGCTATTTTTCCAAAATCTTTGCGTATTGATCACAGAATAATTTCATTGCCATAGTACAATACCTAAATAAACCATTCATTCAAACTGAAATATAAAGCAACAACAAGGAAAAACCCATTTAAAAAAGGGAAATGTTGGTAACAATATTAAAGGGACATGAAACCCAAATTTTTTCTTTCATGATTTAGACAGAGCATACAATTATAAACAACTTTCTTATTTACTTCTATTATCTATTTTGCTTCATTCTCTTGATATTCTTTGCTGAAAAGCATATCTAGATATGCTTGGTAGCTGCACATAGATGCCTACTCTGATTGGTTCACCGTGTGCATCGCTATTTCTTCATTAAAGAATATCTAAAGAATGAAGCAAATTAGGTAATAGAAGTAAATTGGAATGTTGTTTAAAAATATATATTCTCTACCTTAATCATGAAAGAAAATGTTTGGGTATAGTGTCCCTTTAAGCATTCTATGAAGTCCAGAAAAATATTGCGGTGTAATTATTGATAATGCAGTCATATTAATACATGTGTAGCTACATAGTAGAGAACCGACTAAATATTAATTAGGTATGTCTTTTATAAAGGATGCATTTCACAATAGATCTTACCCTAGATAGTACCTGTGCAAGAAAGATTTATCAACAAGTTCAGCAGATCGAGCACCCAGTAAGAGTAGACATCCCTTGTATGATGGTTACGTCAATAAGACACACTCCTAAATTGTGATGCTGCCGCAATCGCACAGCTCCTGGTTAATGATACATCCTAGTCTCGGGGCACAGTGCAAAAACACGACCTTAATAGCAACAAAGTTCCACACAGATTCAAACTTTGCTACATAGTAAAGACTCCATATATCCGTACATTGGTAGTCATAGTTGTCCGTTATCCATCCCGGTTTCAGGGCATACAGTGTACAGATCTCCATGGTTGCAAAAAATCGAGCAACATACGTTTCACCAGTAAACATTTGGGTCTCTTCCGGCTCAATGTGTCCATGTTTGCAACCACAGAGGAATATGCAGCTGAATACCTCCTATTTTTATTTTTTTTTATTTTCCTAATATGGGATTGTGTTGGATTTTTATAATTTGCATTTGATGTGTTTTATAACTTGCTTTATCAATGTTGCACAATTGCTAGCTTTATATGTGGCTCCTCATTAAACTCTAAGGATGCAGGATTACCAAAGAAGGCGCGTTTGACACCGAGCCTGGATATATGGAGTCCTAGATGTGAAGTATGTTTGAAATGTTACATGATTTTGCTGCTACAATATTGCCATTTATTTATTTGCTAGATGATACAACATTGTATGTTTTACGTATCAACTTTTCTATGCTATAATGGAGTGCTCAGTCGATATCTGGTGGGCGTGTCTATACAATGTATGTCCTTATACCGGATGTATAATGGACACCTATGACTACCAATGCACGGATATATGGAGTCTCTGCTAGATGGCAAAGTTGGAATCTGCGTGGAACTTTGTTGCTACAATTGTTGTGGATGGCGTGTTTTTATTCTGTGTCCTGAGACCGGGATGTATCATCAACCCGGAAGCTGTGTGATTGCGGCGTTACCATAGAGGGGTGTGTCTTATTGACATAACCAACTTACATGGGATGTCTACTCTTGCTGAGTACTCAATCTGCTTAACTTGTTGCTAAATCTTTCTCGGCGCAGGTACTATCTAAGGTAAGTAGAAAAGAGAATATACAATACAGAGACAGAGCAATGTAAAAAAAAAAAAAACAATATGAATAGGAAAGTATTTTCTTATTACTTCTCTTGAATGTGTGTGTGTATATATATATATATATATATATATATATATATATATATATATATATATATATATATATATATATATATATATATATATATATATATATATATATACACACACACATATATACACACACTCTTGGAGCATAAAAATACAAACCACAAAATAGTTAAAATAAAATTTGCTGCCTGTGATGTGATTAAATAGTAGCCACTAGCCAGTTATTAGGTCTTATGACACACAACATTGTCATGTTTTCTTGGACAGTCATTCAGTGGTATGATTAACAAATGAAGCAGTGTTAAGCCACACACATAGCAGAGGGGACTGCAGTTTTAGCCTTTTTGGGAGCCGTGGGGTTAACTGTATCTGCTATGTATTTAAGCGGTTTCTCAGAGAGCAGGAGATTGTGTGGAGGTTCCATAATGTTTACATACCCTAAGTTTCAGACTGCAGACGTCCCTAGGGGGAAATATAAGTAAGTGGCTTTCTCTGTTCTTCATTCCTGCATGGGCTCTGCTTTTAGATTTCTAGATTGATTTCTAGATTGATCGGCTGCTTCTCAGAACAGAAAATGAAAGTAAAAGAGCCATTTTACAAATGTGTGCTAAAAGCAACCACTAGATGGAGCTGGTTTGCAAGAAATCACAAATAAATTAATGCATTACAGCCACTTCTAAAGGAATTTTTAAAGGTTTTAAAATTGCGGCGATTAATCGCAGATTTAAATCGCATATGCGATTAATCGTGCAGCCCTAAAATATACACACACACGTGAAACTCGAAAAATTTGAATATCGTGCAAAAGTTAATTTTTCACTAATGCAACTTAAAAGGTGAAACTAATATATGACTCATTACATGCAAAGCAAGATAGTTCAAACCGTGATTTGTCATAAGTGTGATTATGGCTTACAGCTCATGAAAACCCCAAATCCACAATCTCAGAAAATTAGAATATTGTGAAAAGGTGCAATATTCTAGGCTCCAAGTGTCCCTCTCTAATCGGCTAATTAAGCCATAACACCTGCAAAGGGTTCCTGAGCCTTTAAATGGTCTCTCAGTCTGGTTCAGTAGGAATCACAATCATGGGAAAGACCTGACAGTTGTGCAGAAAAGTCATTGACACCCTCCATAAGGAGGGAAAGCCTCAAAACGTAATTGCAAAAGAAGTTGGATGTTCCCAAAGTGCTGTATCAAAGCACATTAATAGAAAGTTATGTGGAAGGGAAAAGTGTGGAAGAAAAAGGTGCACAAGCAGCAGGGATGACCGCAGCCTGGAGAGGATTGTCAGGAAAAGGCCATTCAAAATTGTTGGGGACTTTCACAAGAGCGACCACAAACAACGTCAGAAGCATCTTACCTGGGCTAAAGAAAAACAGACCTGGTCTGTTGCTCAGTGGTCCAAAGTCCTCTTTTCTGATGAGAGCAAATTTTGCATCTCATTTGGAAACCATGGACCCAGAGTATGGAGGAACAATGGAGAGGCACACACTGCAATATGCTTGAAGTCCAGTGTGAAGTTTCCACAGTCTGTGTTGGTTTGGGGAGCCATGTCATCTGCTAGTGTTGGTCTACTGTGCTTCATTAAGTCCAGGGTCAACACAGCCATCTCCCATGAGATTTTGGAGCACTTCATGCTTCCTTCCGCAGACTAGCTCTATGGGGATGCTGACTTCATTTTCCAGCAGGACTTGGCACTTGCCCACACTGCCAAAAGCACCAAAACCTGGTTCAATGACTGGGATTACTGTGCTTGATTGGCCAGCAAACTCGCCTGACCTGAACCCCATAGAGAATCTATGGGGCATTGCCAAGAGAAAGATGAGACATGAGACCAAACAATACAGAAGAGCTGAAGGCCGCTATTGAACAATCCTGGTCTTCCATAATACCTCGGCAGTGCTACAGCTGATAGCTTCCATGCCATGCCGCAATGAGGCAGTAATTGCTGCAAAAGGGGCCCAAACCAAGCACTGAGTACATACAGTATGCATGCTTATAATTTTCAGAGGTCCGATATTGTTCTATGTACAATCCTTGTTTTATTGATTGCATGTAATATTCAAATTTTCTGAGCTTGTGGATTTGGGGTTTTCATGAGCTGTAAGCCATAATCGTCACAATTATGACAAATCACGGCTTGAACTATCTTGCTTTGCATGTAATGAGTCTAAACTGGGAGTACTGAAGAAATTGTGTAGTGTCTAGCTTTGCAGAAGTGACTTAAATTGAATTTTATATTGGTGTGCAGGTTAAAAGGGATTTATAACATTGTTATGTTTTGGGAAGCAATTTAATAAGTACATTTTCAAGCAGTTTATTTTTCCCAGTTTACTTTTTTTTTTTTTTTTTTTTTTTAATTTTTTTATTTAGGTAAATGATCATGAGAATAACAATAACAGGCAGATGAATAACATCAGTACATAGTATAACAATTTCAATGTATCAAATTTTACAGAGTAGATACATCCTGAGGGGAGTATACCGAGTAGTATACTGTAGTCCATTGTCCATGAGTCTCCAAAACTCCCCCCACCTATCCAGGTGGGAGTATTGCAGACCGATCTCATGAGACAATCTCAGTTCCGTTTGTCTGGATGGATCAGCAGTTTACCTATATTACATAGAACCATGAAAGAGCTGTTCTTACCAACATCATTATCTAACCATTGCTTTAAATATAGGGTGCTAGCCTGACCTTTTAAGGTCTGTGCTGAGTTATAGAAACAAGAGAGAAAAGGAGATAAAAAGAAGCAGGAGTGAGAGAAAGGAAGAAGAGGGGAAAAAAAGAGGGGGGGAGGAAGGACGGTTTCATATTAGGGAGAGGATAGGAATTTGGATAAGTAGGGTTACTCATATAATCGTAGGGTATTACAGTGTGGAAGCGCTATGGGGACATAGTGGGATCCGCAGCTGAAAGTTATTCTGGACCATATGCCCAGATCATAATCTGGAGGTCCCCAGTTAACCTTTTAATGTTTAAAATTTTAATAAGCATGTTCAGTTTATACCAGATTTGTGTCGAAATTGTGTTGATTTTTCAAAACTTTAAATGTACAGAATATATGCCCCTGTTATCATTTATCAGCCTGAAAGGCGGTCTATCGGCATTGGCCTTGAAAGAACTATATCGGTCTATCCCTGATTATCATAAATTGCACCAATAGTTTTCTGGACTATATAGAATGTTTGTTTAATATTGTTACCAACATATATCCCTTATTAGAATGGGGTTTTCTTGATGTTGCTTTCTATTTCAGATTGAATAATTAGTTTATTTAGGTATTGTACTATGTCAATGAAATTATTCTCGAAGGCTTTCTTGATTAATTAGTTTATATGTGCGGAGGAGTATGTATGTCAGAACAAACTAAACTATACATCTTCATATCGGGTGATAATAGCTTATTTAAATTTCTTAATGTGCATAAATCCTTTTTCTTTCATGTAATTGGCAAGAGTCCATGAGCTAGTGACGTATGGGATATACAATCCTACCAGGAGGGGCAAAGTTTCCCAAACCTCAATTGCCTATAAATACACCCCTCACCACACCCACAATTCAGTTTTACAAACTTTGCCTCCTATGGAGGTGGTGAAGTAAGTTTGTGCTAAGATTTCTACGTTGACATGTGCTTTTCAGCATTGTTGAAGCCCGATTCCTCTCAGAGTACAGAGAATGTCAGAGGGATGTGAAGGGAGTATCACCTTTTGAATGCAATGATTTCCCTATCGGGGGTCTATTTCATAGGTTCTCTGTTATCGGTCGTAGAAATTCATCTCCTACCTCCCTTTTCAGATCGACGATATACTCTCATATACCATTACCTCTGATGACTGTTTCAGTACTGGTTTGGCTATCTGCTTTATGTGGATGGGTGTCTTTTTGTTGGTAAGTATGTTTTTCTTCTGTTATGTGTGATCAGTCCACGGGTCATCATTACTTCTGGGATATAACTCCTCCCCAACAGGAAATGCAAGAGGATTCACCCAGCAGAGCTGCATATAGCTCCTCCCCTCTACGTCAGTCCCAGTCATTCTCTTGCACCCAACGACTAGATAGGATGTGTGAGAGGACTATGGTGATTATACTTAGTTTTTATGACTTCAATCAAAAGTTTGTTATTTTACAATAGCACCGGAGCGTGTTATTACTTCTCTGGCAGAGTTTGAGGAAGAATCTGCCAGAGTTTTTTACTATGATTTTAACCGGAGTCGTTAAGATCATATTGCTGTTCTCGGCCATCTGAGGGAGGTAAAAGCTTCAGATCAGGGGACAGCGGGCAGATGAATCTGCATTGAGGTATGTAGCAGTTTTTATTTTCTGAATGGAATTGATGAGAAAATCCTGCCATACCGTTATAATGACATGTATGTATACACTTCAGTATTCTGGGGATGGTATTTCACCGGAACTACTCTGTTAAAAGTCACTAATCCTTTTAATAAGTATTATCATGTTAAACGTTTTTGCTGGAATGTAGAATCGTTTGCATTGCTGAGGTACTGAGTGAATAAATATTTGGGCATTATTTTCCACTTGGCAGTTGTTTGCTTTTAATTGTGACAGTTTCGTTTCTCTTCACTGCTGTGTGTGAGAGGGAGGGGCCGTTTTTGGCGCTCTTTGCTACGCATCAAAAATTTCCAGTCAGCTACTATTATATTTCCTGCATGATCCGGTTCATCTCTGACAGATCTCAGGGGTCTTCAAACTTCTTTGGAGGGAGGTAGATTCTCTCAGCAGAGTTGTGAGAATTTTATATTGACTGTGGATAAAAAACGTTGCTCTGTAATTTTATGTCAAATTATTGTTATTTTACTAATGGGAACAAACCTTTGCTAAAAGTTGTGTTGTTTCAAAGTTTGATGCTATAACTGTTTTTCAGTTCATTATTTCAACTGTCATTTAATCGTTTAGTACCTCTTTGAGGCACAGTACGTTTTTGCTAAAAAAGATTATAACCAAGTTGCAAGTTTATTGCTAGTGTGTTAAACATGTCTGACTCAGAGGAAGATATCTGTGTCATTTGTTCCAATGCCAAGGTGGAGCCCAATAGAAATTTATGTACTAACTGTATTGATGCTACTTTAAATAAAAGTCAATCTGTACAATGTGAACAAATTTCACCAAACAGCGAGGGGAGAGTTATGCCGACTAACTCGCCTCACGCGGCAGTACCTGCATCTCCCGCCCGGGAGGTGCGTGATATTATGGCGCCTAGTACATCTGGGCGGCCATTACAAATAACATTACAAGATATGGCTACTGTTATGACTGAAGTTTTGTCTAAATTACCAGAACTAAGAGGCAAGCGTGATCACTCTGGGGTGAGAACAGAGTGCGCTGACAATACTAGGGCCATGTCTGATACTGCGTCACAGCTTGCAGAGCATGAGGACGGAGAGCTTCATTCTGTGGGTGACGGTTCTGATCCAAACAGATTGGATTCAGATATTTCAAATTTTAAATTTAAATTGGAGAACCTCCGTGTATTATTAGGGGAGGTCTTAGCAGCTCTCAATGATTGTAACACCGTTGCAATACCAGAGAAACTGTGTAGGTTGGATAAATACTTTGCGGTACCGGCGAGTACTGACGTTTTTCCTATACCTAAGAGACTAACTGAAATTGTTACTAAGGAGTGGGATAGACCCGGTGTGCCGTTCTCACCCCCTCCAATATTTAGAAAGATGTTTCCAATAGACGCCACCACTCGGGACTTATGGCAAACGGTCCCTAAGGTGGAGGGAGCAGTTTCTACTTTAGCTAAGCGTACCACTATCCCGGTGGAGGATAGCTGTGCTTTTTCAGATCCAATGGATAAAAAATTAGAGGGTTACCTTAAGAAAATGTTTGTTCAACAAGGTTTTATATTGCAACCCCTTGCATGTATCGCGCCGATTACGGCTGCGGCAGCATTTTGGATTGAGTCTCTGGAAGAGAACCTTAGTTCATCTACGCTAGACGACATTACGGACAGGCTTAGAGTCCTTAAACTAGCTAATTCATTCATTTCGGAGGCCGTAGTACATTTAACCAAACTCACGGCTAAGAACTCAGGATTCGCCATACAGGCACGTAGGGCGCTGTGGCTAAAATCCTGGTCAGCTGATGTTACTTCTAAGTCCAAATTACTTAATATACCTTTCAAGGGGCAGTCTTTATTTGGGCCCGGTTTGAAAGAAATTATCGCTGACATTACAGGAGGTAAGGGCCACGCCCTACCTCAAGACAAAGCCAAAGCTAAGGCTAGACAGTCTAATTTTCGTCCCTTTCGGAATTTCAAAACAGGAGCAGCATCAACCTCCACTGCACCAAAACAGGAAGGAGCTGTTGCTCGTTACAGGCAAGGCTGGAAGCCTAACCAGTCCTGGAACAAGAGCAAGCAGGCCAGGAAACCTGCTGCTGCCCCAAAGACAGCATGAACCGAATGCCCCCGATCCGGGACCGGATCTAGTGGGGGGCAGACTTTCTCTCTTCGCCCAGGCCTGGGCAAGAGATGTTCAGGATCCCTGGGCACTAGAGATCATATCTCAGGGATACCTTCTAGACTTCAAATTATCTCCCCCAAGAGGGAGATTTCATCTGTCAAGGTTATCAACAAACCAGATAAAGAAAGAAGCGTTTCTACGCTGTGTACAAGATCTGTTATTAATGGGAGTGATCCATCCGGTTCCGCGGTCGGAACAAGGACAAGGGTTCTACTCAAACCTGTTTGTGGTTCCCAAAAAAGAGGGAACTTTCAGGCCAATCTTAGATTTAAAGATTCTAAACAAATTCCTAAGAGTTCCATCGTTCAAAATGGAAACTATTCGGACAATCTTACCCATGATCCAAAAGGGTCAGTACATGACCACAGTGGATTTAAAAGATGCTTACCTTCACATACCGATCCACAAAGATCATCACCGGTATCTAAGGTTTGCCTTCTTAGACAGGCACTACCAGTTTGTAGCTCTTCCATTCGGATTGGCTACGGCTCCAAGAATCTTCACAAAGGTTCTGGGTGCCCTTCTGGCGGTACTAAGACCGCGAGGGATTTCGGTAGCTCCGTACCTAGACGACATTCTAATACAAGCTTCAAGCTTTCAAACTGCCAAGTCTCATACAGAGCTAGTTCTGGCATTTCTAAGGTCGCATGGATGGAAAGTGAACGAAAAGAAGAGTTCTCTTTTTCCTCTCACAAGAGTCCCATTCTTAGGGACTCTTATAGATTCTGTAGAAATGAAGATTTACCTGACAGAAGACAGGTTAACAAAGCTTCAAAATGCATGCCGTGTCCTTCATTCCATTCAACACCCGTCAGTAGCTCAATGCATGGAGGTGATCGGCTTAATGGTAGCGGCAATGGACATAGTACCTTTTGCACGCCTACACCTCAGACCGCTGCAATTGTGCATGCTAAGTCAGTGGAATGGGGATTACTCAGATTTGTCCCCTACTCTGAATCTGAATCAAGAGACCAGAAATTCTCTTCTATGGTGGCTTTATCGGCCACACCTGTCCAGGGGGATGCCATTCAGCAGGCCAGACTGGACAATTGTAACAACAGACGCCAGCCTACTAGGTTGGGGCGCTGTCTGGAATTCTCTGAAGGCTCAGGGACTATGGAATCAGGAGGAGAGTCTCCTTCCAATAAACATTCTGGAATTGAGAGCAGTTCTCAATGCCCTTCTGGCTTGGCCCCAATTAACAACTCGGGGGTTCATCAGGTTTCAGTCGGACAACATCACGACTGTAGCTTACATCAACCATCAAGGAGGGACAAGAAGCTCCCTAGCAATGATGGAAGTATCAAAGATAATTCGCTGGGCAGAGTCTCACTCTTGCCACCTGTCAGCAATCCACATCCCGGGAGTGGAGAACTGGGAGGCGGATTTCTTGAGTCGCCAGACTTTTCATCCGGGGGAGTGGGAACTTCATCCGGAGGTCTTTGCCCAAATACTTCGAAGTTGGGGCAAACCAGAGATAGATCTCATGGCGTCTCGCCAGAACGCCAAACTTCCTCGCTACGGGTCCAGATCCAGGGATCCGGGAGCGGTTCTGATAGATGCTTTGACAGCACCTTGGAACTTCGGGATGGCCTATGTGTTTCCACCCTTCCCGCTGCTTCCTCGATTGATTGCCAAAATCAAACAGGAGAGAGCATCAGTGATTCTAATAGCGCCTGCATGGCCACGCAGGACTTGGTATGCAGATCTAGTGGACATGTCATCCTGTCCGCCTTGGTCTCTACCTCTAAGACAGGACCTTCTGATACAGGGTCCGTTCAAACATCAAAATCTAACTTCTCTGAAGCTGACTGCTTGGAAATTGAACGCTTGATTTTATCAAAACGTGGTTTTTCTGAGTCGGTTATTGATTCCCTGATACAGGCTAGGAAGCCTGTTACCAGAAGGATTTACCATAAAATATGGCGTAAATACCTATACTGGTGCGAATCCAAAGGTTACTCTTGGAGTAAGGTTAGGATCGCTAGGATATTGTCTTTTCTACAAGAAGGTTTAGAAAAGGGTTTATCAGCTAGTTCATTAAAGGGACAGATTTCAGCTCTGTCCATCTTGTTACACAGGCGTCTGTCAGAAAATCCAGACGTCCAGGCTTTTTGTCAGGCTTTAGCTAGGATCAAACCTGTGTTTAAAGCTGTTGCTCCGCCATGGAGTTTAAATTTAGTTCTTAACGTTTTACAGGGTGTTCCGTTTGAACCCCTTCATTCCATTGATATAAAATTGTTATCTTGGAAAGTTCTGTTTTTAATGGCTATTTCCTCGGCTCGAAGAGTCTCTGAGTTATCAGCCTTACATTGTGATTCTCCTTATCTGATTTTTCACTCAGACAAGGTAGTTCTGCGTACTAAACCTGGGTTCTTACCTAAGGTAGTCACTAACAGGAACATCAATCAAGAGATCGTTGTTCCATCCTTGTGCCCAAATCCTTCTTCAAAGAAGGAACGTCTTCTACACAATCTGGATGTAGTTCGTGCCCTCAAGTTCTACTTGCAGGCAACTAAAGATTTTCGCCAAACTTCTTCCCTGTTTGTCGTTTATTCTGGACTGAGGAGAGGTCAAAAAGCTTCTGCTACCTCTCTCTCCTTTTGGCTTCGTAGCATAATACGTTTAGCCTATGAGACTGCTGGACAGCAGCCTCCTGAAAGAATTACAGCTCACTCCACTAGAGCTGTGGCTTCCACTTGGGCCTTTAAGAATGAGGCCTCTGTTGAACAGATTTGCAAGGCTGCAACTTGGTCTTCGCTTCATACTTTTTCCAAATTTTACAAATTTGACACTTTTGCTTCTTCGGAGGCTATTTTTGGGAGAAAGGTTCTTCAGGCAGTGGTTCCTTCTGTATAATGAGCCTGCCTATCCCTCCCGTCATCCGTGTACTTTTGCTTTGGTATTGGTATCCCAGAAGTAATGATGACCCGTGGACTGATCACACATAACAGAAGAAAACATAATTTATGCTTACCTGATAAATTCCTTTCTTCTGTTGTGTGATCAGTCCACGGCCCGCCCTGTTTTAAGGCAGGTAAATATCTTTTAAATTATACTCCAGTCACCACTTCACCCTTGGTTACTCCTTTCTCGTTGATTCTTGGTCGAATGACTGGGACTGACGTAGAGGGGAGGAGCTATATGCAGCTCTGCTGGGTGAATCCTCTTGCATTTCCTGTTGGGGAGGAGTTATATCCCAGAAGTAATGATGACCCGTGGACTGATCACACAACAGAAGAAAGGAATTTATCAGGTAAGCATAAATTATGTTTTTATTACTTAAGACACCCCAGCTATGGTCTGCACTTTATGCATTTATATAAAGTTCTAAATATATGTATTGTACTTATATTTGCCATGAGTCAGGTTCATGTATTTCCTTGTGCAGACTGTCAGTTTCATATTTGTGGAAAATTAACATTTTGAGAAATATTTTTCTTACCTGGGGTTTAGTCTTTTTTTCAAAATTGACTACATTTTTCTTGCACTTGCAGTATTAGGCCCGCGGGTGCGCCAAATGCTAGACTTTATTGTGTCATTCTTGGCGCAAGAATTTTTTGGCGCGAAAGTACATCCGTTGGTGCAAGTTCGTCATTTCCAGCAACGTAGTTGATGCCGAGTTCCTTACACAGGGTTGCGTCGTTAGTGACGCGAGTGTGTCATTTAAGGATGTTGTTGGCGCCAAAAAAAATTTCAGTTACGTTGTGCGTCATACTTGGCGCCAAATTTTTTCATTAATTTAATACCCTATTGCTATTTGCCTCCTTGCCTTTTTCTATGTCAGAGGGCTATGCTATTTGCATTTTTTTTCCCATTTCTGAAACTGTCATATAAGGAAATTGACAAATTTTGCTTAATATGTTATGTTTTATTTTGCAAGATGTCTCAATCTGATCCTGCCTCAGAAGTATCTGTTGGAACTTTGCTGCCTGATGTCGGTTATACTAAAGCTAAGTGCATTATATTTCCGAATGTCATTTGTATTGGTTATCATGATAAACTTTTCCATGCAGATATTGTGTCCATCAGTAAATAGTACATTGCCTGTTGTTTCTTCAACTTTTAATGTACATGTTATACCTGTGAAATTTAAAGAATTTATTACTGATTCTATTCAGAAGGCTTTGTCTGCTATTTCTGCCTTCTAATTAATATAGGGTCTTTTAAAACTTCTCATAAGGTTCATGAAATTTTTTATGACCGACAACATAATGAATTATCCTCCTTCCTTAGATATTGACACTAACAAATCTACTTATTTATTTAAAATAAAGTATTTTCGCTCTTTATTAAAGAAGTGTTAACTATTTTGGATATCGTGGAAACTAGTCCTCTTGATATTAGAACTAGTACATTTTGTTTTTTAAACCTCCTGTGGTTACTCCAGAAGTTTTTTTTCCTGTTCCTGATGCTATTTCTGATATGATTTCTAAGGAATGGAATAAGCCGGGTACTTTTATTCCTCCTTCTTCAAGGTTTAAAAATTGTATCTTTTTACCAGCAATTTCTATAGTTTTGGGAAAAGATCCTCAAAGTTGATGGGGCTATTTCTACTCTTGCTGAACGTACCTTTTATTCCTATAGAAGATAGTACTTAAAGTGAAAGTAAATTTTGATGCTAAAGTGCCCGGTTTTTAAAACTTTGATTAAAAACAGGGGCACTTTAATTCATCAAAATTTTCATTTCACTCCTGTTGTAAAAATAAACTTACTTTTTAATCTTCACAGCAGCTCCAGCTTCCTCCACCTTTTCAAAGCCTCTTCCTGGGTCTAAAATGAGGTATCTGGCTTCCTCCAATCACAGCAGTGAATCAGACACTGAATCCCCCGGGGGGGAATCTGTGATTGGAGGATGACCTATCAATCATTTCTGACATCAGAAATGGCTTGTGAGACCGGAGGAAGCAGCAGCTGCTGTGAAGTTTAAAAGGTAAGTTTTTTTTTTTTTTGTCACAACAGGAGTGAAATGTAAATTTTGATGAATTAAAGTGCCCCTGTTTTTAATCAAAGTTTTAAAAACCGGGCACTTAAACATCAAAATTTACATTCACTTTAGTTCCTTTAGATAGGAAACTTGAATCTTATCTAAGGAAGCTTATTTATATTCAGGTCGTCTCAGGCCTGCAATTTCTTTGGCTGATGTTGCAGCGGCATCAACTTTTTTGTTGGGAAATTAGCGCAACAAGAATTGGATTCTGATTTATCTAGCATTGTTCGCTTACTGCAACATACTATTCAGTTCTGATGCCATTTTTTGATATCAAAGATTGATGTTAGAGCTATGTCTTTAGCTATAAGAATTTTGAAGCTTAAATCTTGGAATGCTGATATGACTTGTTAAGTCTAGATTGCTATCTTTCTTTACAAGGTAATAAGAGACCTAAGGGTAAATATAGAGCTTCTAATTGTTTTTGTTCTTTTTGTCAAATAAGGAAAAAAAACCTTCTCCTTCCCTATGGAATCTGTTTCCAATTGGAATAAATCCAACCCATTTAAGAAACCAAAAGCCAGCCCCGAAGTCCGCATGAAGATGCGACTTTCTTTCCAGCTGGTAGGGTTAAGGTTTTTTCAAGGATGTTTGAAACCATTGATTTTGGACAGAATTTATCCAGAGTATTGTCTCAGGGGTATCGAATAGGATTCTGAGTAAATCCTCCTGTGAGAAGATTTTTTTTTTTTTTTTCTTCCCCTTCTCTCACGCATCCCAGCATATCCATTTGAAGCTCAGGCTTTACTGAAGTGTGTTTCAGACCTGGAATTCAGGGATAGTCATGCCAGTTCCTTTTCAGGAACAAGGTCTGTGGTTTTATTCAAATCTATTCATTGTCCCAAAGAAGGAAATTTCATTCAGACCAATTCTGGTTCTGAAAATTTTTAATCATTATGTATGAGTACCAACTTTCAAATGGTGACTTTAAGGACTGTTCTGCCTTTTTATTCAGCAAAGACATTTTAGGTCCACTATGAATTTGCAGAACGTATACCTTCATATTCCGATTCATTCAGATCATTATCAGTTCCTGAGATTCTCTTTTCTAGACAAGCATTACCAATTTGTTGCTCTTCCATTTGGACTAGCAACCGCTCAAAGAATCTTTTTAAAGATTCTAGATGCCCTGCTTTATGGAAACAGAGAGCAGGGTATTGCGGTATTTCCTTATTTGGACGATATCTTGGTACTAGCTCAGTCTTTACGTTCTGCAGAATCTCACATGAATCAACTAGTGTTGTTTCTTCGGAAACAGGGTTGGAGGATCAATTTGCCAAAGAGTTTCTTGATTCCTCAGACAAGGGTCACCTTTTTTAGGTTTCCAGATAGATTCAGTGTCCATGACTCTGTCTTTAACAGAGTCGTTTGAAGTGGTTGCAGCCTGTCTGCACCTTCAGTCTGTCATTCCCTTCAGGGGTTATGTGCATGGAAAATTTAGGTCTCATGGCTGCAGCATCAGACGTGATTCCCTTTGCTCGTTTTCACGAGTCCTCTCCAGCTTTGTTTGCTGAATCCATGGTGCAGGGATTATACAAAGATATCACAATTAATATCCTTAAATCCCAATGTTTGACACACTCTGACGTGGTGTTTAAATCACCAGCGTTAAGTTCAAGGGGCTTCTTATTCGGCTAACCTGGACTATGATCACTACAGATGCAAGTCTTTCAGGTTAGGGCGCTATTTGGGGATCTCTGATAGCACAAGGAGTTTGGAAATCTCAAGAGGCGAGATTACCAATCAATATTTTAGAACTCCGTGCAATTTTCAGAGCTCTTCAGTTTTGGCCTCTGTTGAAGAGAGAACCGTTCATTTTATTTTCAATCAGACAATATCACAAACAGTGGCATTTGTCAATCAGCAGGGTGGGACTCACAGTCCACAAGCTATGAAAGAATTATCTTGGATTCTTGCTTGGGCGGAATCCAGCTCCTGTCTATACCTGGGATATGCACCGCAGAATTTAGACATTGGGAGGCGGATTATCTCAGCCGTCAGACTTTACATCCGGGGGGGTGGTCCCTCCATCCAGATGTGTCTTCTCAGATTGTTCAGATATGGGGTCTTCTAGAGAGAGATCTGATGGCCTATCATCTAAACAAGAGACTTCCCAGATGCCTGTCCGGGTCCAGGGATTTTCAAGCGGAAGCAGTGGGTGTGCTGACACTACTTTGGTGTTATCAACCTGCTTATATTTTCCTGCCTCTAGTTCTTCTTCCAAGAGTGATTTCCAAAATCAACATGGAACTATCGTTTGTGTTGCTGGTGGCTCCAGCATGGCCTCACAGGTTTTGGTATGCGGGTCTTGTTCGGATGTCCAGCTGCCAACTTTGGCCACTTCCGTTAAGGCTGGACCTACTGTTTTAATGTCTGTTTTTTCCATCAGGTTCTCAAATCATTAAATTTGAAGGTATGGAAATTGATCGCTTAGTACTAAGTCATAGAGGTTTCTCTGACTCGGTGATAAATACTATGTTACAGGCTTGTAAATTTGTTTCTAGAAAGATTTATTATCGAGTTTTGACTTACATTTCATGGTGTTCTTCTCATAAATTCTCTTGGCATTCTTTTAGGGTTGCAAGAATTTTACAGTTTCTTCAGGATGGTTTGGATAAGGGTTTGTCTGCAAGTTCTTTGAAGGGGCAAATCTCTGCTCTTTCTGTTTTATTCACAGAAAGATTGCTAAACTTCCTGATATTCACTGTTTTGTTCAGGCTTTAGTTTGTATTAAGCCTGTCATTAAATCAATCTCTCCTCCTTGGAGTCTCAATTTTGGTTTTGAGGGCTTTACAGGCTCCTCCATTTTGAGCCTATGCATTCTTTGGACATTTATCTACTTTCTTGGAAAGTTTTTGTTTCTTTTGGCCATCTCTTCTGCTAGAAGAGTTTCTGAGCTATCTCCTTTTCTGATTTTTCATCAGGATAAGGCGGATTTACGGACATCATTTTAATTTTTTTTCTAAGGTTGTGAATTCTAACAACATTAGAAGAGAAATTGTTGTCCCTTCCTTGTGTCCTAATCCTAAGAATTCTTTGGAAAGATCCTTACATTCTTTGGATGTGGTGAGAGCTTTGAAATATTATTATATTGAAGCTACTAAGATTTCGGGAGGACTTCTAGTCTATTTGTTATCTTTTCTGGTTCTAGGAAAGGTCAGAAGGCTTCTGCCATTTCCTTGGCTTCTTGGTTAAAGCTTTTGATTCTTCAGGCTTATTTGAGTCGGGTCAGGCCCTGCCTCAGAGAATTTCAGCTCATACTACTAGATCGGTCTCCGCTTCGTGGGCTTTTAAGAATGAAGCTTCACTTGATCAAATTTGCAAAGCGACAACTTGGTCTTCTTTTCATACATTTACTAAATTCTACCGTTTTGATGTATTTGCTTCTTCAGAAGCAGTTTTTGGTAGAAAAGTTCTTGAGGCAGCTGTTTCAGTTTGATTCTTCTGCTTTTTTTGATTTAAGTTTTTCTTGTCATTTTAAAGAATAAACTTATTTTGGGTTGTGGATTATTTTTTCAGCGGAAAATGACTTTTTTTTTTTTTTTTTTATCCCTCCCTCTCTAGTGACTCTTGCATGGAGTTCCACATCTTGGGTATTGATATCCCATACGTCACTAGCTCATGGACTCTTGCCAATTACATGAAAGAAAACATAATTTATGTAAGAACTTACCTGATTCATTTCTTTCATATTGGCAAGAGTCCATGAGGCCCACCCTTTTTATGGTGGTTATGATTTTTTTTTTTATAAAGCACAATTATTTCCAAATTCCTTTGTTGATGCTTTTTACTCCTTCCTTAATCACCCCACTACTTGGCTATTCGTTAAACTGAATTGTGGGTGTGGTGAGGGGTGCATTTATAGGCATTTGAGATTTGGGAAACTTTGCCCCACCTGGTAGGATTGTATATCCCATACGTCACTAGCTCATAGACTCTTGCCAATATGAAAGAAATTAATTTATCAGGTAAATTCTTACATAAATTTTTTTCTGTGTCCTGTTTTTCATGAATAATTGTGTTGAGTATTTCTACTGTGAGCAGATTACCTGTTCAGTTTGAGGGTTTTTAGTAAACTAACATGATCATGTATAAAGGTATTATAAATAAGAGGATTTATATAATTATTTTTCTGTAGGATGGTGAAATAGATGCTGAAGAACTACAGAGATGTTTAACACAATCTGGAGTCCATGGTACCTATACTCGTAAGTCTACAATAACATCTCATCTCCTCTCATATTTTTATAGCCTACTCCTAGTGTTTTTTTTTTTTTTTCTAGTTATATATTTTAGTAAATTCCTATCTATCCTTTTGAAAACTAAATTGATGACCTATTTAAAATCATATGAAAGGGATATTTTTACAATTTATTTTGTCTCTGCTTAAAGTTTTAACAGTCATATCAAGATTTTTGGGAAGGCCGCTTTACCTAGTTTCTCTAACCAGTTTTGGCTGCAAGGCTTTTTCTGGAATGCATGGTAACCCTCTTTGGGAGCCTGCCTATCACAATTAATGTATAATCTAGTGTTATTAAATGACATGTAAAGTGATCATTTAGTAGAAATTAGAAGCTGCAAAAAATGACATTACAGCACCATATCTAAGAAACCTACCTACCATCTTTGCTGTTATCTACTATGTCATGACTATAAGAACTGTTGATCCACATCCGCAATCGGTAAGATGGTAGGAGTGATTGTACAGGGCTGAAGGTAAATGCTTTTCCTTGAGAGGATAAATGTGTAAAACACACTGGGAAATATTAAAGTTCAGCTACTGCTTCCTTTCTTGGGCAGAACTAGCTAGTTCCAGGAACTTTTTTTTTTTTTTTGGCATAAAAAATGTAATGTGCATTCATTCACAAGCTTGCTAAAGTAATTTTGTATTTCAATTGACTTATGTCTACAGCTGATCTATTTAAAATAAGATATGTAGCATAGATTTTATATTTTTGTTTTTCATTTTAGCTTTCAGCTTGGAAACGTGTCGAATTATGATAGCCATGTTGGATGTATCCTTTCTGAAAGAATGAGTTGACAATCTTCACTTTCTAACCCAATAACTTCATTGCAAAGATCCACTTTGAAACACAGGGATTAAGGGGCAATTTTAGTTCTGTTTGAAAATCACTACATTGCTTTAAATTTGGAAAGTCTTGTGAACTTGGCTATCAAAAACATTTTAAGTGCTTAATTGTTCCTGTTGTGTGTGTGTGTGCGTGTGCGCGCACGTGTACATTGCTAAAACTAGTGAATTGCTTTTGTGCCTACCTATGTATGCTTTTCAACAATGAATAGCAAGAGTACAAAGCAAATTAGATACAGAAGTAAATTAGAAAATGAATCGCCTGTTCTTTCTGAATCATGAGTTTACTTTTGACTTTGCTATCCCTTCAATGCCATTGCTCCCCTGCAAATCTATGTATACAGAATCAACCCATACTAAGGGCTCCATGTACAAAGCAGCGAAAGCTCCTCTGGAGCCTTTGCGGGGCAGGTTCGCATATGCGAGCCTGCTTCCCTCAATGTAAGAAGCAGCGGTCATTAGACCGCTGCTTCCTACACCCTACGCCACCTCTTAGGTGGCGAAGCAAAATCACTGAGAGCACGCTCGCTCTCGGTGATTGACGGCCCCTTCAGTCGTGTGATTGGTCGCGCGATTGAAGGGGCGGGCATTACACACTCCGATGAGTGTGTAATGATACATACGGGCAAGCGGATCAATAGATCCGCTGCCCGTGTGTAGCGAAGGCGGGTGGACAGCTTCGCGAGTTAAGAAGCTGTCCGCCCGCCATTTAGTACATGGCGCCCTAAGTTTCAAGAAGCTCACTGAATAGAACATTGTTTGGAGTGGAATGGATCTGCACAAGGACCTAAGTGTAAGGAGGGAGGGGCAACCATTAATTAAATAAATGGTATTGTTTTAGTTAAATATAACTATATAAATTTTTATGAAAAAGGGTTATTTTTCTTTAGTTAAATTGCACAGTTGATAAAGAATTATTAACCTATTGAACTGGAGATAGTTCACCTCCCATTAATTTAATTAAATAAATTCAATCTATGCATATCTGAAATATAACCACATCAGTAATGGTCTAACACAACTGGACAAATCAGAAAAGATCTTATTCTAGAAATTAAAACCATGATTTAAATCTGGCTTACTGATTAGTGATTTAAATTGTGATTTAAATCAAATTTAGCCTGGTATTAACTATTACAACTTCCTATTTTACTTTCCTTTATGCTATAAATAATACATTTTATGGTATAAAAAATGGGGAACAAAAGGTTAATAATAAAGTTTAATACATCAGGTAAGGCACAGCACTCACAGCCCAGCAATCAGGTGACTCTGCACAAGCCCCTTAGTCCATTCAGAAAATATAAATAAAGCAACAGCACCTTAGTAATGCTTCAAAGTTATCCTTTTATTTGTGAGACATCACAGCTTCTAATAACTATTATTTGAAGCTGTGATGTCTCACAAATAAAGGATAACT
The DNA here is from genome assembly GCF_027579735.1 of Bombina bombina. Classification (NCBI taxonomy): domain Eukaryota; kingdom Metazoa; phylum Chordata; class Amphibia; order Anura; family Bombinatoridae; genus Bombina; species Bombina bombina. Next base: position 425,652,417 of record NC_069499.1, read on the forward strand.
TTGAAGCATTATTAAGGTGCTGCTGCTTTATTTATATTTTCTAATAATAAAGTTTGACATTTTGGGAAGGATTATATGAATAAGAGATGTGACAAGGGTGTGTGAAAGTGTCAAGTGTGAATGTGCACTGTTCTCCACAGGAAAAAAAAATTCCAACCAGGTGTCATTCTTAAAGTAGTCATGTGGGGGGCATAAATTTTTAGATACAAAGTACCGAAAATGGTAAAATAAATAACTAAGGGGTTTTTAAAGAGATTATGTAGTGTTTTTAACTTACTAAATTTGAGGTATAAATACACTATTGAAATGTATATTGTGCTATAATCATATTTGATAATATTATATTATATAATTAAGTAAAATGTTCTGTAATTCATTATCATATGAAAGCTTTGCATCCCTTTGTTCACAATCTTTCACTTGTTATTGGTAAACTACAAATTCTGATATAGTCATTGTGATTTTCCAGTAATCGCAACCTCAAATTTCGTATGCCATTAATATCCTTGTAAACCAACAAAAAACACAGCGCTGAAAAGGCAACCTGGAATCTAACAGAGTGAAATAAATATAATGCTAAATATATGGGAAGAAGCACAAATGGATACTAGTTAATATCACTATAAACCTGAAAGAGTATATTGGAAACAAATTTTGAAGAGCTATAGAAAACCAAAAAATGTGTAGAAAATGTCCATATATTAGAATAGGACAAACTGAGTCATAGTCACCAGTTTGGTATAATACTTAAAGGGCCACTGTAAGTAAATATTTTCTATGCCTGTTACTAACTAACTACCCCAAATACGCTTTTTATCAATAGCATTTCATTAACATATCTCTACCGTATATCAGAAATCTTGTCTGCAAATATTAATTGTTTTCCAAACCCACTCAGTGGGTATCCTTTGCTCTGTACCAATCCGTTTACAATACCTAGGTTTCAAAATGGCGCTTTAAACACAAAGTTATTGGTTTAAGTATTTTGAACATGCAGTGCTGAAAATAGTGGGCAGGATAACGTGACATCATCGGCGAATAAAAGATATAACTTTTAGAACGTTATGAAACTTCGTTTTGGAGAAAATATAGGTCAGTAGGTTTTAATTAATGTTTATTAACTTTAATATGTTAGTTGTTTAGCTTAAAAATTATAACCGAAAGTAATCCTTTAAAGGAGAGCTCCAATTCAGAGAGAACAATATCCACAAGGAACTTGATAGTAGATATGTCTGATCAATTCCAGTTATATCCAATAAACTCTTCCCTGGGTGCTGCTTGAATTAAGAAACAAGTTGTCGCGGTTTTATCAAAAGGAGCAAACTCTGGGGGGGGGGACACAAGCGCAACAAAGATTCAAGGAAGTAACACAAAATGTATTGAAACAGAATGTGCTATATTGCACTTACAAGATTGCAGATTAAAACGGGCACATCATGGGTATCCTGGCAGAGAACAGCTTCACTGACTGCTCTGGATCCACTGCGAGTTCCGTCTTTCAAAGGTTCAATCTTTGCAGGTTTAAACGGCTGATTGCTCCAAAGACCGGTGACACATGCAAATCCTTTTGAAATCTTTAGCTTTAAACTCTAACTCTACGCGTTTCATCTGCCTTCTGAGCAGACTTTGTCAAGAGATTTCCAAACAGAACATACTATATGTTAAGGACACTAGTATACAAAGCACTCCGTTGTGTAAACGCTATCAACAAGCTAGATTTACTATCTCAGCGGGCAGTTTCTTTGTACATGACTGGTAACACTTGTGATTAGCAACTAAAGACATTGTAACAAGATTGTTGTAACAGTGGCTAAATCACAGAATTACAAAAACAATTTACCTTTACAAGCCTGGTTGTCAAACAGGGGTGGCAATCGCTGAGTGGTATTGATCAGTGATAACATTACCAATCATATCTAGTAGCAACTAAAGTCATTGTAACCAATTACTACTTGTTGTAACAGTTGCAAAATCACAGAATTGCTAATACAATTTATCCTTGTAAGCCTGGTTGTAAATAAGGGATTGCAATCGTAGAGTGTTAACACTATATTTGCACAGCCATTTTTCAAGTATTGTTAAAGTATCAAATTATGATCAGAAAAACAGGCCTGGCATATATTTACTATAGAGCTAACTCCATAGCTAATATTTTATCCAAAATGCCAGGTTTTCAAAGAGAGCGCGATTGCTCAGTTTTAAACACTGTAGAGCAGGAGGGCGCTGATGATAATTTATCTGTCATACCCTCACACCAGTCTGAAGTGGCAGTGAGGGAGGGTTTGTCAGATGGAGAAATTTCTGATACAGGAAGAATTTCTCAGCAGGCAGAACCTGATGTTGTGACATTTAAATTAGAGCATCTCCGCGCATTACTTAAGGAGGTGCTATCTACTCTGGATGATTGTGACAATCTGGTCATCCCAGAAAAATTGTGCAAGGTGGACAAGTTCCTAGAGGTCCCGGTGCACCCTGATGCCTTTCCAATACCTAAAAGGGTGGCGGACATAGTGAATGAGTGGGAGAAGCCAGGCATACCTTTTGTCCCTCCTCCTATATTTAAGAAATTGTTCCCCATGGTCGACCCCAGGAAGGACACATGGCAAACAGTCCCTAAGGTCGAGGGGGCGGTTTCTACACTAGCCAAACGCACGACCATTCCCATTGAGGACAATTGTGCTTTCCAAGATCCTATGGATAAAAAATTGGAGGGTAAAGATTTTTGTACAGCAAGGATACCTCCTTCAACCTATTTCGTGAATTATTCTGTCACTACGGCGGCGTGGTTCTGGTTCGAGGAACTGGAAAAGTCGCTCAGTAGGGAGACTCAATATGAGGAGGTCATGGACAGAATTCACGCACTTAAGTTGGCTAATTCCTTTATTTTAGACGCCGCTTTGCAGTTAGCGAGATTAGCGGCGAAAAATTCAGGGTTTGCAATTGTAGAGCACTCTGGCTAAAGTCTTGGTCGGCGGATGTATCTTCCAAGACAAAATTGCTTAATATCCCTTTCAAGGGTAAGACCCTTTTTATGCCAGAATTGAAAGAGATTATTTCAGACATCACTGGGGGAAAGGGCCATGCCCTCCCACAAGATAGGCCTTTCAAGGCTAAGAATAAGTCCAATTTTCGTTCCTTTCGCAATTTCAGGAACGGCTTCCAACTCTGCAGCCTCTAGACAAGAGGGTAACGCTTCCCAGACTAAACCAGCTTGGAAACCAATGCAAGGCTGGAACAAGGGTAAACAGGCCAAGAAGCCTGCTGCTGCTACCAAAACAGCATGAAGGGGTAGCCCCCGATCCGGGACCGGATCTAGTAAGGGGCAGTCTTTCTCTCACTCTCTCTCACTCACTCACACTCTCTCTCTCTCTCTCACTCTCTCACTCTCACTCTCTCTCTTATCCCTGGGCACTAGAAATAGTCTCTCAGGGTTATCTTCTAGAATTCAAGGAACTACCCCCAAGGGGAAGGTTCCACATCTCTCACTTATCTTCAAACCAAATAAAGAGACAGGCATTCTTACGTTGTGTAGAAGACCTGTTAAAGATGGGAGTGATACACCCAGTTCCAACTGTGGAACAAGGTCAGGGGTTTTACTCAAATCTGTTGGTAGTTCCCAAAAAAGAGGGAACTTTCAGACCAATTTTGGATTAAAAAATTCTTAACAAATTTCTCAGAGTTCCATCGTTCAAAATGGAAACCATTCAAACAATTTTACCTACAATCCAGGGTCAATATTTGACTACCGTGGATTTAAAGGATGCGTATCTACATATTCCTATCCACAAAGATCATCAGTTCCTAAGGTTCGCCTTTCTGGACAAACATTATCAGTTCGTGGCTCTCCCTTTCGGACTAGCCACTGCTCCCAGAATTTTCACAAAGGTACTCGGGTCCCTTCTAGCGGTTCTAAGACCAAGGGGCATTGCAGTGGCACCTTATCTGGACGACATTCTAATTCAAGCGTCGTCTCTTTCCAAGGCAAAGGCTCATGCAGACATTGTTCTAGCCTTTCTCAGATCTCACGGGTGGAAGGTGAATGTAGAAAAGAGTTCCCTGTCTCCGTCGACAAGAGTTCCCTTTTTGGGAACAATATTAGATTCTTTAGAAATGAAGATCTTCTTGACAGAAGTCAGAAAGTCCAAAGCTTTTAAATGCTTGTCAAGTTCTTCTCTCTATTCTGCAGCCTTCCATAGCTCAGTGCATGGAAGTAGTAGGGTTGATGGTTGCAGCAATGGACATAGTTCCTTTTGCTCGAATTCATCTAAGACCATTACAACTGTGCATGCTCAAGCAGTGGAATGGGGACTATACAGACTTGTCTCCAAAGATTCAAGTAGACCAGATGACCAGAGACTCACTCCGTTGGTGGTTGTCCCAGGATCACCTGTCTCAGGGAATGAGTTTCCGCAGACCAAAGTGGGTCATTGTCACGACCGACGCCAGTCTATTAGGCTGGGGCGCGGTCTGGGATTCCCTGAAAGCTCAGGGTTTATGGTCTCGGGAAGAGTCTCTTCTCCCGATCAACATCCTGGAACTGAGAGCGTTATTCAATACTCTCCGGGCTTGGCCTCAACTAGCGAAGGCCGGATACATAAGATTCCAGTCAGACAACATGACTGTAGCTTACATCAACCATCAGGGGGGAACAAGGAGTTCCTTGGCGATGAGAGAGGTATCCAAAATCATCAAATGGGCGGAGGATCACTCCTGCCACCTATCTGCAATCCACATCCCAGGAGTAGACAACTGGGAGGCGGATTATCTGAGTCGTCAGACTTTCCATCCGGGAGAGTGGGAACTCCACCCGGAGGTGTTTGCCCAGTTGACTCAATTATGGGGCATTCCAGACATGGATCTGATGGCGTCCCGTCAGAACTTCAAGGTTCCTTGCTACGGGTCCAGATCCAGGGATCCCAAGGCGACTCTAGTGGATGCATTAGTGGCGCCTTGGTTGTTCAACCTAGCTTATGCGTTTCCACCGTTCCCTCTCCTTCCCAGGCTTGTAGCCAGGATCAAACAGGAGAAGGCCTCGGTGATTCTGATAGCTCCTGCGTGGCCGCGCAGGACTTGGTATGCAGACCTGGTGAATATGTCATCGGCTCCACCATGGAAGCTACCTTTGAGACAGGATCTTCTAGTACAAGGTCCATTCGAACATCCAAATCTAATTTCTCTGCAGCTAACTGCTTGGAAATTGAACGTTTGATTTTATCCAAGCGTGGGTTTTCAGATTCAGTGATAGATACTCTGGTCCAAGCCAGAAAACCTGTGACTAGAAAGATTTACCATAAAATATGGAAAAGATATATCTGCTGGTGTGAATCCAAGGGATTCTCCTGGAGTAAGATTAAAATTCCTAAGATCCTCTCCAAAAAGGTTTGGATAAGGGATTGTCGGCGAGTTCTCTAAAAGGACAGATTTCTGCTTTATCTGTCTTGTTACACAAACGACTGGCAGCTGTGCCAGATGTACAAGCTTTGGTCAGAATCAAGCCTGTTTACAGACCCTTGACTCCTCCTTGGAGTCTAAATTTAGTTCTTTCAGTTCTTCAGGGGGTTCCGTTTGAACCCTTACATTCCATAGATATCAAGTTGCTATCTTGGAAAGTTCTGTTTTTGGTTGCTATTTCTTCTGCTAGAAGAGTTTCTGAATTATCTGCTTTGCAGTGTGATCCACCCTATCTGGTGTTCCATTCAGATAAGGTTGTTTTGCATACCAAGCCTGGTTTTCTTCCAAAAGTTGTTTCCAACAAGAATATTAACCAGGAAATAGTTGTTCCTTCTCTGTGTCCGAATCCAGTTTCAAAGAAGGAACGTTTGTTACACAATGTAGATGTAGTCCGTGCTTTAAAGTACTATTTAGAAGCAACAAAGGATTTTAGACAAACCTCATCCTTGTTTGTCGTTTACTCTGGTAAGAGGAGAGGACAAAAAGCTACTGCTACCTCTTTCTTTCTGGCTGAAAAGCATTATCCGATTGGCTTATGAGACTGCCGGACGGCAGCCTCCTGAACGAATCACAGCTCACTCCACTAGGGCTGTGGCTTCCACATGGGCCTTCAAGAACGAGGCTTCTGTTGATCAGATATGTAAGGCAGCGACTTGGTCTTCTCTGCACACTTTTGCCAAATTTTACAAATTTGATACTTTTGCTTCTTCAGAGGCTGTTTTTGGGAGAAAGGTTTTGCAAGCCGTAGTGCCTTCTGTTTAGGTAACCTGATTTGCTCCCTCCCTTCATCCGTGTCCTAAAGCTTTGGTATTGGTTCCCACAAGTAATGGATGACACCGTGGACCGGACACACCAGTGTTGGAGAAAACAAAATTTATGCTTACCTGATAAATTACTTTCTCCAACGGTGTGTCCGGTCCACGGCCCGCCCTGGTTTTTTAATCAGGTTTGAAAGATTTCTTTCTCTATATACTAGTCACCACGGCACCCTATAGTTTCTCCTTTTTTCTCCTAACCGTCGGTCGAATGACTGGGGGGCGGAGCCTGAGGGGCTATATGGACAGCTTTTGCTGTGCTCTTTGCCATTTCCTGTTGGGGAAGAGAATATTCCCACAAGTAATGGATGACGCAGTGGACCGGACACACCGTTGGAGAAAGTAATTTATCAGGTAAGCATAAATTCTGTTTTCTTGGTCCTACATGTGAGTGTTAATTCATGCTATAACTATTATAAAATGGGGAGTTGTTATGCTACATGCTAGTTTTGTGCTCTAGAATCTCTTGTTAAGCGTATTATTTGTGTATATAATAAGAGCAATAGATAACACCTGTGTCTTGTAGCTCCTTTACTGGGGGCACCCATGATTTTTATTTTTTCATATATTTATCAATGTGTGTATTTTGAAGAAGAAAAAAATATAAATTGGAATGTTGTTTACATGGATGCATTTCAGTTTAATAGAATCATTTTTTTAATATGTATGCATTAGCAAAAATGCTTCTAATAAAAACTTATAGCTGTTTTTAAGTATGCACCAGCATTTTTAAACACAGTACTTGCTCACATAGCCTATTGTGCTTGTGCCATCTGGTAATGACAAAATTTAATTGCCGACATGATACGTGTCCACTAGTGCTCTGAGCAGCTGCAGAGAAAATTTTTAACATAAACAGATAACTTAAGCTAGAAGAATTTTTGCCAATACGTGTATATTAAAGTTTCTATACGAAGATGTAATTCATCTATGTGCCTTGTGCATTTACATTTTGAGCAGAATGTCCATTTAAGTTTGACTTTTTCTTTGCTCTTTTGAGAGAGAGATTATATCTATCCTAATTAGGTGGCAGCACTTTTTCCTGCCATGTAGTGCTCCAATCTAGTGCATTGAAAGCATAGGCCACTCCTTGCTGTTTAGTCAATGAAATTTAAAATAGGTTCACACAAAGTGCAGGGTGTCGGAGATGGGAACTGTTGTATGCTCTTCAGCTGAGAGCCATAGTCATAGCCTCTTGCTAATTTATAACTTTGTTGAAAAACTGCTGCCATATAGTGCTTCAGACACGTGCACACTCCTGAGCTTACCTCCCTGCTTTTTTCAACAAAGAATATCAATGTAGAAAATTTGATATTGCAAGTAAAAACAATTTTTTTATGCTGCACATAAATTTAAAGGGACAGTTTACACCAGAATGTTTTAAAAGATAGATAATCCCTTTATTACCCATTCCCCCAGTTTTGCATAACCAACAGTTATATTAATATACTTTTAACCTCTGTGATTATCTTGTATTTAAGCCTCTGCAAACTGCCCCCTTATTTCAGTTCTCTTGGCAGACTTGCAGTTTAGCGAATCAGTGCCTGCTCCCAGATACAGTTTACACCAGAATGTTGTTTTAAAAGATAATCCCTTTATTACCCATTCCCCCAGTTTTGCATAACCAACAGTTATATTAATATACTTTTAACCTCTGTGATTATCTTGTATTTAAGCCTCTGCAAACTGCCCCCTTATTTCAGTTCTCTTGACAGACTTGCAGTTTAGCGAATCAGTGCCTGCTCCCAGATAATTTCACAAGCACAGTGTTATCTATATGAAACACATGAACTAATGCCCTCTAGTGGTGAAAAACTGTTAAAATGCATTCTGAAAAGAGGTGGTCTTCAAGGTCTTAGTTGAAAGCTTAACCTAGGAGGTTCATATGCTAATTTCTAAGAATACCAATAGAACAAAGCAAAATTGGTGATAAAAGTAAATTGGAAAATTGTTTAAAATAACATGTCCTATCTGAATCATGAAAGTTTATTTTGGCCTAGACTGTCCCTTTAACATCTTTGGCTCTGGAAGCCCACCTCAAGGAGCATGTTAAATTGCAGTGTCTTGGTAAATACCCCTTTTGGAGAGGCTTAATATTCTTAGCAAAATACAGTAGTACATACATTCCAATATAGAGCATTTTTGCATTAGAATGTGTAACATTTCCATTTTGAATTGATTAAATGGACATTATACACTTTTTTCTTTGCATAAATGTTTTGCAGATCTATTTAATATAGCCCATAAAGTAGTTTTTTTATGTATAGTTTTGCTTATTTTTAACTAGCATTGCTCTGATTTTCAGACTCCTAACCAAGCCCCAAAGTTTTGAGAATACCATCAGCTACCTTCTCCAGCTTGCTCCTGTTTGTGTAAAGGGTCTTTTCATATGCAAAAGAAGGGGGGGGGGAGTGTCTTATTTCCCAGTTGCAGTGGGCTTTCCAGTTACCTTTTCAACAGAGCTAAACTGAGAGCTTCTTAGTAAGTTTTAAAGTTTTATACTGGATTTTTATATCTGTATCTGCATCTTATTCTTTATAGTAGTGTCTTTTACATGCAGTTATATGAAAATGAGTGTATACTGTCCCTTTAAATCTGTATATGTTTCGGAATGTGAAAGGTTGGGTAATGGTATTCTATCTAAGATTTTGTGCATTTATATTAAAGGGACACTGAACCCACATTTTTTCTTTCGTGATTCGGATAGAACATGCATTTTTAAGCAACTTTCTAATTTTACTCCTATTATCTAATTTCCTTCATTCTCTTTGTATCATTATTTGAAAAGCAAGATTGTAAGTTTAGATGCCAGACCATTTTTGGTGAACAACCTGGGTTGTTCTTGCTGATTGGTAGATAAATTAACCCACCAATAAACCAGTGCTGTCCAGAATACTAAACCAAAAATTGGTTGACTCCTTAGCTTAGATGCCTTCTTTTTCAAAGAAAATTTGATAATAGGAGTAAATTAGGAAATCGCATGCTCTATCTGAATCACGAAAGAGTACATTTAAGTTCAGTGTCCCTTTAAGATAAAGCTAAAGTCTGGTGCAAAAGTGATCGGAAACCTTCTCAATAACTTAATTTCTACAATACAACATTCATAAGTGTCAGGATTGGGAAGAGTATGTTCACTGTCATAATTGGCTTATAATCATATAATTCTTACCCTATCTGCCCGCCTGAAGTGCACACAATATAAAAAATTGGGTTTGTTAAACTGCCTTAACTTTAAGACAAGATTGATCATACTGGCAAAATGGGATTCAATGAATTCAAAGAACTATGGGGTGCTTTGAGTGCTTGGAAACAGAATTTTTGTACCTTTGATCACGACAGAAGCGGAACTGTGGAACCACATGAAATGAGCCAAGCCATAATGGCAATGGGTAAGAATAATTTTGTGCTTAAAGGAATAATAAAGTCATATTTATTTTTTTCTCTTTTTCATCTAAAATAGAGCATATTAAAAGTATTACAGTGTAATTGGAAAAATGGATGTTGCTGTACTGGAAAGAGTTGAAATATCACTTTCATGTGCATGATTTCTCCCCCCCCCCCCCCCCCCACACACACACAAGTAGTCACCAAGTTATTTTTAACCTTAAAGGGACATTAAACACTTTGAGATGGTAATAAAAAATGATACATTTATATATAAATAAAAAAAATTGGCAATATACTTTGACTTTATTTTGCCACATTTTCCTGCAATCCCATGCTGAAATTGTGAGTTTTTCAGTTCCTGTTAGAAATGGAAGTGCAGAACACGGTTATATTCCACACAGCCATTGGCTGCACACTCTAGTGACCTATTTATAACTGTTCCTAATTGGCCACAGCAGAGAAAGTAACCTAAGTTACAACATGTAACATCCCGTTGTTTTACAGAATCTAAAACTTTACACTTATTTTGTCACCTATTTAAACAACTAATGAAACTTTAAAAAAAATAGATCTACATGTTCTCAGACTAATCTTTTCTATCAATGCTTCATTCTATCTACATTTATTTAGTGTTTAATGTCCCTTTTAATGGGTTGAAATTTAGCAATATGAATTGGGAATTATGTTTGTATATAGTGATAAAGCACCAAGAGATATAGATATATATAAAAAAAATTTTTTGGGGGGGTTGTGGTGACTTTTAAATAAGACAGAAAGGGTGCTTCCTTGTGTAGATGTATCAACAACATTCTCCAACATATACACCCTACAGAATGGTACTCAAAATGGTGTTAGCATTCATGTGTGCTATATCCGTATTTCAGCTCGCTGTTAAACGGCTCTCTCACAGATACTAGATCCTGCTGCTTCACATTGTGAGTTGTACCTCCACATCGAGGTCTGTTGTAAGTGGCCAAAACATCAGGCATAGTAAACAATACAACTGGAGGCTAAATTTAATGTGCTAAACACCAATCGGGTGAATATCTGCTACTATCATCCAATCAAAGGATATGTATTTTGATATCATCACTCACGATAACCCCTCCCAATCCATGAAGCAACTAATAATGTCAGAGTCCAACATGTCAACAACAATGATAAAAAGCCTCCTTGATCACCTTATTTCTCCAACATAGGTGTGTCCGGTCCACGGCGTCATCCTTACTTGTGGGATATTCTCTTCCCCAACAGGAAATGGCAAAGAGCCCAGCAAAGCTGGTCACATGATCCCTCCTAGGCTCCGCCTACCCCAGTCATTCTCTTTGCCGTTGTACAGGCAACATCTCCACGGAGATGGCTTAGAGTTTTTTAGTGTTTAACTGTAGTTTTTCATTATTCAATCAAGAGTTTGTTATTTTCAAATAGTGCTGGTACGTACTATTTACTCAGAAACAGAAAAGAGATGAAGAATTCTGTTTGTATGAGGAAAATGATTTTAGCAACCGTAACTAAAATCCATGGCTGTTCCACACAGGACTGTTGAGAGCATTAACTTCAGTTGGGGGAACAGTTTGCAGTCCTTGCTGCTTGAGGTATGACACATTCTAACAAGACGATGTAATGCTGGAAGCTGTCATTTTCCCTATGGGATCCGGTAAGCCATGTTTATTACGATTGTAAATAAGGGCTTCACAAGGGCTTATTTAGACTGTAGACATTTTTTGGGCTAAATCGATTGATATTAACACTTATTTAGCCTTGAGGAATCATTTATTCTGGGTATTTTGATATAATAATATCGGCAGGCACTGTTTTAGACACCTTATTCTTTAGGGGCTTTCCCAAAGCATAGGCAGAGTCTCATTTTCGCGCCGGTGTTGCGCACTTGTTTTTGAGAGGCATGGCATGCAGTCGCATGTGAGAGGAGCTCTGATACTTATAAAAGACTTCTGAAGGCATCATTTGGTATCGTATTCCCCTTGGGTTTGGTTGGGTCTCAGCAAAGCAGATACCAGGGACTGTAAAGGGGTTAAAGCTTAAAACGGCTCCGGTTCCGTTATTTTAAGGGTTAAAGCTTCCAAATTTGGTGTGCAATATTTTCAAGGCTTTAAGACACTGTGGTGAAAGTTTGGTGAATTTTGAACAATTCCTTCATGTTTTTTCGCAATTGCAGTAATAAAGTGTGTTCAGTTTAAAATTTAAAGTGACAGTAACGGTTTTATTTCAAAACGTTTTTTGTACTTTCTTATCAAGTTTATGCCTGTTTAACAGGTCTGAACTACCAGATAGACTGTGTTCTGAATGTGGGGAAGCCAGAATTCCTATTCATTTAAATAAATGTGATTTATGTGATAATGACAATGATGCCCAAGATGATTCCTCAAGTGAGGGGAGTAAGCATGGTACTGCATCATTCCCTCCTTCGTCTACACGAGTCTTGCCCACTCAGGAGGCCCCTAGTACATCTAGCGCGCCAATTCTCCTTACTATGCAACAATTAACGGCTGTAATGGATAATTCTGTCAAAAACATTTTAGCCAAAATGAACCCTTGTCAGCGTAAGCGTGGATGCTCTGTTTTAGTTACTGAAGAGCATGACGACGCTGATAATATCTCTGAAGGGCCCCTAACCCAATCTGAGGGGGCCAGGGAGGTTTTGTCTGAGGGAGAAATTACTGATTCAGGGAATATTTCTCAGCAGGCTGAATCTGATGTGATTACTTTTAAATTTAAATTGGAACATCTCCGCATTTTGCTTAAGGAGGTATTATCCACTCTGGATGATTGTGAAAATTTGGTCATCCCAGAGAAACTATGTAAAATGGACAAGTTCCTAGAGGTGCCGGGGCTCCCAGAAGCTTTTCCTATACCCAAGCGGGTGGCGGACATTGTTAATAAAGAATGGGAAAGGCCCGGTATTCCTTTCGTCCCTCCCCCCATATTTAAAAAATTGTTTCCTATGGTCGACCCCAGAAAGGACTTATGGCAGTCAGTCCCCAAGGTCGAGGGAGCGGTTTCTACTTTAAACAAACGCACCACTATTCCCATAGAGGATAGTTGTGCTTTCAAAGATCCTATGGATAAAAAATTAGAAGGTTTGCTTAAAAAGATGTTTGTTCAGCAGGGTTACCTTCTACAACCCATTTCATGCATTGTCCCTGTCACTACAGCCGCATATTTCTGGTTTGATGAACTGATTAAGGTGCTCGATAGTGACTCGCCTCCTTATGAGGAGATTATGGACAGAGTCAATGCTCTCAAATTGGCTAATTCTTTCACTCTAGACGCCTCTTTGCAATTGGCTAAGTTAGCGGCTAAGAATTCTGGGTTTGCTATTGTGGCGCGCAGAGCGCTTTGGTTGAAATCTTGGTCGGCTGATGCGTCTTCCAAGAACAAGCTACTAAACATTCCTTTCAAGGGGAAAACGCTGTTTGGTCCTGACTTGAAAGAGATTATCTCTGATATCACTGGGGGTAAGGGCCATGCCCTTCCTCAGGATCGGCCTTTCAAGGCAAAAAATAGACCTAATTTTCGTCCCTTTCGTAAAAACGGACCAGCCCAAGGTGCTACGTCCTCTAAGCAAGAAGGTAATACTTCTCAGGCCAAGCCAGCTTGGAGACCAATGCAAGGCTGGAACAAGGGAAAGCAGGCAAAGAAACCTGCCACTGCTACCAAGACAGCATGAAATATCGGCCCCCGATCCGGGACCGGATCTGGTGGGGGGCAGACTCTCTCTCTTCGCTCAGGCTTGGGCAAGAGATGTTCTGGATCCTTGGGCGCTAGAAATAGTCTCCCAGGGTTATCTTCTGGAATTCAAGGGACTTCCCCCAAGGGGAAGGTTCCACAGGTCTCAGTTGTCTTCAGACCACATAAAAAGACAAGCGTTCTTACTTTGTGTAGAAGACCTGTTAAAAATGGGAGTGATTCATCCTGTTCCATTGAGAGAACAAGGGATGGGGTTCTACTCCAATCTGTTTATAGTTCCCAAAAAAGAGGGAACGTTCAGACCAATCCTAGATCTCAAGATCTTAAACAAATTTCTCAAGGTCCCATCTTTCAAGATGGAAACCATTCGAACTATCCTTCCTTCCATCCAGGAAGGTCAATTCATGACCACGGTGGATTTAAAGGATGCGTATCTACATATTCCTATCCACAAGGAACATCATCGGTTCCTAAGGTTTGCATTCCTGGACAAACATTACCAGTTCGTGGCGCTTCCTTTCGGATTAGCCACTGCTCCAAGGATTTTCACAAAGGTACTAGGGTCCCTTCTAGCTGTGCTAAGACCAAGGGGCATTGCAGTAGTACCTTACCTGGACGACATTCTGATTCAAGCGTCGTCCCTCCCTCGAGCAAAGGCTCACACGGACATCGTCCTGGCCTTTCTCAGATCGCACGGCTGGAAAGTGAACGTGGAAAAGAGTTCTCTATCCCCGTCAACAAGGGTTCCCTTCTTGGGAACAATTATAGACTCCTCAGAAATGAGGATTTTTCTAACAGAGGCCAGAAAGACAAAGCTCCTGGACTCTTGTCGAATACTTCATTCCGTTCCTCTTCCTTCCGTAGCTCAGTGCATGGAAGTGATCGGGTTGATGGTAGCGGCAATGGACATAGTTCCTTTTGCGCGCATTCATCTAAGACCGTTACAACTGTGCATGCTCAGTCAGTGGAATGGGGACTATACAGACTTGTCTCCAAAGATACAAGTAAATCAGAGGACCAGAGACTCACTCCGTTGGTGGCTGTCCCTGGACAACCTGTCACGAGGGATGACATTCCACAGACCAGAGTGGGTCATTGTCACGACCGACGCCAGTCTGATGGGCTGGGGCGCGGTCTGGGGATCCCTGAAAGCTCAGGGTCTTTGGTCTCGGGAAGAATCTCTTCTACCGATAAATATTCTGGAACTGAGAGCGATATTCAATGCTCTCAAGGCTTGGCCTCAGCTAGCGAGGACCAAGTTCATACGGTTTCAATCAGACAACATGACGACTGTTGCGTACATCAACCATCAGGGGGGAACAAGGAGTTCCCTAGCGATGGAAGAAGTGACCAAGATCATTCTATGGGCGGAGTCTCACTCCTGCCACCTGTCTGCTATCCACATCCCGGGAGTGGAAAATTGGGAAGCGGATTTTCTGAGTCGTCAGACATTGCATCCGGGGGAGTGGGAACTCCATCCGGAAATCTTTGCCCAAGTCACTCAACTTTGGGGCATTCCAGACATGGATCTGATGGCCTCTCGTCAGAACTTCAAAGTTCCTTGCTACGGGTCCAGATCCAGGGATCCCAAGGCGGCTCTAGTGGATGCACTAGTAGCACCTTGGACCTTCAAACTAGCTTATGTGTTCCCGCCGTTTCCTCTCATCCCCAGGCTGGTAGCCAGGATCAATCAGGAGAGGGCGTCGGTGATTTTGATAGCTCCTGCGTGGCCACGCAGGACTTGGTTGCAGATCTGGTGAATATGTCATCGGCTCCACCTTGGAAGCTACCTTTGAGACGAGACCTTCTTGTTCAGGGTCCGTTCGAACATCCGAATCTGGTTTCACTCCAGCTGACTGCTTGGAGATTGAACGCTTGATTTTATCGAAGCGAGGTTTCTCAGATTCTGTTATCGATACTCTTGTTCAGGCCAGAAAGCCTGTAACTAGAAAGATTTACCACAAAATTTGGAAAAAATATATCTGTTGGTGTGAATCTAAAGGATTCCCTTGGGACAAGGTTAAGATTCCTAGGATTCTATCCTTCCTTCAAGAAGGATTGGAAAAAGGATTATCGGCAAGTTCCCTGAAGGGACAGATTTCTGCCTTGTCGGTGTTACTTCACAAAAAACTGGCAGCTGTGCCAGATGTTCAAGCCTTTGTTCAGGCTCTGGTTAGAATCAAGCCTGTTTACAAACCTTTGACTCCTCCTTGGAGTCTCAATTTAGTTCTTTCAGTTCTTCAGGGGGTTCCGTTTGAACCCTTACATTCCGTTGATATTAAGTTATTATCTTGGAAAGTTTTGTTTTTAGTTGCAATTTCTTCTGCTCGAAGAGTTTCAGAATTATCTGCTCTGCAGTGTTCTCCTCCTTATCTGGTGTTCCATGCAGATAAGGTGGTTTTACGTACTAAACCTGGTTTTCTTCCAAAAGTTGTTTCTAACAAAAACATTAACCAGGAGATTATCGTACCTTCTCTGTGTCCGAAACCAGTTTCAAAGAAGGAACGCTTGTTGCACAATTTGGATGTTGTTCGCGCTCTAAAATTCTATTTAGATGCTACAAAGGATTTTAGACAAACATCTTCCCTGTTTGTTGTTTATTCAGGTAAAAGGAGAGGTCAAAAAGCAACTTCTACCTCTCTCTCTTTTTGGATTAAAAGCATCATCAGATTGGCTTACGAGACTGCCGGACGGCAGCCTCCCGAAAGAATCACGGCTCATTCCACTAGGGCTGTGGCTTCCACATGGGCCTTCAAGAACGAGGCTTCTGTTGATCAGATATGTAGGGCAGCGACTTGGTCTTCACTGCACACTTTTACCAAATTTTACAAGTTTGATACTTTTGCTTCTTCTGAGGCTATTTTTGGGAGAAAGGTTTTGCAAGCCGTGGTGCCTTCCATTTAGGTGACCTGATTTGCTCCCTCCCTTCATCCGTGTCCTAAAGCTTTGGTATTGGTTCCCACAAGTAAGGATGACGCCGTGGACCGGACACACCTATGTTGGAGAAAACAGAATTTATGTTTACCTGATAAATTTCTTTCTCCAACGGTGTGTCCGGTCCACGGCCCGCCCTGGTTTTTTAATCAGGTCTGATAATTTATTTTCTTTAACTACAGTCACCACGGTACCATATGGTTTCTCCTATGCTATTATTCCTCCTTAACGTCGGTCGAATGACTGGGGTAGGCGGAGCCTAGGAGGGATCATGTGACCAGCTTTGCTGGGCTCTTTGCCATTTCCTGTTGGGGAAGAGAATATCCCACAAGTAAGGATGACGCCGTGGACCGGACACACCGTTGGAGAAAGAAATTTATCAGGTAAACATAAATTCTGTTTTTAAAACACAAATTCTGAATTTGTGTATCAAACGGCATTTAGAGCCAAAAACATGTTTCATGTGAGCAAAAATAACATTTTTTTTTTTGTTTTGTTTTAGATGGGTTTAAAAAAAATTAAGTTATTTTAGCCGCATACAACAGTCTGGAGTTGTTAACCTCGATGTGGAGGCACAAGTCACACGGAAGCGGTAGGGCTGGTATCTGGGAGAGAGCTGTTTTTAACAGTGAGCTGAAACTCTGATCTTTTAGCACGCCTGAAATAGCACATGTGAGTGCCAACACCTTTGTGCGTACCACTCTGTAGCGTGTATGGTGTGGAGGTCATTGTTAATACATCTGCACGAGGCGACGCCCTTTCTGTCTTATTTCTTTAGTGATCCCCTTGACGTGAAGATCATTAAAGGAGCTGCTGCCTAATCTTTCTACCAACGAATGAATGTTTTTTGGGAGAGTTTGTAATTTGTGCTTGATGGACTTTCTGCGTATTTATCCACATTAAATGGTATATAGATCTATGATTGTAGATGATACTTTTTGGTACTACAGTGTTGCACTACATAATTTGTAGATCATTCTTTGGCGCCCTCTAGTTATTTCACCTACTTTATGTAATTTTTGTATGTTTTTAAAAATCGTTAATTCACTTCCCCCCTTTTTTTTTTTTTTTTTTTTTTTTTTCCCCGCATACCCCTTACTCTTCCCGTGGGCTTTAGTTCACGTATCGCAAAGGTGGCTCTCGCTCTCGTAAGCATGTTATTTAGAAAAAATGGGATCCTATGGGGATATTAGTCTCTGCAAATTTTTATTTTTTCCTACTCATCAATGAAGTTGAAATAAGGTATCACAGTCGATAGGTTTTTTTTTCTATTAGTGTATTTAGGGTATTGCAGCAAGAAGTGTGCCTTATCTTCTATTACTCCCTGGTCACATTGTTGGCACATTCTGTTTTCTTATTTTCTACTTTTTTTCCACATCATGACAGTTTTCTTTCACTTTTTTTTGCTTATACTTCTTATCTGCTGGTGTGATTGTCAGAATTGTGGGAGATTTTTTTTTTCTTTTTCTTGCTTTGACATGACAAGTTGTTAAACCGCTTCACGCCATTGGGACGTTCCATGCCATCTTAATGGCGCTGGGCTTTAACGCCATTGGCTCCCGGCATGAAAGGGTTTATTGCACAGGGCCTATTTACAAGATTAGCCAACATCAAACTATAGTGGTAGAACTGGGGGTTGCTGTTTAGTAGAGTTGTGCATTCGTTTAGTTTCAATCCAACAAATATCTAAATTTTAATGCTTAAAGAAATAAAATAAAAAAGTAAAATATTGAATGCCGACTTTTTTCGTGTGTGTGTATATATATATATATATATATGTGTATGTGTGTGTATATGTATGTGTGTGTGTGTGTGTGTGTGTGTGTATATATATATATATATATATATATATATATATATATATATATATATATATATATATATATATATATATAAAATGTATATGTATGTATATGTATATATTATTATTATTATTATTATTATTATTATTATTTTTATGGCCACCTGACTCCTCCTCCTTCTCTGACGTCTCTCAAAAGCTTGCACTAGTACAGGATCCTTTTGTCCCTGTGCGCTCCTTTCATTCAGTTCAGTGAGACACTGGCACCCCCCTCACTATCTCCCCTCACTTCCTTTCAACAGAACGTTCTGTCTGCACAAACACACCCACACGCTTACGAGCAGCAGGAGCTGTCTTTCACTGTAATCACTGTGCAGAGTAAAAGTCGTTCTGCATCTAATCCTTACACATTACCTTACATAAGCCGTATAAGCCAATAACACAAGGCTCTCTACTCCCCACACTCACAGCCAGAGTGAAGGCTGCTTTGCACCACACTTTATGCTACCAACAAATAACGGCACATCCTATAAAATAGCCGTTGAGACCCATACACTGTGGGCGGTATTTACCCACCCTTATACAGCGTTGTCGGCTTCAAAGGGAGACATCAAGCTCAAAGGTTGAATCTGTGATAAAAACACATGCAGATGACTCCGAAATAAAGAAGTGTTTTATCACATATTCAACCTTTGAGCTTGATGTCTCCCTTTGAAGCTGACATCTGCCAGGGCCTATGGACTTAGGAGGAAATGCTCCTTCCCGGTCGGATTTTGGATCTTCGGGCAATATACAATGCTCTGAAGGCTTGGCCTCTGCTGGGTTCGTCCCAGTTTATCAGATTCCAATCGGACAATATATTCTCGGTGGATTACATCAACCATCAGGGGGAACGAGAAGCTCCCTAGCTATGAGGGAAGTATCTTGGATTCTGAAATGGACGGAGACCCACATTTGTTCTCTGTCAGCGATGCACATTCCGTGTGTGGACAACTGGGAAGCAGACAATACTTTATTCTGGGGATTGGTCTCTCCATCCCGAGTGTTTGCAGAGATTTGCAAGAGGAAGATCTTATGACGTTTTATTACCAAGTTACCCAAATATGGGTTGTGGTACAGGGATCCTCAGGCGGAGCTAACTGATGCATTAGCTGTGCCTTAAGAGGTTCAATCTAATTTATCGTTTACGGCTGTTACCACTACTTCCTAGTGTAGTGGCTCAAATCAAGCAGGCGTCGGTGATATTAATTGCTCCGTCTTGGTGCCGGAGGATATGGTTCGCGGAATAGTGGGGATGTTATCTCCTCCGTGGAAGTTAACTTGTCGCAGAGATCTGCTGACCAAGGTCTCTTTGTTTATCTATGTCTAGAACTCTGACGCTGACTGCGTGGAGATTAAACGCTTAGTCCTAGCCAAGAGAGTGTTTTCTGAGTGTTATTTTTACTCTCATTCAAGCTCGTAGCTTGTTGCATCTATCATAAGGTGTGGAGGACCTACTTATTCTGTTCTCCAGGATGAACTGGAGAAGGGTTTTTCTGCAAGTCCCCTGAGGGGACAGATTTCTGTGTTTACTGCACAAGAGTTTCACTGAGCTTCCAGATGTGCAGTCAGTACTTAAGGCTCTAAGATCAGACCTGTGTTTAGATCTATTGCTCCTCCTTGGAGTTAAATCTTGTTCTTTAGGTTTTGCATGGGCTCCGTTTGGAGCCTATGCATTAAGTAGACATTTGAATGGTCTTGGAAGGTTCCTTTTCTACGGGCTATTGCTTCTACGTGCAGAGTATCTGTGATTACTGCCTTGCAATGCGTCCCTCCTTATCTGGCTTTCCATGCTGAAAAGGCTGTTCTACGAACCAAGTTAGGTTTTCTTCCTAAGGTTGTGTCAATTCACAACATCAATCAATAGATTGTGGTTCCTTTCAACGTTATTTTGGATTTGGTTTGTTCCTTGTAGTCCTATCTTCAGGCCACGTAGGAATTTAGACAAACTTCTTTCTCTGTTTGTTCTCTTTCCCTCCCATTAAGATGGAAAACATAAATTATGCTTACATGATTTCATTTCCATCTGTGGGAAGAGAGTCCACTGCTCCCGCCCATTTCTCTGGGGGGTGGACCTAAATTTAATATTCTTCTGGCACCATTTATTCCTTGATATTCTCCTAATGTTCCTTGTTCCCTTGGCAGAATGACTGGGGGATGGGGAAGGTATTTAAGCCTTTGGCTGTGGTGTCTTTGCCTCCTCCTGGTGGCAAGGTTCTTAATTCCCACAATTAATGAATGACGCAGTGAACTTGACTCGCACAGATGGAAATAAAATTGTCAGGTAAGCATAATTTGGTTTTTTTTATAATTCCCCTCTGCCCTTTCCTCTCTCCTTGCGCTTTTTTTTTTTTTTTTTTTTTTTTAACTGTTTGCTCTCTGTCTGAATTAGAGGACCAGTAAACACAGTATATTTGCATAATCAACAAATGCAAGATAAGACAATACAATAGCATTTACTCTGAATTTAAAATGAGTAGTAGATTTTTTTTTCTAACATTTCAAAGTTATGTATATTTCCACTCCCCCTGTACCATGTGATAGCAATCAGCCAATCACAAATGCGTAAACGTATAGTCTGTGAATTCTTGCACATGCTCGGAAGAAACTGGTGACTTAAAAAGTGTAAATATAAGACTGTGCACATTTTTTTTTTTTTTTTTTTTTTTTTTTTTAAATGGAAGTAAATTGCAAAGTTTTACATGCTGTATCTGAATCATGAAAATTTAATTTGACCTGAGTGTCACTTAAAGACACATTTTGGGTTTCATGTCCCATTAAGATCACTACACCTGTAACTATGCTTGTGTATTTTATTATTATTATTTTTTATTTTTTCTGTTCCCCTTTTAGGCTACAGACTAAACCCTCAGACAGTGAATACTGTTTTGAAACGTTACAGCAAGAATGGCAGAATCTATTTTGATGATTATGTTGCATGCTGTGTGAAACTGCGAGCATTAACAGGTATTTTAAAACATTAATTGTGCAGTTCTGTTTTCAGCTTGCCATTTAAAGGGACAGTATACTATAAATTATTTTTCCCTTAATGTGTTTCCAAATACTTTTTTTTACCAGCTGCTGAGTATAAAATGTAGGAGATTTGCATTTTTAAAGTTTGTGTATATGAATTAGCTGGTTTTGTGATTTGAAGCCACAACCTAATAAAAGGGGTTGAGCTTGTAGGTATAATCAGATCTCATTACTGTTTCACATTGTGTACATATACTTGCTTATTTGTCTTATCTGTCCATAAACAAATCACCAGTACTTGGAGAGAACAATGGGAAATGTAATACACTCCAGCAGGTAAAGTGGATTATTGGGAACAAATTGAAGGGGAGACATTTTTTGAATAAACTGTCCCTTTTAAGTATAAATCAAAATTTACTCTGGTTCACAACGGTTTTAATAAAAATGTATATTTTAAGGTGTGTGTGTGTAGCAAGTTATTAGTGTTTGTGGTTTTTTTTTAAGTAATGGTATGTTCTATCTTAATGACACATTTTGGGGTTTAAAGTCCCTTTCAAGCCATGGTGATCACAAACCCAATTCAATTGACTAAACAAAATAACTTTTTAAAGCTTTCTGGAACTGACTGGCACCAGAAATGAGAACTAAATAAAAATGTCTTGATTTTATTCTAAACTAACCTATGTAGTAGAGGAAGATTATGTATGCACGTACACACAGTTTACTGTATTTACATGGTGTAAATCATAGATATCATAAACAAAAACCAGAATGCTCTGATATCCTCTAGGAGGCGCTAAGTACAATATACATTTACAATAAACTATTAGATCTTATCTATATTAAGGGGTATATCAGTGAAAAAGTAATATATACGATAAATGGTATAGACAAAATCGTAATAATACAGTGAATAGTTACAATGTCCCAAAAATCCCACAACGTGTGGAGTGAACCCCTAGACCAAGGAGTTACTTGTTATACTTAATGTCCAGGTTTCCAGCAGAAGAAAAGTCCCACAGATGAAGGTGAGGAGTAACAGCGGTTAATAGGCAGCTCTCTGCTTTCTTTTGGAACGAAGTTAATCTGTGAAGGAGATACAAATGGAAAGAGGCGCCAATGGTGCAGATCAATGATGCATCTAAAGGAGATCAGAGCAGGATGAATGCACAGGGTACATATATCACTTGTAGAAGAGGCAATCAATCATTCCCATAGAGACAGGCTGGATTTCTGCAGCAGTCTAGCTAGCTGATAGATACCTAGTAGGCAGCTTCAAAATGCAGGATACTGGCAAACGATAAAAACACACTAGCCAAATAAGTGTGTACACAGGAGACCAGGATAAGGGATTCGTGCCCTATAGGTAGCGTAGCTCCAAGAGATACTGAACACTGAGAGGTTATTTAAAAACAGTTTTATTAAAAACTTGTTTAAAAAACACAACTCTTATTCGTGCCAGTAAAAACTTGAGCAAATGGAGAAACAATGCAACGCGTTTCTCAGTAAGAACGGTTTCATCAGGCATGTTTAACACATTTTTCTGTCCTTAAATAGGACTACGCTACCAACCGGTCTATCACCCCCCTCGTGACACATTTATTAACCAATGGGAACCCTTCGTTTTGACACTCCCACCTTGCGGTGTTAAAGGTTGTTGATAACAACCAAATACCATATTGTCCCGAGTATAGGCCGCACTTTTTTCCCCTAATGCAAGTCTTTAAATTAGGGGTGCGGCCTATACTCGGGATGTTGCCCAAAACAGTATACAAATACCGGCATACTGTAAGTAGGTTAGGCGGAAGCACAGTGTTTGTTGCAGGGAGGGAAGCGGAAGCACAGTGTTTGTTGCAGGGAGGGTTTCCTGGAGACTCCACTGGCCGCCGCCGACATGCTAAGACACCGCCAACTTAAAGCTGCACTCAGGAGCAGCGAGTTTAACATGGAGAGCGCAGCCGGACAGAGACACAGAGCCAGCACACCACTGCTGCCCAGGATGTCAGGAGCACAGGATGGGAGTGGAAGGGTTTAAGATTGCGCGTTATCTGTGACACAGCGTCTGAGATAACAGGTGCCACCTTATGTGTGTGGTGAGGAGAGAGTTATAATTGATGAAGGGTGCTAAGAGGTACCGGTAGTTACAGTAATAGAGTAGTGGGCACTGTGTGAGGGAAGGAAGCTGAGTGGATTAAGAGGAGGCAGTCTGAGGGTTATGAGGGGGCTGTGTGTGTGAGGGGCAGGGTAAGGAGACTTATCTGTCAGGGAGTGAGGCTAAGAGTTAAAAAATGTAATTTCTTTAAAATGGTACCAAACTTTAAGGGTGCGGCTTATAATCAGGAGCGGCCTATACTCGGGACAATACGGGTATTTGGATATACATATAGTTGTTTATACTGCTCGAATAAGGTACTCGGTGTGCATAAAAAGGTAAAGCATGTTAACAGTATTTAGACAATAAGTCTATAGTTGTTTATAACAAAACATTAATGTAATCGGGTAGTACAAAAAGCTTTTCCCTAACTGGTAGATGCCATTATCAATCAAATTCGTCAAACAGCGTAACTACACGAATCCTTTGATTAAAATAAGATAACTAATAGGCCTTCTTATTTTAATCAAAGGATTCGTGTAGTTACGCTGGTTGACGAATTTGATTGATAATGGCATCTACCAGTTAGGGAAAAGCTTTTTTTACTACCCGATTACATTAATGTTTTGTTATAAACAACTATAGACTTATTGTCTAAATACTGTTAACATGCTTTACCTTTTTATGCACACAGAGTACCTTATTCGAGCAGTATAAACAACTATATGTATATCCAAATATTTGGTTGTTAATAACAACCTTTAACACAGCAAGGTGGGAGTGTCAAAACGAAGGGTTCCCATTGGTTAATAGATGTGTAACGAGGGGGGAGGGGGGGTGATAGACCGGTTGGTAGCGTAGTCCTATTTAAGGACAGAAAAATGTGTTAAACATGCCTGATGAAACAGTTCTTACTGAGAAACGCGTTGCATTGTTTCTCCATTTGCTCAAGTTTTTACTGGCACGAATACGAGTTGTGTTTTTTAAACAAGTTTTTAATAAAACTATCTGTTTTTAAATAACCTCTCAGTGTTCAGTATCTCTTGGAGCTACGCTACCTATAGGGCACGAATCCCTTATCCTGGTCTCCTGTGTACACACTCATTTGGCTAGTGTGTTTTTATCGTTTGCCAGTATCCTGCATTTTGAAGCTGCCTACTAGGTATCAGCTAGCTGGACTGCTGCAGAAATCCAGCCTGTCTCTATGGGCATGATTGATTGCCTCTTCTACAAGTGAGTACCTTTGCATTCATCCTGCTTTGATCTCCTTTAGATGCATCATTGATCTGCA
The DNA here is from genome assembly GCF_027579735.1 of Bombina bombina. Lineage (NCBI taxonomy): Eukaryota > Metazoa > Chordata > Amphibia > Anura > Bombinatoridae > Bombina > Bombina bombina. The sequence continues at coordinate 425,676,908 of NC_069499.1, forward strand.
CCATTGGCGCCTCTTTCCATTTGTATCTCCTTCACAGGTTACTGTATTTACATAGCTTCTATTCTGTGCAAGCGTGTGCAGGGCATGATCTCTATTACTATAATGTTAATACAAATGTATTCATAACTAAATGACTAACCTGTTTCTTTGAAGGCAAATGTAGCAGTCAACTGCTTTTGATCCAGATTAATAACTTACTTTTTTTTTTTCTTACTTAGATGTTTTTAGAAGAAGAGATAGCATGCAGCAAGGAGTTGTGAGTTTTTTATATGATGATGTAAGTATATATCAAGTGTTACCCCCAAAAATAGAATGCAATACCATGTAGATTTGTTTTTAAAGTTTAGCTTTTCATTTCCTGTTTAATTATTGACAACATAAGTGTAACGTTTTAATGCCTATAAACAATGGGAGCTGCCATGTTGCTCTATTTGGTTACCTTCTCTTCTGTGGCCAATTAGACTTTTTAGAGTTTTAAATAGGTGACTAGAGTGCGCATCCAATGGCTGTGTGGAATTAGTGTTCTGCACTTCCATTTCTAACAGGAACTGAAAAGCTCACAAGTTCAGAATGGAATTACAGAAAAATGGGACAAAATAAATAATGAAAGTATATTGCAGAGTTAATCTTTTATTTATATATATAAAAAAATGTTTTATATTACCATCTCAAAGGGGTTTTTTTTTTTTTTTTTTTTTAAACTATATTGTTAGAATTACTCCTTAGTTTCTCTTGTAAGGTGTATCCAGTCCACGGATTCATCCATTACTTGTGGGATATTCTCCTTCCCAACAGGAAGCTGCAAGAGGACACCCACAGCAGAGCTGTCTATATAGCTCCTCCCCTAACTGCCACTACCAGTCATTCTCTTGCAGCTCTCGACAAGAAAGGAAGTATCAAGAGATATGTGGTGACTTAGTGTAGTTTATCTTCAATCAAAAGTTTATTTTTAAATGGTACCGGCGTTGTACTGTTTTTGCCTCAGGCAGAAATTAGAAGAAGAGTTCTGCCTGAGGTTTTTGATGATCTTAGCAGATTGTAACTAAGGTCCACTGCTGTTCTCACACATAACTGAAGAGTCGTTTTAAGGGCAGGTAGGAGCCACAGTAGAGCTGTGGCAGTTTGCTTGTGACTGTTTTTCTGATTAGTTTTTGAGCCTGAGGGGTTAATCATCTATTTGCAAGTGAGTGCAATGCTATTTTAGCCTATTATACACACTGTAAAAATTTCGTTGTTTACTGCTTTTTTTTCACTGTTTTGCAGTTTATGTGATTGTTGTTTTTTTTCTCTTAAAGGCACAGTACCGTTTTTTTTTATATTCTGCTTTTTCACATTTATTAAAGTGTTTTCCAGGTTGTCAAAACTTCTAAATTCCTGCCGTGTTCTTTATTCTACTTCTCGCCCTTCAGTGGCTCAGTGTATGGAAGTAATCGGCTTAAAGGACCAGTCAACACATTAGATTTGCATAATCAACAAATGCAAGATAACAAGACAATGCAATAGCACTTAGTCTGAACTTCAAATGAGTAGTAGATTTTTTTTTTTTTTATAACAAATTTCAAAGTTATGTCTATTTCCACTCCCCTTGTACCATGTTATAGCAATCAGCGAATCACAAATGCATATATGTATATTCTGTGAATTCTTGCACATGCTCAGTAGGATCTGGTGACTCAAAAATTGTAAATATAAAAGACTGTGCACATTTTTTTTTAATGGAAGTAAATTGGAAAGTTGTTTAAAATTACATGCTGTATCTGAATCATGAAAATGTAATTTAACCTGAGTGTCCCTTTAGTGGTAGCGGCAATGGACATAGTGCCGTTTGCCCGCCTACATCTCAGACCGCTGCAACTTTGCATGCTCAGTCAGTGGAATGGGGATTACACAGATTTGTCCCCTCTACTAAATCTGGATCAAGAGACCAGGGATTCTCTTCTCTGGTGGCTATCTCTGGTCCATCTGTCCAAGGGTATGACCTTTCGCAGGCCAGATTGGACAATAGTAACGTCAGATGACAGCCTTCTGGGGTGCAGTCTGGAACTCCCTGAAGGCTCAGGGCTCGTGGACTCAGGAGGAGGCACTCCTTCCGATAAACATTCTGGAACTAAGAGCGATATTCAATGCTCTTCAGGCTTGGCCTCAGCTTGCTGCGGTCAGGTTCTTCAGATTTCAGTCGGACAATATCACGACTGTATCCTACATCAACCATCAAGGCGGAACAAGGAGTTCCCTAGCAATGTTGGAGGTTTCAAAAATAATTCTATGGGCAGAGGTTCACTCTTGCCATCTATCAGCTATCCATATCCCAGGAATAGAGAACTGGGAGGCGGATTTTCTAAATCGGCAGACTTTTCATCCAGGGGAGTGGGAACTCCATCCGGAGGTATTTGCACAGTTGATTCAACTTTGGGGCAAACCAGAACTGGATCTCATGGCGTCTCGCCAGAACGCCAAGCTTCCTTGTTACGGATCCAGGTCCAGGGATCCCAAGGCAGCGCTGATAGATGCTCTAGCAGCACCTTGGTCCTTCAACCTGGCTTATGTGTTTCCTCTGCTCCCTCGTCTGATTGTCAAGATCAAGCAGGAGAGAGCTTCGGTGATTTTGATAGCACCTGCGTGGCCACGCAGGACTTGGTATGCAGATCTGGTTGTCATGTCATCCCTTCCACCATGGACTCTGCCGCTGAGGCAGGACCTTCTACTTCAGGGTCCTTTCAACCATCCAAATCTAATTTCTCTGCGTCTGACTGCTTGGAGATTGAACGCTTGATTTTATCAAAGCGTGATTTCTCTGAGTCAGTCATTGATACCTTAATTCAGGCTCGAAAGCCGGTCACCAGGAAAATCTATCATAAGATATGGTGTAGATATCTTCATTGGTGTGAATCCAAAGGTTACTCATGGAGTAAGGTCAGAATTCCTAGGATATTATCTTTTCTCCAAGAAGGATTGGAGAAGGGATTGTCAGCTAGTTCCTTAAAGGGACAGACTTCTGCTCTGTCTATTCTTTTGCACAAGCGTCTGGCTGATACTCCAGATGTGCAGGCATTTTGTCAGGCTTTAGTTAGGAGTAGAGAACTGGGAGGCGGAGTTTCTAAGTCGGCAGACTTTTCATCCGGGGGAGTGGGCGCTCCATCCGGAGGTATTTGCCCAGCTGATTAAACTATGGGGCAAACCAGAACTGGATCTGATGGCATCTTGTCAGAACGCCAAGCTTCCTTGTTACGGGTCCAGGTCAAGGGATCCCCAGGCAGCGCTGATAGATGCTCTATCAGTGCCCTGGTCCTTCAGCCTGGCTTATGTGTTCCCAACATTTCCTCTCCTCCCTCGTCTGATTGCCAAGATCAAGCAGGAGAGAGCTTCAGTGATTTTGATAGCACCTGAGTGGCCACACAAGACTTGGTATGCAGATCTGGTGGACATGTCATCCTCGCCACCATGGACTCTGCCGCTGAGGCAGGACCTTCTACTCCAAGGTCCATTCAAACATCCAAATTTAATTTCTCTGCGGCTGACTGCTTGGAGATTTAACGCTTGATTTTATCAAAACGTGGTTTCTCAGAGTCGGTTATTGATACCTTAATTCAGGCTTGAAAGCCTGTCACCAGGAAAATCTATCATAAGATATGGTGTAAATATCTTCATTGGTGTGAATCCAAGGGTTACTCATGGAGTAAAGTCAGGATTCCTAGGATATTATCCTTTCTCCAAGAAGGATTGGAGAAGGGATTGTCAGCTAGTTCCTTAAAGGGACAGATTTCTGCTCTGTCTATTTTGCACAAGCGTCTGGCTGATACTCCAGATGTGCAGGCATTTTGTCAGGCTTTAGTTAGAATCAAGCCTGTGTTTAAACCTGTTGCTCCGCCATGGAGTTTAAATTTAGTTAAGGTTCTGCAAGGGGTTCCGTTTGAACCTTTGCATTCCATAGATATTAAACTTTTATCTTGGAATGTTCTGTTTTTAGTAGCTATCTCCTCGGCTCGAAGAGTTTCGGAGTTATCTGCTTTACAATGTGATTCCCCTCATCTCATTTTCCATGCAGATAAGGTAGTGTTATGTACCAAACCTGGTTTTCTTCCTAAGGTGGTATCTAATAAAAATATCAATCAGTAAATTGTTGTTCCTTCACTATGTCCTAATCCTTCAAAGAAGGAACGTCTATTACACAATCTTGATGTGGTTTGTGCTTTAAAATTTTATTTACAAGCTACAAAGGATTTTCGTCAAACATCTGCTTTGTTTGTGATCTACTCTGGACAGAGGAGAGGCCAAAAGGCTTCGGCAACTTCTTTCTTTTTGGCTACGAAGTATAATCCGCTTAGCTTATGAGACTGCTGGCCAGCAGCCTCCTGAAAGAATTACAGCTCATTCCACTAGAGCGGTAGCTTCCACATGGGCTTTTAAGAATGAGGCTTCTGTTGAACAGATTTGTAAGGCGGCGACTTGGTCTTCGCTTCATACTTCTTCTAAATTCTACAAATTTGATACTTTTGCTTCTTCGGAGGCTATTTTTGGGAGAAAGGTCTTACAGGCAGTGGTGCCTTCCGTTTAAGCACCTGCCTTGTTCCTCCCTTCATCCGTGTCCTATAGCTTTGGTATTGGTATCCCACAAGTAATGGATGAATCCATGGACTGGATACACCTTACAAGAGAAAACAAAATTTATGCTTACCTGATAAATTTATTTCTCTTGTGGTGTATCCAGTCCACGGCCCGCCCTGTCATTTTAAGGCAGGTGTTTATTTTTAAACTACATTTACCACTGCACCCTATAGTTTCTCCTTTCTCTTGCTTGTCTTCGGTCGAATGACTGGGAGTGGGTTAGGGGAGGAGCTATATAGACAGCTCTGCTGTGGGTGTCCTCTTGCAGCTTCCTGTTGGGAAGGAGAATATCCCACAAGTAATGGATGAATCCGTGGACTGGATACACCACGAGAAATAAATTTATCAGGTAAGCATAAATTTTGTTTTGTATGTTTGTCATTAGTATCAAAGGTATTTCCTTCTTAAATGGAAAGAGTCCACAGCTGCATTTATTACTTTTGGGAAATTAGAACTTGGCTACCAGGAGGAGGCAAAGACACCCCAGCCAAAGGCTTAAATACTCCTCCCACTCCCCTCATCCCCCAGTCATTCTTTGCCTTTCGTCCCAGGAGGTTGACAGACGTTTCAGAATTAAAAAAAAAAAGTTTTGTCTCTTATGAAGGGTAGTGCTCATCAGCATAGGACAGGAGTTTTAAGTAGTCCTGTTAGTCTCTCAGTGAGGGCTTGGATGAAAAGTTAGTCTGGAGATGCAGGAAGTATCTTTCTGCAAAACCATCCCGACTCATTAACAGCTCCTCAAGCAATCAGTGTTGTCTAACTTCACTCCTCTGCCTGCTTTCTTCTCTCAAGTCCATGGCGGATGCGATACTACTATCAGTCACACTTGAAGGGCTGTGTTCCTGTTCCACGGCGTTGATTCCAGTAAGATTGTTTTATTTTACTTTTTTCAATGTACTGTAACGTGAATGTTTTCCTGTGAGGCTATACTCCTTGCGGGTTTAACTTATAACATAAGTCTCTGTTAGTATCTTGGAATCGAGGTTTAATACCTCCTGAGGGGGGGTTATTGGACAGGTGGGTTTATAATCATGTTTGTTGTGTGATTCAACCTGCTTATGTGTGAGGTTTAGGGCTCGTGGTTTGGAACTTTGAGGCCTTTGTAAGTGACGCGGCCTTTTGGCAGAGTGCGCTTTTTGGACTGTACGGTTCACCTTGTGTCCGGGCATGCATACGTTCTGTTCCCATTTCCGCATTCCGAACATGTGGCAACTGAGATATTCTAGTCCGCGGGGGTCTGGTCATAGGAGGTTGCGAGTGCCCCAGCCATTGGTGGTGTCCGGTGCAGTTTTTTTTTATTTTTTGTAGTCCATATTGCTATATCCTCTTTGCAGCTATGGGGGATTCTGATACTGAGACTGTGCTTATTTCAGATTCAGTTATGGAGGATTCTGATACTGACATGATTATAATATCTGATTCAGTTTCTGTGTCCATTGACAAATCCGGTTTCGCCTGGTTGACTTCTGTCAACCATTTTTGTTCCATATGAGAGCACCCGGTTCCTCGGGCTTGGGGAATCGGGGATCTGCTGAGCCATCCGTCTATAGGGGTCCTGTCTCCCAGGAAGCGAGTTCCCTACCGAATCTTCCTCCTACACATGCGGGTAACCCAGTTTATGGTTCCTTCACGCGGGGTGGCGTGTTTCACCCGGAGCTTTCAGATAATGTTGGCGATTTGCTCGTCTGCAGAGTCGAGACGTTTCTTTGAGAATGTGCTTGTGCCCTATTTCTGGTATTCTGCCTTGGGGTGGGCCTCCGCAGTATCCTGAGGGTTCTGTTCCAGAGTGTTGTGCCTTTTGGTACCGGATTGCACGCCTTTGCGTATTGCTCAGACATCTGAGTCGCTGGATGACCCTATCGTTCAGATACGGGAATTTTCAGTCTGATAGTTCGAATGTTACGACTCGTTAGACATGTGGGGATGAGCTAATCTCCTATTGTCCTTATTTTGAGTTCTTTCCCTGTTTTTGAGAGATGGGGCTCCGTTTGGGTGGTCCTACGGTTAGGCCTGTGTCCTTTTTTGGGCGTTAACCTTAGGGTTGCCTTGATTTTATTTGTATCGGATGGGACGTCCCCTTTTTTTTTTTTTTTATTTTTTTTTTTTTTCCTCCGGGAACTTTCTGGGATCAATACTCCATACTTCCTCGGAAGTTGTTTTGGACATGTTAGTCCTGTGTTAAAACTGCCTGTTTTTCTTTCTTCCCCTTTGAGGGAGGATTTATGCAGCCTGCAGGCTGGTCTTGTTGGGTTCGTTGGGTCTGGCGACTGTTCAGGCACATGGCGCTGTTCTGCTTGCTGGTTTGGTAGAAGGGCAGGGTGCTCGGTTATCGTTTATTACATGTTAACTAAGCATTCGAGAGGACCTGAAGGTCCGTGAGGAAGGTAGGATGTTCTGTCCCGTTAATCTTCGGTCATAGAGGACCGATCAGGGGAGTTTCCGCTGCGTCACTCTGACATCTGATCTCATAAGAACTTAGTTTCCTCCACCATGCGGTGGAGGGCGGGAGTGCTGAGCGGGTTCTGAGGGTATACTCTCCTTCTCGGGAGACCTTGGAGGCTTGTGTTCCCCTTTTTTAGGGGCCTGAGTGTAGGTCCGGCAGGTTAGGTTGCCTGGGACTGTTTTTGTGCAGTCCGTTTTCTTGTGGACTGCTGTTTATTCTTCCTTGCAAGCTCCTTTTGTGTCATCCTGTTGTGGACTCTGTGTTCTTGAACTTGAGGTTATTGCCTGGGTCTATTACACGCTTTCATGGAATACTTTGGTATTCTATGGGTGGGCCCTTCTTCAGTTGCGTCCATGCTTGCAGGATGTTGGGGAGATGGTTTTTCTATCTCAGTGTCCGGATTATCCCGGTTTTTGCTTCATATTGGCGTGGCCTTCTCTGTTTGGGTCCTTTTTAGGTCTCAGTGAGCTGGGCCCAGAAACCCTTGAGGTATTCTTTTCATATTCAGGGAACCTTTTTTGGTTTCCTCGAGTTTTCCTTTCCTTGTCCCCTTGGGGCTTTTGACTGTTTCACCTTCATCTGAGGGTTGATTGGTGGGGGGACCGTCTGTTGGGTGACGGTGTCTCTTGGAGGACTGTTGGCTAAGTCAAGTCCGTTCGCGGTCTCTTGTTTGGCTCTGGGCTAACTGCGAGTCAGTGTCAACTGGGCTTTTTCTTTCAAATTTTTCTTGGCTTCAACGAAGCGGGATTTTTTATTAGGTTGTGGTTCAGGCCTGGTGCCCTTAGTTTGGGCCGCCAGTTGTACCCTTCCGTCTTGGCATTCGGTGTCCTTTTTAGCTTGGGTATTGATTTCCCAAAAGTAATGAATGCAGCTGTGGACTCCTAAGAAGAAAAACAAATTATGCTTACCTGATAATTTCCTTTACTTCTGATGGAAAGAGTCCACAGCTCCCCACACATAATTTTATGTGGGGCGTCCTTATATTCTTCTGGCACCTTTTTCACCCTGATATTTCTTCTACTGACTGGCGGATGAGAGGAGTGGGGGGAGTATTTAAGCCTTTGGCTGGGGTGTCTTTGCCTACTCCTGGTGGCAAGGTTCTTATTTCCCAAAAGTAATGAATGCAGCTGTGCATTAGAAGAAAAGGAAATTATCAGGTAAGCATAATTTGTTTTTAGTGTTTACATCCCTTTTTTTTTTTTTTCTTGTCTCTCTTTATGGTGGGGGGTAATTAGATTTTTCCACACTTTAGGTGCTAATTTATTGTTTTTGTGTTAAGTTTTTGCAGTGCACAATGTCTGTTTAGAGCATTTGACTACAATCAAATCAAGAAGAATGGCATTGAAATATATTCGAAGTCTTCTATTAGGAAGGAACTAAGTGACCCTGCTGTGAATTATACAATTACTTGTTTTTGTTTGTTAAAGCATTAGTCTGTATATATATATATATATATATATATACTTTGACTTAAGTGCACAGGTTACACATTTACTGGTTCTTATGATTAAATATTTACCCTAATCCACCTTAAGGACATATCCATAAATAAAGCACATGTGCTCCATGACTTTCCCCCAGAGTACCATAAACATGTTTTATCATAATTAATTCAGGAGTGAAATAATCTCCATAGTCAACTTGAAGATGACAAGTCTGTCCTTTTTAACATTTCGTAATTTCTATGCAGGTGCCTAATTTTTCTATATCATTTTTATTGATCTTCTAATGTAGTACATATTGTGTTTGCAGTTGGAGCTTAACAATGTAAAATTATATTAATAACCTGCCAATGATCATATATGCTTATTTAGCTTTCATTAGCCATGAAAATGCAGAATGTAATTACTAGTCTTTTTTTATTAATGCAATATTTTTTTCCCCTCTGGATATGAATTTTGTGAAAATGTTATTTTTTGCCCTTGCATATGTGCCATATATAATTTTTTGTTTTTGTTTTTTGTTTTGTGTTTTTTCTTTTTTTCATACTGATTTATTTGGAACTTTTATGCACATAAATGAAGTTTTGGTAGTACTTTATTTTTGCAAATTTATAAATGTGAACCTGTTGCTATTTTATATACATTTAGATACCTGTATTGACCAATGCTTACAACTGCAGTGTGTAACAACAATTCTATTGTGAGAACATTAAAACATTTTTCTTTTAATTTTTATTATCATCTAGTTAAGCACTTGCATTTATATTAGCCAGTTTTGTCACTTTCATATTTTTCAGTGTGCTTATTTACTATATGTAGTAGACTTTTTTTTACATGAACATTTTGTGCTAAGTAATGTAACGTATAGCTTAAATTATTTAAACCATTGTTAATGACTCCTTTCTATAGCAAATAAAGATATAAATGCAACCATTGAAGAAACGATTCCACCATTAAAATGTGGGAAAGTTGTACTGGTGTTTTTTTTTTTTTTTTTTTTTTTTGGGGGGGGGGGGGGGGGGGGGTTTCATGTTAATTAAAAAATTAAAATGTAAGCCAGTTCCAACACCTTCGCTAGTGGTAAATTCTGAGAAAAACACTTGCCCAATGTACCAGAATTGTTTTAGCATATTTGCTATCGTTCCATTTAAACATAGACTTTTCCTTCTTAATACAGGGAGAGTCCACAGCTGCATTGATTACTTTTTGGGAATACAGAGCCTGGCCACCAGGAGGAGGCAAAGACACCCCAGCCAAAGGCTTAAATACCTCCCCCACTTCCCTCATCCCCCAGTCATTCTTTGCCTTTCGTAACAGGAGGTTGGCAGAGAAGTGTCAGAAGATTACAGAGTAGTTCCTTAGGAAGGGTATCTGCCCTTCGAGATGGGACTGGAGTTTTAAGTAGTTTTGTCAGCCTCTCAGTGAGAGCATTGATGAAAGTTAGTCTGGAGATGCAGGGAGAGTCTTTCTGCGAAACCATCCAGACTCATATTAACAGCTCCTTAAGCGTTGACAAGTTTTGCTGCCTGCTTTCTTCTCTCAAGTCTATGTCAGAAGCGCTGCTACAATCTGTGAAACTTGAAGGACCGTGTTGCTTTTCCACGGCATAGATTCCGGTAGATCGTTACATTTTTTACACACATGTTAACGATAGAAGACAGGGTCACAGTGGGACTTTGTCTTTATGGAATCAAGGGTTAATATCTCCTGAGGGGGATTATTGAACAGTGTGGTCTTTTAATCATATTTGTTATGTGATTTTTGACTGCTTATGTGTAGACATTTTGGGGCTCATGGGCTGATACTGAACGTATAGGTTATTTTTCGTTTTGAAAGCTGGCGCGCTTTTCCCTAGCAGGGGCAGTCCTGCATGATGTGACTGGGAGTGGTCGCGTTTTTTTGTATTTCCGATTCCTGACAGAGTATCTGCGGAGAGGAGCCGATTTTATCTACCTCTCTCTGGGTCATAGGAGGTGGTGAGTACCCAGCCATTAGGGGTATAAGGTGCCAGTTGTGTTTTTCAATAATTTAATTTAGACGTGTTATAGAGGATTCTGATGTTTTAGAGGGGGATCCCTCTGATACAGAATTTGGTACCTGCGTATATTGTGAGGAGGCCTGGGTAATCCAGCCCTCTTTTCCTGTATGCCGCTATAGGGTCTTCTCATCAACCAATGTTGAGATGTTAGAGACCACTGAGCCATCCGCCTCTGAGGATTCTTTGTCCCGTGAGGTGTGTTCCCTAGAATCTTCTGTTCCTACACATGCAGTTTTCCTGCATACCGCTGCTCCTTTGCCGGAAGGAGACTTTTTTTCTTTCCCCACCAGAGGTTACTGCGTGGTTCCGCATGGCCATCTCTATGGCTTTAGCAGCTTTGCCTCTTCCAGCTACGTGCAAGAGAAGGGTTAATTCATGCACTCTTGCCTAAGGACCGTTTTGTTTGAGGACGATTGTATCTGATCAGTTTTCTGGGGAAGCGGTGCTCTCTGAGGCTTCAGAGGTAGAACCTCCAGGATCGGAGTCTCCTGATTTGATTCCTCCGAACGAGGAGGATTGAGATTTAGAATGGCACGCCTGCTTTACTTCTGAGAGGTTTTGGCGATGTTAGAGGTTCCCAGTACTGATCAGTCAGTTGAATCTCAGTCCTCTGAATTAATCTGATAGCAGATTTGACTAGACAAGTGGAGAGGGATGGATCGTCTATGTAAATTATATATTTTTTTCTTTTTGTATTAGAATCCCAGTTCCGAGCTCTGAGGAGTTTGTGTTGTATGACAGGCTGGACCTGTTCTATTTTTTTTTTTTTTTTTTTTTTTTTTTATATACACTCCTTTGGCTGTCTCTTTTGTGCGCTTGCCTATTTTATTTTCTGTTCTGTTTAGGATAGTTTTTGGTTTTAGAGCTCGGTTGTTGTAGAAAACTCTTAAGGAAGATGTTTCGCCACTGGGATTTTGGTACTAGTGATTTTGATTGTCGCGATTGTTGGAGACTTCCAGTGGAAGTATCTAGATCTCTGTTCAGGTTGATGATTCCCTCAATATTTTCGAGACAATAGTTAAGCCTCAAAGCTTATTTTCCTTATTTTTGATTATTCTCAGTTTTCCTAGCACTGCTGGAACTTAAGAATTTTCCGTTTCACCCTTGAGTTTTATGACAGATATGTCATATCCTAGATGACAGGCATTACCTGTCTGGGTACTAGTTAATCCTGTTCTTTCCTTCTACACGAGAGGAGTTATTCTCGCTTTTCCAGTCCAGACAGAGCAGGCCCATTTATCCTAGATGACAGGCTGGACCTGGTTTAGGTTCTACCTTGGATTAGCGTCTGATACTGGATCATATGTATCCAGAGGTCCTAGAGGCCGGCGCTAGGCTTTACTTTCAGCCTTGCTGGGCAGTTTTTCCTCTCCTTAATTTTGTCATTCGGCAGAGGGGGAACAGCTGACTTTTGGAGTCATTTTTCCGGTACCTTTTCGCAGGGTGAGAAGATTTTCACACACTGTTGGTGCTTGGCCCAATAAAGGGTTTTCTCGTCCTACTTGGGTTCGATGTCCCTTAAGCAGAGCATATTAGATTCCCTTTTGAGGGAGAATATATGGTGTTCTCTACCTTTTTGTTCAGGAAGGATATCTTTCCTGTCTCATCCTTTTAAGCAAATCTAGGACTTGGGGACCGTATCTTTCAGTGTACCTCATTGCTGATCCTAGGTTTTTTCTTGGGATCTGGGATTTATTGTGCAGTATCCTACTTCCAGAGTTTACAGTAGTTTCCGAGTCTTGTTGATTCTGTTTTTCTAACCATCGTCTGCTAGGTGATTTTAGGGGATTTTTCTGGTCTTTTCAATCCTCAGAGTTGGATTTAGATCTGAGTTTCTCGTGAAGGTTCCAAATGGATCCTTGGATGCTGTTTAATCTTTCAGGAAGACTTTTCCTTAAGACCTTTCAAAGTTAGAGTTCTTCATCGGTTTATGCCCTGCAGTTTTCCTTCAGGCCTTCATTGGTGCTGTGGGAGGGTGATGTGTTTAGCCCAGACAGACGTCGGCATGGCATTGTTGTTGAATCTGTCTTAACAGACTTTCTTGGACTTCCGGTTGGGGGCATTGATCTCCAATGTTCCGTCCAGATCTCCCTGTCCTAAGGAATTTTTCTTTTTGCAGGTGTGTTCTGAAAGGTGTTGGTCCTTTCCTTCAGTAGCTGGTCTCATCTATCCTAGGGTGGTGGACCCCCCATGTTTTTTTCAGGAGGAGCTAGTTCATCCTGACTCTTTGATTGCCAGGGGTTTTCCTTTGATCTACTCCAGGTTGTCCGTGAAAAGGCTTTTCCTAGCTAGTTCATGAAGGGGTGGCCAGCTGTAATAACCTGATGGTTTGCTTAGCTGCCTATAAGGCGGAAGGTTTCAGGTTGCAATCAGCTGTAGTTCCTTGCCCTACCATGTGGGCTTGCAAGCAAATTTTTAGATACTTTGTTGTTCTCCTGTCCCACAGGTTCATTGAACTTTCAGGTGTTCAGTTCCTGTTGCTAAGGTGCTGACTGCTGTCAGGCAGTTGAGTTAGGTCTACTGCTCCCTCTTGGAGTTTAGATTTATTTTTAGGGGGTTGCATTGGGGTATCCTTTTGTACCTGTGCAGGGGGTGGTCTTTGAAATTTCTCCTCATTGATCTATTATGTCTGTACAATATTATCTACGTGACCGTCTCTATTGCAATATGGGGGTTCCCTTTTTAAGGAGGCTCTCCGAGTTTGTTAGGTGCTTCTCCCTAAAATTGTTACTTTTATTGTCATATTGGGATGGGTTTTTCCTTTTTACTGGGAATCTTGCCTTGATGTTCTTTTCAGACTACATGGAATAGACCAGTGTTTCTCTTGTAAGATGTATTGAGTCCACGGATTCATCCTTACTTTTGGGATATTCTCCTCCCCTACAGGAAGTGGCAGAGAGAGCACCCACAGCAGAGCTGCCTATATAGCTCCCCCCTTAGCTCCACCCCCCAGTCATTCTCTCAAAGAGGAGTGTGGTGACAAAAAGTTAGGTTTTTATTTTCTCAAGCAAAAGTTTGTTTTTCTTAAATGGTACCGGTGTGTACTATTTACTCTCTGGCAGGAAAGGGATGAAGATTTCTGCAAGGAGGATGATGATCTTAGCATTTTGTAACTAAGATCCACTGCTGTTCTCACAAGGGCTGAAGAGTACAGGAAAACTTCAGTTGGGGGAACAGTTTGCATGCTATGCTGCATATGAGATATGTTCAGTCTATTTTTCTAGACAGAATGTTATTTCTAGAAAAGGCTGGCAATATCCCCATGAGGGAAGGGTAAACTGTATTCAGACACTTGGATAGGCATTTCAGCTTGCATGAAGGGCTCATTTGTTACTGGTGACACGGTTTGGTAAAAACGTTTTTGTTTATTCAGTGAATGATGCAATTATGTTTTTTTGAAGGGACTAAAGGGGTCATTGTGGCTTGTTTTTGAGTTTTCTAACCCACATGGTTAATTTAGAGACAATCCAGTGTTTGTTAGGCCTCAAAACATTGAGTGAGGTGGGAGGGGCCTATTTTTGTGCCTCAGTTGTGCAGTTTCTTTTCCTCTGAGACTTCTAACTGCTTCTCCAGAGGTTCCTGCCGTGTTTGAGGGCTGTAAAGTTTTTTTCCCCCACAAATTGTTCTGAAGGGCAGGTAGGAGCCACAGCAGAACTGTGGCAAAGTGCTGAAAGTCTTTTTTTACTGGTTTTTATGTTTTTTCAATCCTTTTTTGCCATTAAGGGGTTAATTGTTTATTTGCATAGCTGTGCAAAGTTACTAAGGCTATATACTACTGTAAAAATTTCGTTATGTTTACTGCTTTTTTACACGGTTTTGCAGAATTTGTGCAGCTTTTTTTCTCTTAAAGGCACAGTACCGTTTTATTTCTAAGTGTTATTTACTTTGATTACAGTGTTTTCCAAGCTTGCTTGTTACATTACTAGCCTGTTTAACATGTCTGACACCAAGGAAAATCCTTGTTCAATATGTTTGGAAGCCATTGTGGTACCCCCTCTTAGAATGTGTCCCAATTGTACGGATATGTCCATAAACTATAAAGAACATATATTAGCACTTAAAAATAGAGCAATAGATGATTCACAGTCAGAAGTAAATGAGGGTTTAGCATCTAGCTCTCCCCAAGTGTCACAACCAGTAACGCCCGCACAAGTGACGCCAAGTACCTCTAGTGCGTCTAATTCATTTATTTTACAAGACATGGCCACAGTTATGAATACAACCCTCACAGAGGTTTTATCCTGACTGCCCGCTTTTCAAGGAAAGCGGGACAGCTCTGGGTTAAGCAAAAATGCTGAGCAGTCTGACGCTTTAGTAGCCGTATCTGATATACCCTCACAATGCTGAGGTAGGAATGAGCGATTTGTTATCTGAGGGAGAAATTTCTGATCCAGGAAAGAAGCTTCCTCGGACAGATTCTGATATGATGGCCTTTAAGCTTGAACACCTCCGCTTATTGCTCAGGGGGGTATTAGCGGCTCTAGGTGATTGTGACCCTATAGTGGTCCCAGAAAAATTGTGTAAGATGGATAAATACTTAGAGGTTCCTGTTTACACTGATGTGTTTTTCCGGTCCCTAAGAGGATTGTGAATTTTATTGCTAAGGAGTTGGATAGACCAGGTATTCCGTTCATTCCCCCTCCTGTTTTTACTTGGCGTCACTTGTGCGGGCGTTACTGGTTGTGACACTTGGGGAGAGCTAGATGCTAAACCCTCATTTACTTCTGACTGTGAATCATCTATTGCTCTATTTTTAAGTGCTAATATATGTTCTTTATAGTTTATGGACATATCCGTACAATTGGGACATATTCTAAGAGGGGGTACCACAATGGCTTCCAAACATATTGAACAAGGATTTTCCTTGGTGTCAGACATGCTAAACAGGCTAGTAATGTAACAAGCACGCTTGGAAAACACTGTAATCAAAGTAAATAACACTTAGAAATAAAATGGTACTGTGCCTTTAAGAGAAAAAAAGCTGCACAAATTCTGCAAAACAGTGTAAAAAAAGCAGTAAACATAACGAAATTTTTACAGTAGTATCTTTTATCCTTAGTAACTTTGCACAGCTATGCAAATAAACAATTATCCCCTTAATGGGAAAACCGGATTGAAAAAACATAAAAACCAGTAAAAAAGACTTTCAGCACTTTGCCACAGTTCTGCTGTAGCTCCTTCCTGCCCTTCAGAACAATTTTGGGGGGAAACTTTTTACAGCCCTCAAACACGGCAGGAACCTCTGGAGAAGCAGTTAGAAGTCTCAGAGGAAAAGAAACTGCACAACTGAGGCATGACAATAGGCCCCTCCCACCTCACTCAGTGTTTTGAGGCCTAACAGACAAACACTGGATTGTCTTTAAATTAACCATGTGGGTTAGAAAACTCAAACAAGCCACAATGACCCCTTTAGTCCCCATTGTGAGGGTTCCTTTTAAAAAAAAATAAAAAATGTAATCCCTCCCCCATATAGCTTAGGTTTCATCCTTCAGCATTATGGGCCATAGTGTAGGACTCCATCCTCCCCTCACATTTTTGAGTGATAAGTAACCACATGTATGTAAGGAGAAAGAGAGAGCACTGTTTAGTGAAATGTCTTTCCTTAGTAATTAGACTGGGCATAAACCTCTAACTACAGACAAAGGTAATTTAACAGATAAAACAATACCCACATCTATCAAATATTGGCACAAATGTATTTATTGTTACATCAGGTATAACAATTGACACACTACCTCGAGATCCTGAAAGTATTGATTAACAGTTAAAAGCTTACACAATTTATACACGTATCAAACCAATCAGCTTGTTCTATTCCATAAATGCAAAAGCTTAAATCCTTTATCTTAATGTCCTAATAAGATTTTCACTAATTTGCATGATGTATAGAAAAAAAAAAAAACTTTGCTCATGGTTAGTTGAATGGCATGACATATTTTTAAAATAAACTTTCTAAGGTGGTGATAGTCCACATAAATCTTTGTGGGAATTCATCTCCTGGCCCACAGAAGAAGCTAAAGACACCCTACAGCAAAGTTTTAAAGGGACAGTCTACTTGAACTTCCTTTTTTATATTTTTTAAAAAGGAAAGATAATTCCTTTATTACCCATTCACCAGTTTTGCATAATCAACACTTATGTTAATACAGTTTTTACCTCTGACTACCTTGTATGTAAGCATCTGCAGACTGCAACCTTGTTTCAGTTCTTTTGACAGACTTGCATTTAAGCCAATCAGTACAGACTCCTAAATCACTCCCCAGGATTGAGCACCATGTGATCTATATGACACAAATGAACTAACACTGTCTTACTGAAAAACTGTCACAATGAGGAGGTGAGCGCTCTTCATTCTGATAGGGAATTAGACTCTGCAGGAGCCCTTATATGGTACTAGGAGGACCATGTGTGGCTGGAGGTGAATGTATGCAGAGCACTAACCACTTTCTTTTTGGTGCAATCTCTGACTTTATTTGTGAGCGGATACTACAGTATTTTCCACATCTTGTAGTACTGTTATTTATTGCCATGAAATAGTATTTCTTTACTTTTGAAAAGATACAGTAGCCTATATCTTATAGAAACGTAGAATTTGACGGTAGATAAGAACCAAAAAGGCCCATCAAGTCTACCCATCTTGTACTACTGTTATACATTGCAGTTCATTGATACATAGGAGAGGATGCTACTGTGTTTTTCTGTTTTGTTTTTTATATTGTTAGCGATAATCGTACAATTGTATAACTCTGAGAGGATATACCATAGCTTTGAGCTACTGTTATATATGCTGTACTGATGTGGTTCAGTACTCACTACAGCTAGCATATTTAAAATTGTGTTTTCTTACTCTTTCTTCAGGAATACTATGTAACAGATTAGAATTGTCTCTGCTGGATTAGACACATTAGAGGGTAGATCCACAGACTTTGTTCTTCCTACAGATGCAAGCTTTGCATAATGGTTATTGTCTGTCATTCTGTTCAACTTTGCAGTTTCAATTTTCTATGGTTATTTTGCCTCACCAGTGCATACTACTCATGTGGCACCAAGGATTTTGCCTTAGTTTTTATAAATAATTTAAAGTCCACTATTCTGTGATTGTGGTCATGTCACCTTCATGAAAATGTAATCATGTTTTCTTGAAGTTCTAAGTGAGGTTCCTACTTTCTGCAGCTTTTAACACAGTTCAGATATCTGATTTGGTTATTATTCTTCAACTTCTGAGGGTGTATTTTCTTCATTTAGTAAGAGTTAAAATTCCTTTCTTAAAGGGACAGTCAACACCAGAATGTTTGTTGTTTTAAAAGATAGATAATCCTTTTATTACCCATTCCCCAGCTTTGCATAACCAACACTGTTATATTAATATAAGTTTTACCTCTGTGATTAACTTGTATCTAAGCATCTTCTGACAGCCCCCTCCCTGATCACATGACATTTTATTTATTATCTATTGACTTTCATTTTAGCCAATTAGCGCAGTGTCTGCCACAATCCAGGGGTGTGATTACAATGTTATCTATATGGTTTACATGAACTAGCTCTCCCCTGCTGTGAAAAGCAAATAAAAAAGCATGTGATAAGTGGTGGCCTTCAAGGGCTTAGAAATTAGCATATGAACCTTCCTAAATTTAGCTTTTAACTAAGAACACCAAGAGAACAAAGCAAAGTTGGTGATAAAAGTTTTGAAACATGAATGTTATTTTTGGACTTGACTGTCCCTGATGGGGTCGCTCTGCCGATGACAAGTAGTGTGAACTCTACGCATTTTGGCCTGGGTGGCCTTTATCAAGATGCTCACTAAGCTGGAATGGCCTTTATATATTACTTTAGTCGTTAGTCATTGGCTATTTAATTGTCATTTTCGATTTATTAAAAAACTGCCTTGTCTGTAGGTGGAAAGGTGATTGACATTTTTCTAAGCTAATTGAATTTGGTCTAGTTTAACACAGAATCTGCATACAATGTGTCAAATAAAAGTGCAATACAATAGTTTAACATTGAATAATGGAATATCATACAGTTATTTGGCAGGCAGCATTAAATAATGAAACGCTGTATAATAAACCATGAACATTACATTACTTTTTCAAAATATTCATGTTTGTGTCTCTTTTTGTTCAGCAGAGCTGTCTATATAGCTCCTCCCTTAGCTCCACCCCCAGTCATTCTCTTTGCCTACTCTAAGTACTAGGAAGGGTAAAGTGAAAGAGGTGATAAAATGTTAGTTTTTATTTTCTTCAAGCAAGAATTTTCTATTTTAAATGGTACCGGTGTGTACTATTTACTCTCAGGCAGCAGATGGATGAAGACTTCTGCCTGGAGTCTGATGATCTTAGCATTTGTCACTAAGATCCAAAGCAGTTCCCACAGAATGGCTGAGGAGTACAAGAAACTTCAGTGTGAGGAACGTTTTCATGCTATATAGCAGTGAGGTATGTTTAGTCAATTTTTCTGGAGAGACTGTGGTATTTCAGAATGGCTGACAGTATCCCCATGAGGGTAAGGGTAAGCAGTAATCCTAAAAGAAGACGGGTATTACTAAGCTTGCATATAAAGGGCTCATAAAAAATGGTTGACACTGAGTTTGTATGTTTGTGGGCAAACGTTTATTGGTAGTAACGTTTTTGAGGCTTATTGGAGCGTACACTTGGCTTCTTTTTTGGGTTGAAGAACCCACATGGCTAGTTTCAGACCGCTCTGGTGTGGTTCATTTGGGCTGCAAAACATCGAGTGAGATGGGCGGAGCCTATTTTCACGCCTCAGTTGCGCACTTATATTTACAGAGCAAGCTCCAACTCCGGTGGGCCCTTGTGGAAGTGTTGGGCCAAATCGAAGCTTTAAGCCCATTTTTCCAATCCCTGAGGGCAGGTAGGTGCCACAGCAGGGCTGTGGCGAGGTGCAGGGGGTGTTTTTTTCCGGATTAGGCCTTACGGTTAAGTGTTCCTTTCCTTGTGGGGCAAACTTAGCAGCATATTTTGAGTATTCATGCAAAAAATTGAAACGATTTGACTATTTTTAAGCTGTTTTGTAGAACGTGTATGCTTTTTTTCTCTTAAAGGCGCAGTACCGTTTTTTAAGATTGTTATTTTTTCACTAAAGTTTTTTCAAGCCTGTTTGTGTCATTACTAGCCTGTTTAACATGTCTGACATTGAGGAAAGCCAATGTTCAATGTGTTTAGAAGCCATTGTGGAACCCCCACTTAAAATGTGTCCCTCATGCACTGAAAGGGCAATTAATTGCAAAGAACATATTTTAGCTAATAAAAGTATGTTGTTGGATGATTCTCAATCAGTAGGGAATCAGGTTATGCCATCTAATTCTCCCCAAGTGTCACAACCATTAACGCCCGCACAAGCGACGCCAAGTACTTCTAGTGCGTCTAATTCTTTCACCCTGCAAGATATGGCCACAGTTATGAATACTACCCTCACAGAGGTTTTATCTAAGCTGCCTGGGTTGCAGGGGAAGCGCAGTAGGTCCAGTGTGAGAGTAAATGCTGAGCCCTCTGATGCTTTATTAGCCATCTCAGATGTACCCTCACAATGTTCTGAGTTGGGGTTGAGGGATTTGTTGTCTGAGGGAGAGATTTCTGATTCAGGAAAGATGTTCCCTCAGACAGATTCAGATATGACGGCTTTTAAATTTAAGCTAGAGCTCCTCCGCCTGTTGCTCAGGGAGGTTTTAGCGACTCTGGATGATTGTGACCGTATTGTAGTTCCACCAGAGAAATTGTGTAAAATGGATAGATATCTAGAGGTTCCTACTTACACTAATGTTTTTCCGGTCCCTAAGAGAATTTCGGACATTGTTACAAAGGAGTGGGATAGACCAGGTATTCCCTTTCCTTTCATGTAATTAGCAAGAGTCCATGAGCTAGTGACGTATGGGATATACATTCCTACCAGGAGGGGCAAAGTTTCCCAAACCTCAAAATGCCTATAAATACACCCCTCACCACACCCACAATTCAGTTTTACAAACTTTGCCTCCCATGGTTCTCTGTTATCGGTCGTAGAGATTCATCTCTTACCTCCCTTTTCAGATTGACGATATACTCTTATATACCATTACCTCTACTGATTCTCGTTTCAGTACTGGTTTGGCTATCTACTATATGTAGATGAGTGTCTTAGGGTAAGTAAATCTTATTTTTTATGACACTCTAAGCTATGGTTGGGCACTTTATATGTAAAGTTCTAAATATATGTCTTTAAACTTATATTTGCCATCATTCAGGATAATCAGTATTCCTTATTTCAGACAGTCAGTTTCATTATTTGGGATAATGCATATGAAATATTTTTTTCTTACCTTAAAAGAATTTTTTCAATTTACTTTTTTTCCCTGTGGGCTGTTAGGCTAGCGGGGGCTGAAAATGCTTCAATTTATTGCGTCATTCTTGGCGCAGACTTTTTTGGCGCAAAATTTTTGTCATTTCCGGCGCCCTAATTGACGCCGGAAGTTTGTGCATAATTGCGTCATTTTTGACGTTCAGACGTTTTTTTGCGCCAAAATTGTGGGCGTTTTTTTTTTTTTCGACGTCACAGGATGTGGCGTCATATTTGGCGCCAAAAAATATAGGCGTTGTACTTGGCGCCAATAATGTGGGCGTCATTCTTGGCGTCAAAAAATGTGGGCGTCATTCTTGTCTCCACCTTTTTTTCACATTATTTCAGTCTCATTTTTCATTGCTTCTGGTTGCTAGAGGCTTGTTCATTTGGCATTTTTCCCATTCCTGAAACTGTCATTTAAGGAATTTGATAATTTTGCTTTATATGTTGTTTTTTCTATTACATATTGCAAGATGTCTCAACATGACCCTGGATCAGAATCTACTTCTGGAAAGACGCTGCCTGATGCTGGTTCTACCAAAGTTCAGTGCATCTGTTGTAAACTTTTGGAAACTGTTCCTCCGGCTGTTGTTTGTGATAACTGTCATGATAAACTCTCTAATGCAGATTGTATTTCCATTAGTAATAATCCATTACCTGTTGTTGTTCCTTCAACATCTAATGTTCAGGATGTCCCTGTTAATGTAAAAGAATTTGTTTCTAAATCTATTAGGAAGACTCTGTCTGTTATTCCTCCTTCCAGTAAGCGTAAAAGGTCCTTTAAAACATCATATTTCAGATTAATTTTTAAGTGACCGTCGTCATTCTGACTTATCTGTTTCTGATGAGGATCTATCGGGTTCAGAAGATTCTGCCTCAGATATTGACACTGATAAATCTTCATATTTATTTAAGATGGAGTTTATTCGTTCTTTACTTAAAGAAGTGTGAATTGCATTAGATATGGAGAAGTCTAGTCCTCTTGATACTAAATCTACTAAGCGTTTAAATTCGGTTTTTAAACCTCATGTAGTTATTCCTGAAGTTTTTCCAGTTCCTGATGCTATTTCAGAAGTAATTTCTAGGGAATGGAATAGTTTGGGTACTTCATTTACTTCTTCTCAAAGGTTTAGGAAATTGTACCCTGTGCCATCTGATAGGTTAGAATTTTGGGATAAAATTCCTAAAGTTGATGGGGCTATTTCTACTCTTGCTAAACGTACTACTATTCCTACGGCGGATAGTACTTCTTTTAAGGATCCTTTAGACAGGAAACTTGAATCCTTTCTAAGGAAGGCTTATTTATGTTCTGGTAATCTTCTTAGACCTGCTATTTCTTTGGCTGATGTTGCTGCAGCTTCAACTTTCTGGTTGGAGGCTTTAGCGCAACAAGTGTCAGACCATAATGCTTATAGCATTGTTAAACTTCTTCAACATGCTAATAACTTTATTTGTGATGCCATTTTTGATATCATTAGAATTGATGTCAGATATATGTCTTTAGCTATCTTAGCTAGAAGAGCTCTATGGCTTAAATCTTGGAATGCAGATATGACTTCTAAGTCAACTTTGCTTTCTCTTTCTTTCCAAAGTAAAGTTGCCAACCTTGGACACTTTCGTTAAGACTAGACCTTCTATCTCAAGGCCCATTTTTCCATCAGGATCTCAAATCATTAAATTTGAAGGTATGGAAATTGAACACTTGATTCTTAGTCATAGAGGTTTCTCTGACTCAGTAATTAATACTATGTTACAGGCTCGTAAATCTGTGTCTAGGAAGATTTATTATCGAGTCTGGAAGACTTACATTTCTTGGTGTTCTTCTCATAAATTCTCTTGACATTTTTTTAGAATTCCTAGAATTTTACAGTTTCTTCAGGATGGCTTAGATAAGGGTTTGTCTGCAAGTTCTTTGAAAGGACAAATCTCTGCTCTTTCTATTCTTTTTCACAGAAAGATTGCTAATCTTCCTGATATTCATTGCTTTGTACAGGCTTTGGTTCGTATCAAGCCTGGCATTAAGTCAATCTCTCCTCCTTGGAGTCTTAATTTGGTTCTGAGGGCTTTACAGGCTCCTCCGTTTGAACCTATGCATTCTCTGGATATTAAATTACTTTCTTGGAAAGTTTTGTTCCTTTTGGCCATCTCTTCTGCTAGAAGAGTTTCTGAGTTATCTGCTCTTTCTTGTGAATCTCCTTTTCTGATTTTTCATCAGGATAAGGCGGTGTTGCAGACTTAGTTTAAATTTTTACCTAAGGTTGTGAATTCTAACAACATTAGTAGAGAAATTGTTGTCCCTTCATTGTGTCCTAATCCTAAGAATTCAAAGGAGAGATCTTTACATTCTTTGGATGTAGTAAGAGCTTTGAAATATTATGTTGAAGCTACTAAAGATTTTAGAAAGACTTCTAGTCTATTTGTTACCTTTTCTGGTTCCAGGAAAGGTCAGAAGGCTTCTGCCATTTCTTTGGCGTCTTGGTTAAAGTCTTTGATTCATCATGCTTATATAGAGTCGGGTAAGTCCCCGCCTAAAAGGATTACGGCTCATTCTACTAGGTCAGTTTCTACTTCCTGGGCTTTTAGGAATGAAGCTTCTGTTGATCAGATTTGCAAAGCAGCAACTTGGTCCTCTTTGCATACTTTTACTAAATTCTACCATTTTGATGTTTTCTCTTCTTCTGAAGCAGTTTTTGGTAGAAAAGTACTTCAGGCAGCTGTTTCAGTTTGATTCTTATGCTTATGATTTCAGTTTTTTTCATTATTCTGATTAAAACTTTTGATTTGGGTTGTGGATTATTTTTTCAGCGGAATTGGCTGTCTTTATTTTATCCCTCCCTCTCTAGTGACTCTTGCGTGGAAGTTCCACATCTTGGGTATCTGCTATCCCATACGTCACTAGCTCATGGACTCTTGCTAATTACATGAAAGAAAACATAATTTATGTAAGAACTTACCTGATAAATTCATTTCTTTCATATTAGCAAGAGTCCATGAGACCCACCCTTTTTGTGGTGGTTATGATTTTTTTTGTATAAAGCACAATTATTCCAATTCCTTATTTTTGATGCTTTCGCTCCTTTCTTATCACCCCACTTCTTGGCTATTCGTTAAACTGAATTGTGGGTGTGGTGAGGGGTGTATTTATAGGCATTTTGAGGTTTGGGAAACTTTGCCCCTCCTGGTAGGAATGTATATCCCATACGTCACTAGCTCATGGACCCTTGCTAATATGAAAGAAATGAATTTATCAGGTAAGTTCTTACATAAATTATGTTTTCTCCCCCTCCTACCTTTAACAAAATGTTTCCCATATCAGACACCATTAGGGATTCGTGGCAGACGGTCCCTAAGGTTGAGGGAGCTATTTCTACCCTGGCTAAGCGTACAACTATACCTATTGAGGACAGCTGTGCTTTCAAAGATCCTATGGATAAAAAATTAGAGGGTCTTCTAAAGAAAAGATTTATTCATCAGGGTTTTCTTCTGCAACCTATAGCGTGCATTGCTCCTGTAACTACTGCAGCTGCGTTTTGGTTCAAGGCTCTAGAGGGGGCTCTTCAGGTTGAGACCCCATTAGATGATATTCTGGATAGAATTAGGGCTCTTAAGCTAGCTAATTCGTTCATTACAGATGCCACTTTTCAACTGGCTAAATTAGCGGAAAAGAATTCAGGTTTTGCCATTCTAGCGCGTAGAGCGTTATGGCTTAAGTCCTGGTCTGCTGACGTTTCATCAAAATCTAAGCTTTTAGCCATCCCTTTCAAGGGTAAGACCCTATTCGGGCCTGAACTGAAAGAGATCATTGCAGACATCACTGGAGGAAAAGGTCATGCCCTTCCTCAGGATAAGACAAATAAGATGAGGACCAAACAAAATAATTTTCGTTCCATTCAAAACTTCAAAGGTGGTCCCTCTACCTCTTCCCCTGCCACAAAGCAGGAGGGGAATTTTGCTCAATCCAAGTCAGTCTGGAGACCTAACCACACTTGGAACAAGGGTAAGCAGGCCAAGAAGCCTGCTGCTGCCATAAAGACAACATGAAGGGGCAGCCCCCGATCCGGGACCGGATCTAGTAGGGGGCAGACTTTCTCTCTTTGCTCAGGCTTGGGCAAGAGACGTTCAGGACTCCTGGGCTTTAGAAATCGTGACCTAGGGATATCGTCTAGATTTCAAAGATTCTCCTCCAAGGGGGAGATTCCATCTTTCTCGATTGTCTGTAAACCAGACAAAAAGAGAGGCGTTCTTACGCTGTGTAGAAGACCTATATACCATGGGAGTAATATGCCCAGTTCCAAAATCAGAACAGGGGCAGGGGTTTTACTCCAATCTGTTTGTGGTTCCCAAAAAAAGAGGGAACCTTCAGACCAATTTTAGATCTCAAGATCCTAAACAAATTCCTCAGAGTCCCATCCTTCAAGATGGAGACCATTCTGACTATTTTACTAATGATCCAGGAGGGTCAATATATGACCACCGTGGATTTAAAGGATGCGTATCTGCACATCCCTATCCACAAAGATCATCACCAGTTCATCAGGTTCGCCTTTCTAGACATGCATTACCAGTTTGTGGCTCTTCCCTTCGGGAAGAGCTCCCAGAATTTTCACAAAGGTGCTAGGGTCCCTTCTGGCAGTTCTAAGGCCGCGGGGCATAGCAGTGGCGCCTTATCTAGACGATATCTTAATTCAGGCGTCAACTTACCAACTAGCCAAATCTCACACGGACATCGTGTTGGCTTTTCTAAGATCTCACGGGTGGAAGGTGAACGTAAAAAAGAGTTCACTTATTCCCCTCACAAGAGTTCCATTCCTGGGAACTCTGATAGATTCGGTAGACATGAAAAATTTTCTGACGGAGGTCAGGAAATCAAAGATTTAACCACCTGCCGAGCTCTTCATTCCATTCCTCGGCCATCCGTGGCTCAGTGTATGGAGGTAATCGGACTAATGGTAGCGGCAATGGACATAGTTCCGTTTGCTCGCTTGCATCTCAGACCACTGCAACTATGCATGCTCAATCAGTGGAATGGGGATTATGCAAATTTATCTCCTCAGATAAATCTGGATCAGGAGACCAGAGACTCTCTTCTTTGGTGGTTGTCACAGGATCATCTGTCCCAGGGAATGTGTTTCCGCAGGCGAACATGGGTCATAGTGACGACGGACGCCAGCTTATTGGGCTGGGGTGCAGACTGGAATTCCCTGAAAGCACAGGGTATGTGGACTCAGGAGGAGGCTCTCCTGATAAATATTCTAGAACTGAGAGCGATATTCAATGCGCTTCAGGCGTGGCCTCAGCTGGCTTTGGCCAGATTCATAAGATTCCAGTCGGACAATATCACGACTGTAGCATATATCAATCATCATGGGGAACAAAGAGTTCTCTAGCGATGATAGAGGTTTCCAACATCATTCGATGGGCAGAGGCTCACTCTTGCCATCTATCAGCAATCTATATCCCAGGAGTGGAGAACTGGGAAGCGGATTTTCTAAGTCGTCAGACTTTTCATCCGGGGGAGTGGGAACTTCATCCGGAGGTGTATGCACAATTGATTCATTAATGGGGCACATCAGAATTGCATCTGATGGCATCTCGTCAGAATGCCAAACTTCCTTGTTATGGGTCCAGATCAAGGGATCCTCAAGCAGTACTGATAGATGCTCTAGCAGTACCTTGGTCGTTCAACCTGGCTTATGTGTTTCCACCATTTCCTCTCCTTCCTCGTCTGATCGCCAGAATCAAACAGGAGAGAGTTTCGGTGATTTTGATAGCACCTGCGTGGCCACGCAGGACTTGGTATGCAGATCTGGTGGACATGTCATCTCTACCACCGTGGACTCTGCCACTGAGACAGGACCTTCTCGTTCAAGGTCCGTTTCAGCATCCAAATCTAGTTTCTCTGTGGCTGACTGCCTGGAGATTGAATGCTTGATTCTATCCAAGCGGGGATTCTCTGAGTCGGTCATAGATACCTTGATTCAGGCTCGAAAGCCTGTCACTAGGAAAATTTATCATAAGATATGGCGTAAATATCTTTATTGGTGCGAATCCAAAGGCTACACATGGAGTAAGATCAGGATTCCTAGGATTTTGTCCTTTCTCCAAGAAGGATTGGAGAAGGGGTTATCAGCTAGTTCCTTAAAGGGACAGATATCTGCTTTGTCAATTTTACTGCACAAGCGTCTGGCAGATTTTCCAGACGTTCAGTCGTTCTGTCAGGCTTTAGTTAGAATCAAGCCTGTGTTTAAACCTGTTGCTCCGCCATGGAGTTTGAATTTAGTTCTTAAAGTTCTTCAAGGGGTTCCGTTTGAACCTATACATTCCATAGATATTAAGCTTCTATCTTGGAAAGTTCTGTTTTTAGTTGCTATCTCTTCGGCTCAAAGAGTTTCTGAACTATCTGCATTGCAATGCGACTCGCCTTATCTTGTTTTCCATTCTAATAAGGTGGTTTTGCGTACTAAACCTGGATTCCTTCCTAAGGTTGTTACTAATAACAATATTAATCAGGAAATTGTTGTTCCTTCCCTGTGTCCTAATCCTTCCTCTAAGAAGGAGCGTTTGTTGCACAGCTTGGACGTGGTTCGTGCTTTAAAGTTTTACTTGCAAGCGACCAAAGATTTCTGTCAAACATCTTCTCTGTTTGTTGTCTATTCTGGAAAGCGTAGAGGTCAAAAAGCTATGGCTACCTCTCTTTCTTTTTGGCTGAAAAGCATCATCCGTTTGGCATACGAGACTGCTGGACAGCAGCCTCCTTAAAGAATTACAGCTCACTCTACTAGAGCGGTGGCTTCCACATGGGCTTTTAAAAATGATGCTTCTGTTGAACAGATTTGTAAGGCTGCGACTTGGTCTTCGCTTCATACCTTTTACAAATTTTATACTTTTGCTTCTTCGGTGGCTATTTTTGGGAGAAAAGTTCTTCAAGCAGTGGTGCCTTCTGTTTAGGCATCTGTCTTGTCCCTCCCGTTCATCCGTGTCCTATAGCTTTGGTATTGTATCCCACAAGTAAAGGATGAATCCGTGGACTCGTCGTACCTTATAGAAGAAAAATAAATTTATGCTTACCTGATAAATTAATTTCTTCTATGGTACGACGAGTCCACGGCCCGCCCTGTCATTTTAAGACATTATATTTTTTTTTATTCAAAACTTCAGTCACCTCTGCTCCTTTTAGTTTCTCCTTTTTCTTCCTGTACCTTTGGTCGAATGAGTGGGGGGTGGAGCTAAGGGAGGAGCTATATAGACAGCTCTGCTGTGGTGCTCTTTGCCACTTCCTGTTAGCAGGAGGATAATATCCCACAAGTAAAGGATGAATCCGTGGACTCGTCGTACCATAGAAGAAATTAATTTATCAGGTAAGCATAAATTTATTTTTTTGTTGCTATCTCTTCTGCTTGAAGAGTCTCAGAACTCTCAGCTCTGCAGTGTGATTTCCCTTACCTTATTTTTCATGCCAATAAGGCGGTTCTTCGTACTAAGTTAGGTTTCCTTCCTAAGGTTGTTTCTAATAGAAATATCAATCAGGAATTAAATTGTTCCCTCTCTGTGTCCTAATCCTTCTTCTTCCAAAGAACGTTTGTTACACAATTTGGATGTTGTACGTGCTCTTAAATTCTACTTACAGGCGACTTAAGGATTTTGGCCAAACATAATGGTCAGAAAGCTGCTGCTACTACTCTTTCTTTTTGGTTATGAAGTATAATTCGTTTGGCTTATGAGACTGCTGGACAGCAGCCTCCTGACCTAAACTACCTATTGCCCCTAAAGGGGCATTTGTATGGGTATTGCCCTTAAAAGGGTATTCAGCTCTTTTACTGCCCTTAGAAGGGCAATCAGCTATATTCCAGGCCATCAAATCCCTAATCTTAAAAATAAAAATAAAATAAAAAAAAATCCTAACACTAAGCCCCAAATAGCTACTCAACGTTCCTGAAGTCCGGCGGAGATCTTCTACCAGGCGGCTCCATCATCTTCTATCTTCAACTGGAGTGAAGGCAGTGTGGAGTGGAGGTGCGCAGCTGTAGATCCTCAGCGGCGGTCCTCACCGGTGGCGCGGAGCAGAGATGCGGAGCAGTCTTCCCCGACGCGTGGATCCTCAGCAGAGGTCCTCAACTGTGGCAGTGGCATGAAGGCTCCTCTTCATCCGATATCCGTTGTGCACTAAAAATTGAATGCAAGATACCGCAATCAATTTGGGGTTCCTTGCATTCCTATTGGCTGAAATTTTGAAATCAGCCACTAGGATTAGAGCTACTGAAATCCTATTGGCGGTTCAAATCAGCCAATAAGATTTCAGTAGCTCTCATCCTATTGGCTGATTTCAAAATTTCAGCCAATAGGAATGCAAGGTACCCCATATTTATATAAATATGGGGTACCTTGCATTCAATCTTCAGTGTGCGTCGGAAGATCGCATGAAGAGGAGCCTCCACTCCACTGAGGACCGCCGCTGAGGATCCACGCATCGGGGAAGCCAGCTCCGCACCACCTTTGCTCCGGATGAAGATAGAAGATGATGGAGCCGCCTGGAAGAAGACCTTCTCCCCAGACTTCAGGAACGGTGAGTACCTATTTGGGGCTTAATGTTAGGAATTTTTTTATTTTTAAGATTAGGGATTTAATGGGCTGGAAAAGAGCTGAATGCCCTTTTAAGGGCAATGCCCATACAAATGCCCCTTTAGGGGCAAGGGGTACTTTAGGTTTTTTTTAGTGTTAGTTTTTTTTTTGGGGGGGGGGGGGGGTTGGTGGGTGCAGGGTTTTACTGTTAGGGGGAATTTAGTAATTTTTAAATGTAAAAGAGCTGTTTAACTTAGGGCAATGCCCTACAAAAGGCCCTTTTAATGGCTATTGGTACTTTAGTTTAGGGGTGATTTTATTTTGGGGGCACTTTTTTTATTTTCATAGGGATTAGGTTTAATTTTTTTTATTTTTGATAGTTTTGTTTATTTTTTTCTGTAATAGTTTAGAGTTTTTTATTTTTTGTAATTTTAGATTATTTTTTTGTAATTTATTGTTAGTTTTTTTTTTTAAGTGTAACTTAGTATTGCGGTTAATTTACGGAGTGTTAGGTTAGGAGGCTTAGTAATTAAATTAGTTATTTGTGTTGTGGGGGTTTGGCGGTTTAGGAGTTAATAGCTTAATTAGGTTTATTGCGATGTGGGGGTCTGGCGGTTTAGGGATTAATAGGTTAATTTGGTTTATTGCAATGTTGGGGGTTGGCAGTTTAGGGGTTAATTAGGTTTATTGCGATGTTGGGGTTGTCTGTTTAGGGGTTAATAGGTTATTTTAGGTTTATTGTGATTTGAGGGGTTGGCGGTTAAGGGGTTAATATTTGAATTGTTATTTGCGGATTAGGGGTTAATGACTTTATTATTTTGTGATGTGGGGGTTTGCGGTTTAGGTGTTTGTTAATACTTTGTGCGGGAGGTTAGTTTTTTTTTGCTATACTTTATGTGGGCGGTTACGTGTTTTTTTTTTTTATTTCTTGCAGGCGGTTACGCATTTTTTTTAAAGCTTCGGGTGGATTCTTTTGGCTGCCTCACGCAGCCAACATTCCTTTGATGATGCGTGCACAACTGGCGACACCGACGGACGCATTACAAACGCGATTATAGAATATATAGTATAGCACGGAACTACATTAAGCACTTCATTGCTTGTGCACCATTGGCTTAGCACACCCTTATCTTATCGCTCAAGCGATAGCCAAAATTAATTTTACTGTGCTCCCCCAAAGACGTCTTCTATGTGTGGGATTTAGTGCACCTCCACTATCTGACAAGTCCTACTGTTGGAAAGGTAATTGCCTAACATTTCCAACGGGGTCTTGGGGATCTGGAAAAAAAGTTAAAAAGTAAAAAATAAATATATTTAAAAAAAAAAAAAAAAAAGCTCAAATCCAGCTTAGCACCTAGGTGGGAAATGGCATAGCAGCCAAAGGGTTAAACACATCACTTGCTCAAAGAGCCTAAGGTGCTTGTACCATGATATAATAATGACTCAATTTGTTAATTGCTGACATGATACAAGCCCCACTAGAGCTCTGAGCACCTCCAGTATTTAAAATGCTGATGCACTGAGAATATCTAGCTAAGCGTCACATGCACGTGCAGAGAAAAATGTTAGCACTAAAACCGTGATAACGTTTACTAGAAACATTTTTCCCAATACATGTATATTGCAAATATGTTTCTATTCAAAGATGTTAGTCTTCTATGTTCATTCAAATTTGGACTGGAATTTTGACAACCATGTTTTCTGTGCAAAACTGGGGAATGGGTAATAAAGGGACATAACAGTGATGGGGGCCAAGCAGGATTTACTGCACGGCTATTGGCTAAGAAGTGAAAATGTCACCTCTTAGCCAAATTTTTTTTAGCCGTGGGCTGCTGTAGGAGCTAAGAGCAGCATTCGATTGAATCAAATAAAGGAGCTTTCTACATGAAGCCTTATACTTCATGAATGAAAGTGCCCTTTATTTGTTTCAATAGTAAATCCTAGCGTTTGTAAAACGCTAGGATTTACTTTCACTTTAAGTATGGCTAAATAATATACTGTAGGTAGGTAGGTAGGTAGGAGAACCATAATAAATAATAATAACTTATATCTGCAGTCATATTTTGAAAAAGCTATAAAAAGTAGTTTAATGAAAGTCTACCTTATGGAAAAGCATGTGTTCTGTTATACTACTGGACCATTAGTATTTATACAAACCAACATCATCCATGAAGACATAAATTAACTCATGTTGCAAAATTAAATCACACATTACATCTCATTTAAGTTCTGTTTTGTTTTTATTTTTTTAAAACCTTTTTTTATTACAAGCATAAGAAGGCATTCTGCAATATGTGAAGAAAAAAAAAAATCATTTTTGGTCTTTTTAGAAACTAAATTTTTATTGTTGTATCAAGGCATATACATTTTTATCTAAGTTCTAAATAAGTTTGCAAATAATTTTACAGTGAAGTATACATTTTTATATTTACATTTAATATTTGTAAAACGTCTCAAAATGTATATTTGCAAGCAGTATAGAAAATGTTTTTCCTCCTAACATTGGAATCTTAATAGCGTGTACATTCACTAAAATGTCCTACTTACAATATTTACATACAATAACAATATATACTTGTAAAATCAAGTGCATGCTATAGATACCCTAACAAGGTCTAGCCCTGTTTTGGGTATGTTTATTACCTTAGAAAAAAAATACAATAAATCAAAATGCATTATAGATTCTTGTAGTCATGCTAATATTACAAAGATGATTATGTTTTTGCAAAATGTGTGTTTGTAATTAAATGCAAAATGATGTTTGACATTTTTTGTATATGTTAAAAAAAATTCAGTTGACATTACTTTTGTTGAATATGGGAAAAGGTGTGCAAAACATTAAAGGGATACTGGACCCAAAAAAAATTCTTCATGATTTATAATTAAGTAAGTAATTTTAAGCAATTTTCAAATGTACTCCTATTATCATTTTTTCTTTGTTCTCTTGGTATCTTTATTTGAAAAAGCAGGAATGGAAGCTTACGAGCCGGCCCATTTTTGGTTCAGCACCTGGGTAGCGCTTGCTGATTGGTGAGTACATTTAGCCACCGATCAGCAAACGCTACACAGGTGCTGTACCAAAGAAGGGCTGGCTCATAAGCTTACATTCCTGCTTTTTTCATATAAAGATATTAAGGGAACAAAGAAAAATTGATAATAGGAGTAAATTAGAAAGTTGCCAAAAATTGCATGCTCTATCTGAAACATGAAAGAAAGAAAAAATGTGGGTTCAGTATCCCTTTAACAAATGAA
The DNA here is from genome assembly GCF_027579735.1 of Bombina bombina. Classification (NCBI taxonomy): domain Eukaryota; kingdom Metazoa; phylum Chordata; class Amphibia; order Anura; family Bombinatoridae; genus Bombina; species Bombina bombina. The sequence goes on from NC_069499.1 coordinate 425,709,582, forward strand.
TATATACAAAGGAATATATAAGATATTATTTGCACCTTTATTTAAAATAATGACCATACTAAATTATGTACTTATGCAACGTTGCCATGGAACTAATAGGGGAATTCCCTCCACAACAAAGTCTTTATTTTTATATTTGCTGGTGGCAACCATATTGTAGCTATGTTGAATGGCAGAGACATTGATATCTCATCCTAAGAAGATTACAACAGAATGTCTGTCAGTTACATAAAATCTCCAATTCATCAGTCATCGTCAGTTTAAAATGCACAGCTCTGCATTGTCTGGGAAAAACAGCTACTTCACATTCCTTTTCCAAGACATTCATTCATGCTTTTCAATAGATTTGTTAATTACCTCCCCAACCTCAACATTCCCTGTGTTTCTCTGTGGAGCTGAGTCACCAAACAAATTGAGAAATGAGAGAGTTTAGTGAATGGGGAAAAAAGTTATAGGAATTGGTGAGAATGGAGAAGCCAATAATAAATCTACTTCTCTTACTCACATTCCGCCTTTGCACATTTACAGACTTTTACTTTCCTTTAGAGCCTAGTAATAAACATCCTACATTCTCATGGTATCATACGGTATGCTGTACTTTTGGTATACTGACACCATGATGCATGTAACAATGTTTGTGAATCACTTATTTAAATAATAGCATACTGTTTACCTAGAAGAGATGTCAAAAAAATATGACAGAACAACCTAGAACTACTTATACAGAGATTGTATTGCTCACTTTGAGAATCATATATGCACAGTTTTGTTTATTTGTATATCTGATCAATATTGTTCTCTAAATATTAGTCTACTTATTGAGTTACTTTGGACTAGATAAAAGATAAGGACTGTATTTGTTGGCAATCAACACTTTATTATTTCCAATTGTAAAGGTCTGCAGACTATTAATGTGGAACAGTTAAAACAAAGTTTTAAAGGAAGGGGCTCAGGCCCTAAAACATTACCATGATGCCATTACTGTCAAGGGTGACACTCTTCTGAGTTCTTGTCGCCTTTGAAGAGAGAGAGACAAAGAGAGCTAGAGACTGAAAACACTTCACATGCTGTCCCCAAAGGCAATGAGCACTAATAGCCTCCAGAAAGAGCCAAATGCCACAAGCAGCCATCTTCAGTTCTTACGCATTTGGCAGCTAACATAACTGCCAAATGCACATCCTTAAAGGGACAGGCTGCAACAGAATTTTTATTGTTTAAAAAGATAGATAATCCCTTTATTACCCATTTCCCAATTTTGCATAACCAACACAGTAATATTAATATACTTTCTACCTCTTTAATTACCTTGTATCTAAGCCTCTGCAGACTGCCCCCTTATTTAAGTTCTTTTAACAGACTTGCATTTTAGCCAATCAGTGCCCTTTCATAATAACTCCACATGCGTGAGCACAATGTTATCTATATAGCCAACATAAACTAACACCCTCTAGCTGTGAAAAACTTTTAAATGCATTCAGAAAAGAGGTGGCCTTCAAGGGCTTAGAAATTAGCATATGAGCCTACCTAGGTTTAGCTTTTAACAAAGAATACCAAGAGAACAAAGCAAATTTGATGATAAAAGTTAATTGGAAAGTTGTTTAAAATTGCATTCCCTATCTGAATCATTAAAGTTTAATTTTGTCTAGACTGTCCCTTTAAGAAGTGAGTTGAGTATAAAGCAGGAAGAGTATATAAATAATGTTTTCTAAGAAGTTCACATCAAGGGAAATTCTTATTAAATGTAAAGTAAAAACCTATTGGAATGCTGTTTTGCAATGAATTCTCCATTTCACATACTTCTCAGTATTGAAAATAATTGCTAAACCTGTATTTTTAGTTACAGTAATGTTTTCTATTGCAACAATAATTTGCATTTCTATAATATAACAACTTACAATCTAGGTCTTATTATTACATAATGTATTGGTACTAAATTAAAAGATTATAATTGTATATGTTTTAAAGCAACTGGATTACATGCATATAAACATTGTACATTTTACTGTAGTTTAATGTCACCATGATGAATGTAATTATCTTTGTTTTAGGTAAGAACATACTGTTAACCTGGAAGAGATGGCAAAAAGATGGCAAAATATTCTTTCAACCTAGCTCTACCGATACAGATTATTTATAGGAGATATTATCTATAGGAATCAAATATGCAACATTTTACTTTTATATTCTATCAATATTGGTCTCTGAATATTAGTCTACATATTCTGAAAAAACATAACATGATGAAGCTTATATTGATTACATTTCACCAAATAAAAAGATAAATATAACAAGGGCAGTATTCACTTGTAATCAACACATTATCATTACCAATAATAAAGGTCTGTAGCACAGACAATACAGGATATTTCAGTCAGGTTATGGAAGCAAGGCCAAAAATTGTGTTTACAGGAAAATCTTAAAGGGAAGAGTAAGAAGAAGCCGTTCAAAGTGATAATGTCAGAAAGGATAAATGATAACCAATTCTGTGCAAGAATGCAATCAACGCAAAGCACAGTTATAAAAAGCGTTGATAGGCAACGGACTAGGAGAGATGTGTAACAGTAAGGAAGATGAATTGAAGGGTACTAGATCTGCAGAGGGTATTGTCAGTATAAAGGGAATAATGGATAAACTGTGACTAATTTGACTTAGAAGTCCTTCCATTCTGTTCAGTGACATTATTTCCTAGCTTATTCTATGAGCTGTTTCACTAGAGCTCATTAATCTCCTCATTATTTATTTAATCAGCTGCATATAATAATATTGAAAGTGGTAAAGCTGAAGAGGCTCGTGGTGAGAATTGATTGGTTGATGAAGTCAAATTTAATCTTACATGTTTAATATAGAGGATGCACCTTTAAGAAACTTTTCTATAAACTTTTATTATCCAATTTACTTTGTTCTCTTGGTATCCTTTAAACACACAACAATATGCAAACATTAGTGCAATAATAAAATGCTCTATTACAGTATTTTGCACTTTTTTATGTCCCTTTAAGAAGATGCTTTTATAAAAGTTTGTAGGTAGTATAATGTTTTTTTTTTTATATGTTTAAATTACATTTGCAATATAAACATTTTCTGTCTTTTATTAAATCCTCCATAAACAAACTCCTTTACTCAACTAATTGACATTGCAGAAATTTTATTCATCTAATGATGTGACTTAATTTTGTCTCTGAGTTTATTTCCCCACAGATATTATGCTTATTGAGTTTTGAAACTTTTGGGAAGCTGTTAAAACGACTGAAAAATAATTAACCTTAATATCCTTATGTACTGTGCAGAGGTTTTTAATGATTGTTTAGCTCTTTAGATTATACAACACTTTTAGGTAATTTAACACTACATGCATTAAGTTAAGAGTATCTTCTATGAAGAAAAGATGTTTATTACAGTAAGTAAACCAACAATCCATATTGAACAATGATTTTATCTACATCTTTGTCTACCTATCTTATATTATGTTGTTAGTATAAATATTTAAAATATCTGTGCTTTGAGGCATATCTTAAATTGATGGTAAATTTGAGCGTTTAAAAAACGCTAGGATTTTCCATCACTAAAAATAAAGTGGACTTTCATTAATCACTTAGTAAAAAAAGGGTGCATAACTCACAGCTGTGCTAGCATACAGAACACTGTCAGATGACTAGCAGGGCTATTGATTTAGAGGGGGAAACGTCAACTCATTGAGAGAAGAGCGCTGTGCCATGGGGGCCAGAGGCAATGAGTTTAGAGAGGAGCCACGGTACAGAAAGGGTGAGTTTAACACCCTTTTTTGCTAACTCATTACTGAAAGTCCACTTTATTTATAGTGATGGTAAATCCTAGCATTTTTCAAACACTTGGATTTACCATCACTTTGGATTAAACATCACTAAGTAATTGTTAAAACATCAGATCATCATGGAAACTTGCTCTCCATAATAATATTAAAAAATTTGCTTAACAAAGTGTATTTTTACATTTTGGTAATAACCGAGTTCAGTCATTTTCAATTTTGATATTAATTTATTCAGTTCTTGTTGTCTCCACATCGCCAGCCAATCTGAGACCACAGTGCAATTATTATAAAGTTCAACACTCTTCTAAGTTCTTATTGCCCTGGGAGAAAGAGACTCTGTGTGTGCTGTCACCCAAAGCAATGAGCACGGAGTGAACTAAGAGTGTAAAACAGGAAGAAAATATAAACTTATTTTCTAAGATGCTCACACCAAGGGAAATACTATTGAAATGTTTTGCAATAAAATTTTAATTTTCCATTTCCCCATTTCTGAGTTTCAAAAAGGGTTGACAAACCTGTACTTTAAGTTACCGTAATGTTACTCAGATTTTAACTAATTATAATCTATTTTTTCAGTATTAATGAAAAAAAAAAACATGTTTTTTTTTTCGTTTTGGTGTATATTTATGGAGATCTTGTGATAGAATGTTAACATATACATAACACAAAAATGTGAAGAAGAATGTTAAGTATGTATTCAAGACCCATTCATATAAACTACAACCATCATTTATATATAAGTATTATAATACAATCCCTGCTTATTTCATTACTGGGTTAGTTTTATGGAGAGTCAATATTATGTGAACAAATAGTGATTATAGACCTCAAAATTTGAGGTTCAATAAAGCTGGTAGAACAGAGCTCTTCTAAGAAATTAGCTGTCTGTGTGTTGAACAGTCACATTCAGCAGAATGTCTTTTGAAGATTCAGTGTACTGAGGCAAGCACACAAGAAGAGTTCATTGTATGCAAAGATATTGCTGGTCTCTCTCTCTCTCTTTTGCCCATTTTTGCCCTTATTGGGAGGCTGATTTCTGCTACTGCCTCTTTTTTACCATGCTTTTCTACAATCAGCAATATTGTACTGAAAATTTCAATATAGGCAGTATGACTTGAAACACATTAAAGGGAAGAAAAAAATTACAGTACAATGTCCCTTTAACCCTAGACTGCCTTATACTTTGTAAATCTGCCTGGCAGTCATTGGGTTAATGAAGCGTTGGTTGTTTTTTAATCTGAATTCACACAAATATATTTGATGATGGGTTAGGTTTAGGTAAATACTTTGACCATTTAGCCATTCATTTAGCACTCTGACAGTACATTTCCTAGAATGTAATCTATATGCCCCAAACTTGGGTCTGGATTCCACCAATCTGTCAATAATGTAACGTGAAAATATGGTATGGAGGTTCTGGAGATATTTTACTTGTTTTCTAAACTAATCAATAATAACTATCATTTGAATTAAAATATAATTAAAAAAACAAAACAATAAAATAGTAAAATCTGGTTAAACACACAGAAAAAAAAGAAAAGAAAAAGAAAAGGGGCATAGTAGGATTTTTATGTGGATTTTTCCAAAGATTTTTTCAGACCTTAATGGAAGCAAAAAACAAGTGACCAAAGCCAAAAAAAAAAAAAAAAATCATCATCACAGATGATAACTGCCTAAAATATTTCTGCAACCAAACCATGGAATGTCACTTGAAAAAAAGCAAAAATAAAATTGCTTTTTTAACAGGTGTAAGATGTACAAAATGAAAAAGCCAAAATCATGTGGAAAGCTGCTGGAAAAGTATTTTCTTACTTATTGGAATCTGGTTGTCAGTTCCCTTGCAAGGTTTATGGGTGTTATCATACCACAGAATCTTAAAAAAACTTGTGAAAAAATGGGTCTTTATAATGTTTTCAAATGGATTTGAATGGGTTCAAATTTAAAAAATCCCCAAATGTCATGAAATGCACTTTGCATGCGAATCTATACTAATGCAGTATTCACCAGTCTCAATATTAAAATGGGGTTCTGACTGTTCATAAAGAATTTTATCATTCATTTTGTAACACTGGAACCTATAGGGACAACATTTTCTTTTAAATTTACCCTGGTTTCTGTGAATCACCAAAATCCTTGAAACATTAGTCAGAGAAATACAATGCAACAATCTGTATGAAATTGTGAGTAGAATTTTTTTCAATGCAAGCTTGGATATCAAGAGTTTTCCAAATGTGTTTTGTTTGTGTTGTTTTTAAATATCTTTTATGTCTCTGTTTTTCTAAAAGAAAACCGAGGCTACCCATACCCTACCAAGTAATGTCTAATTCCCACCCAGCCCACCACCCAATCTCTTAGCCATGACCAGATTTTCTCCATTCATGGATCATCCATGTCCCTAATTTCCACTTTTAGTAGATGAAGTATTTTATTACATAATAGTGAAGATTCCATATACAATGCAGCAAAAACCACCCTAGACCCCTCTTTCTTACACATAGAGGCCAATTTATCATAGTGCGAGCGGACATAATACGATCTAGCATATCATGTTCTTGTGAACTGCTTGTACAATGCCGTCCCCTGCAGATTTACGGCCAATTGGCCGCTAGCAGGGGGTGTCAATGAACCTGATCGTATTCGATCGGGTTGATTTTTGTCCGCGGCCTCAGAGCAGGTGGACCAGTTAAGGAGCAACGGTCTTTAGACCGCTGCTTCATAACTGCTGTTTACGGCAAGCTCCACCTGAAGCTTGATAATTTGGCCCCATAGTATCAGGTTGTTATATTTAGATTTTGGGAAGTATGTTGTCGTTACTTATAGTAGATGCACTATTATGACCAGTGTTCTCTAAGGACAGTTTTGTGTGCAGCCCAGCAGTGAATCAGTTAATAAGAGAACCATGCCTTGCAATCTGCATTATGCAGTGTTTGCTAATTGCAGGGTGTGGTTACCTAATTAACTGTTTGACTGCTGGGCCGCGCACAAAACTGGCCTTAGAGGGAACACTGATTATGACTATGTAATCGATGCACCTGAGTACAGGAGTTTTTCCTGCCTTTGTGCTGTGCTTTTTTATAGACTTACAAAAATATGCTCTAAGCTTTTATAGGAAATCATATACAAAGTCTAAATATGAACATATATTTCAATTATTTCAAATCTAAGAATAAATATAAAAGATTTTTTTTGGAGTAAAAAAATTGTATGTTTCAAATTTAGGAGAGCAACATCAAAAACATAATACACAAACTATCACATGCAATTGCAACGATAAAAAGTGTATTGGCTCTTTATGATATATGCCTTTGTTATTTCTAATTCATCCAATTCTAAGAGAAAAGTGACATGCACATTCAGTACATGCTAATATTTAATGCAATTTAATTAGAGGCCTTTTAAATAGAGATTTTATGTAAATAATTATATGGTCCATTGTAAAGACTGTGTTCCTGAATATTATGTGTATTTCATCAGTGAGCTATACATTGTAAATAAACACACACACATGTTCGATACATTCATACATATATACATATCATTTCAGGAATTGTAATTCCAACTTTTTAATAAAAGTTCTTGTCCGGAAAAAGAAATAAAACCTATTTCATATGTTTTTTTATCAGCTATGGAAAACACAAATATATAAAAACCATATGTAGTAATAGTACGTAAAGAAAACGATGCAGCTTAGATTACAGGTGCAGCACAAAATGATTATTAATTATTAATTAGTATTAGCGCTATTGTGTTTTAGCATCACTCAAGCACAATCAATAGTGGTTCAAATTTTGCGCTCTATTCCAAAGAGCACACAATCTGGTATTACAAGTGGAAGGGTAAATATTTTATTCAAAACATGATAACATGGCTGAGACATTTTTTAGTTCCTCCTATACTTTTGATGAGTAGCAGAAAGTAACTTCTATATATTGCACAGTGCAGGGGCACTAAATCCCTAACATAATATAATTCCATGGGGACACACAGTACAATTATGGTTAATAATCCTTGATTGACAATATAGATATATGGCTCCATATAATGTATTTCAACTTTTTTACCACCTTTGTTAGCTCTCTCAATTAGCCCCCATATATTAAGTTCTAGAACTGCCACTGACCCATCCACTTGTAATACCAGATTGTGCTATTCTTTGCGCAAAGTCAAGCGCAAGATATTGTACCCTGCATTATCGATTGTCCTCCACTCTAAAAATATGCTAAATCAGGTCATGTGAGACTAGATGGTTCAGTTTTATTTTTCAAAAGTGTTATTTTACACAATGACTGATACATATTTGGAATGTTCTTACAAATACAGTAATAAAAAATAAGAAATATGCAGTTTGCCCTGAGGATTAATAACTCAAATATTTTAGGTTAATTGTATATAAGACTAGATAAACAAATAGTTCTTATCTTGTACCACTCTTACATTTCTATGTTTTATACTGTAACCTCTATACGCAGTTAGGTCCAGCATGGAACATCCTACCTTACATGGCGTCCTGCAGTCTCCCATTTTTGTGCAATGAAAAATCGCCCGGGGGCATCCCTAGCAGCATAAACAGTCCCCCATGAGCTGATCCTGGCCTTAAAATCACGTGATCGCATTGACGATTCAATTTTGCCAGCAAGTTATCTAAGCGCTTGCACCACGGCATGATGGGGTTTAAAGCAGATTGTGAAATACATTAAAGTAATTTATATATGTATAGTATATATGAGCAATTAAGTAATGAATGTTAATAAATGCTTTAAAAGCCTTTAAAATCTTCACTTTGTTAGCACAATGTGTAAGGTTTGGCAAATCAGGGATAAAGTGAAACCCCTGGTACTTATATGCTCACCTTATCTAGCTTGATTGGGGCCAGTTAGGGCTAGCTTTAAAGGGATACTGAACACAAATTTTTTCTTTTGTGATTCAGATAGAGCATGCAATTTTAAGCAACTTTCTAATTTACTCCTATTATAAAATGTTCTTCATTCTCTTGATATCTTTATTTGAAATGCAAGAATGTAAGTTTAGATGCCGGCCCATTTTCGGTGAATAACCTGGGTTATTCTTGCTGATTGGTGGTTAAATTCATTCACCAATTAAAAAGTGCTGTTGAGAGTCCTGAACCAAAAAAGAAACTTAGATGCCTTCTTTTTCAAATAAAGATAGCAAGTGAAGGAAGAAAAATTGATAATAGGAGTAAATTAGAAAGTTGCTTAAAATTGCACACTTTATCTGAATCACAAAAGAAAGAATTTGGGTTCAGTGTTCCTTTAAATGAGTTTGTGGGTTGCTTTATGCAGTTACTTCAAACTTTTCTAGGGAACATAGTACAAGCACAATTTACACAAATAGTTTACAGAAATATAAAATATTTTATGCATTATACTTTTATTTTTGTTTATCAAATAATTAATTTATAGAGAATTCAGTTTTGAATGTAATGTGCCTTTAAAGGGGCAGTGTGCTGTAAAATATGTTTCCCCTTGATGTGATATAAATTACTTGTTAAACATGCTGCAGAGTATCAAATATATGGGAAATTGTTCCTTCATTGTTTATACTTGTATTTGCATTAGCTGGTTTTGCTCATTAAAACCATTACATATTGTTTTACAGACATGACCATTTAAATGGACTGACCCTGAAGACAGATCAGACCTGCTCATGTTATCTCTCTCTGTATACACAAAACCTAATAGTTTCATAGTAAAAAGCTAATAATGGCACATAATACAAAATAAAAGTAAAGAAGTGGTTTGCAAACAATTTAATATACTCCAGTAGGAGTACATGGATCATTGGTACCACATTCAACACTAGGGTCTAGATTACAAGTATATCGCTAAATTATCTCGCTCCCATAAACGAGCAAACTTGCCCATTTGTGGGAGCGTGATAATTAACCAGCCACTACAAGCTCGAATTTTCTAAAACGGCCCCAAAATAGAGGGCATTATAGTTTTTTATTTTAAAAAAGTACCTTTTTTTTAAGAACAAACAAACTGCACTTGGCAGTTTTGGGGCTTTGAAGTTGGTGGGAGTGGGGTGTTTTTATATACATATATATTTAAAAATGCTGCCCATTCCTGGGTTACTTACCCCCTTCGCTGCGCAAGGTTTTGATGCCGTCTGCGATGGCACAGAACAAGGCTCCCATAGGAGCCTATAGAAGCTCGCTCTTGTGAGTGCAATTCTTCCTCGCAATGCGCAAGCTCGCATTCGCATTACGATTTACTTGTAATGTCAGAGAACATTAATATGCGCTAGTATTACAAAATGGAGTGCTAATATCACTTGCACGCAAGCGATACCTAGCACTCCACTTGTAATCTAGCCCTAAATACATTTTAAAAGCATAGTATTTAGGTTATTCCGCGCCTCCCTCTAGTCATGGGTGCCGCTATGTTGAAATTTGTCTTTCACTACATTCCAGCACTGATCTGCTTGCACATGTGAAGCAACTCTTCTTCAGATACCTGCAGTGTATCCTAAGTTCCATAATGGTAGCACTTATGATTAGAGGGAGGTGCAGGGAATGTATTTAGATTCCCTTTAAAGTGGAGAACATTTTACTGTACAATATCTCTTTAAGTAACTCATTAAGTATTCAGGTGGTATCTGACTTACGTAGCAATTAGATTTTGTTCATTTTCTTGTAGTGAGAGTGATTTCAATATTCATAGTAACAGAAATATTTGGTAAAAGAAAATTTGACTTATTCAGTAAATGATTAGTTATTTGGTAATTGGTCTAAACTCATTAATGAGGATACCAAGCAAATATTGCTATAGTAAGCAATATAACAAAAACAAAAATAATGAATGATAAAGAAACTAAATACATAGAGCCTACATAAATAATTATAAATGCATGTACAGTAAAAAAATTTCACCTTATCGATAAATAAACTGATGTCCTCTTCCATATGATTACTGGAGTTCATTACAAAAGCACATGTATGGAACTTACTTCTGTATCCCATTATAACTGATAGGCATACAAACTGCACAGGCATTGGCATAGATCTGTTTATTCGTGAATACTGACAAAAAGTATTTCCCCCTCTAAAAACTATATACCGTATATATATATATATATATATATATATATATATATTTGTTTCTTATGTAGACTCTATTCATGGAATAAAGAGTCTGATTTGATATTCCCCAGATTGGTAAATGAGAGCAGCATGTAGTAAAATAGTTAACTGTAACATTACTACAATTTGTTCTTTATAAAAAATCAAAAAAAAAATCAATTACTAGTTTAGTTTCAAATGTCTTCATTGCTTTAAAGGGACACTGAACCCCAATTTTTTCTTTCGTGATTCAGATAGAGCATGCAATTTTAAACAACTTTCCAATTTACTCCTATTATCAATTTTTCTTCTTTATCTTATTTGAAAAAGAAGGCATCTAAGTTTTTATTTTTTTGGTTCAGACCCATGGAAAGCACTTTTTTTATTGGTAGGTGAATTTACCCACCAATCAGCAAGAACAACACAGTGTGTTTACCAAAAATGGGCCGGCATCTAAACTTACATTCTTGCATTTCAAATAAAGATACCAAGAGAATGAAAATAATTTGATAATAGGAGTAAATTAGAAAGTTGCTTAAAATTGCATAATCTATCTGAATCATGATAGAAAAAAATTGGGTTCGGTGTCCCTTTAATAATACGTTGCATTTTTAGTTTTGCAATTTCTTTTTAACATTGAGAGGTGATTTCTATTAAATTTGATCAAATGTCAATCAAAAACCAGAACCTCGTTTTAAATAATTGGAACCTTAATTTACTTGAAAAAATTATTCTCTACGTTTTGCAATTTACATCTGCCTTTAAGCAAAGCAGAAGATATCAACAACATTATTAGATATGGTGGCCCTGAAGGCTCCTTGCATTTTGAAAAAGTACAATCAGGCTGATACATTTACAGAGTCAAATTTCAGAAAAGAATAAATAATTGTTAAAAAAAAATAATGTATGAACTGTGCACAGTTGTAATGACATGTAGAGTCTGCTACGTTTAGGATTTTCTTTGCTGTACTTTGTAGCATAATTCAGCACTGCAGTCTTAGCTATATACACAACAGTACATTATTGGTTATAAAAGAAAAACATAATAATTTGTCCCTACGTCACTTGGAGAAACAATGATTACTTTGGCATGCACAGATCATACATAACCCCATATGTAAACAGATTAGCAGCTTTCTTTTGGTGTATTATACAGTATAGAAATGTGTATATTTTCAGTGGATTTACAAAAATAAATAAAAGCACAAAAACATATTTTTTAAACAATACGTTTACATAAATTAGATACTAAAATTCAAACAATACTGTCTGACCTTTGCACACATTATAAGATGTAAGAATAATTTCAGATTACACTGTAACACTTCATTCTATCAGTCTGATCCACTCTAGAACCAAAATCAATATAATATAACAGCTTAAACTGGTATTCAGGCTCGGTTTACAGATGAATACTCAGATGGGACATTTCATATAGCAGTATGTGCAGAAAAAGACAAATATAAAAATGAAAGATTAATATAATAACATGCTTGTTCTGCAGTTTATTATAGCACAGTTTGGTAATGTTCACGGGACAGTAAAGACAAAATTAAACAATCGTGACTCATATAGAGCATGTCATTATAGAGAGTAGGAGGTTTGTACCGATTATTTTAAATTGGATTAAATAAAGTTTTTTTTGGTTTTACCAGCCCTCTCCTTTTGGTGCCTCTTGTTGTGCGACTGTACACTTGTACTTGTACTAGCATGTAATTATAATCAACTTTCCAATTTACTTCTATTATCAAATGTGCTATCTTTTGTTGAAGAGTAAACCTAGGTAGGCTAAAAGGACCTCAGGAGTGTGCATGTTTTGTAGCAATGTTTTACATAGTTGCAAACACTGCTACCATGCTAAAGACATGAAGACATGTGAAGACTCCTGATATCTCATGAGCCCATCTAAGATTACTCTTCAACAAAGTATATCAAGAAAACAGAAGAAAACGGAAAAGTTGTTTAAAATTGCATGCTCTAGCTGAAATGTGAATGTTTAATTTTTATTTTACTGTCCATTTAAAGGGACACTTTACTCAAAATTTAAATTTTCTATATAGACAGAGCAAATTTGTTTTCTGTTACACAGCAATAAATATATTACTCATAATACCCTATTTATGTTAGGATCATATCATTTCACTTTATCATTAAGAAGTTATGTGCAGTTATACATAAACCACATGCACATCTCCTTAAGTGGACACTGTATGACCACTCCACAGAGTGACACTGTATCACAGCTTCACAAATCGGCACCATATCACAGCTCCACTGATGGAATAAGATCTATACATTATTTTTTAATGCTTTGTTTTTATGATAAAGGTTTACCAGAAATCAGCTTATTAAATATAAGTAACTTATTTCTGAGAAAATGTCCCTGTAATCATTATATGCATGCATTGTTGTATATGAGAGAGAGAGAGAGGGAGAGGGGGGGAGACAGAGAGTGGGAGTGAGAGAATGGTCATGATAGGAAACACAATAATAAGAGTATGCAATAAGAGTACTCAAAATAATTTTAGATCATTCTTCGTGCGATATAAATAGATTTATATCATGTGCATGACTGGATGAAAATCTAAAAAAAAAATAAGGTGCCCTAGAATGCAGGCAGCTTTATTTTTCAAATGTCTCAAATTTATCAAAATATACAGTACTTTTGCATATTAAATATCCTTTTCGCCCTGAGTCAAGTAAAGAGGATATAAATACAAAGAGGAAAACAGCCATTAAAAGCACTTACATATTATTTGAAAGTATAATTTAAAATAAACCCTTTGAGGATTATTTGCCAGGAAGACCAGGATCAGATTCATGCCTTTGTAGGCCCAATATTCCCAAACTGTTTATGGAAGAATCTGGCAAGGATGAATGTCTAATTGGGTTGATATACAATGTACAATGCCCGGGATGAATTTCAGTTGGAGGATCTTCTCTTTGCTCCAACAATGATGTTAAGTTGTCTTCAGAAGCAGTGTTTAACTGACTTTCACTTGAAAGTGATTCTTTGGATTTCAGTATTGATTTCTTAAGGTCCAAGAATTCAGGTCTCTGTAAATTATAACATGTAGAATTACATTAAAAACATTTAAATCAGAGTGTGAATTATGCAACTGAGTATAATATTTTCTAATATAAACCATCCATCCTAATGCAAGTCCACTTGTTGGTCCTAAATATTTTTTTTGTACTTTATTTGAACGTTTGGTCTATATAATTCTAATTTTTCTCTATTATATATATAAATAGCTATAAAGTTGCATAATAATAGGTTGAAAAAATACTTGTCTGTTAAGCTTTTCAGGGATTCTTTTTTTCTATTGTTAATCTAAAAGAAGGAAAAATCAAGGGGGGGGGAATCATTCTAAAGGGACATGAAACACCACATCATGATTCAATTTTAAACAACTTTCCAGTTTATTTTTATTATTTCATTTTCTTAATTATCTTGTTGAGAAGCATTCCTAGGTAGACTCAGGAGCAGCAATGCATTACTGGGAGCTAGTTGCTGATTGGTTGCTACACATATATGCGTCTCGTTGTTCAGCCAGCTCCAGTAGAGCATTGCTGCTCATTTAACAAAGGAAACCAAGAGAATGCAGAAAATTTGATAATAGAAGTACATTGTATGTTCTATATGAGTCATGAATTTGCATCCCTTTAAATATGCAGATATAATTTTCTTCATTTTCCTGTTTATTATAGATTATACCATTTTCTAGTCATGTTCATAATAAAGAAAAAGTAACACTTAAGCTTACAATTGTGCCAAACAAATGTAATGCAATCAGCTTAAAAGTACTTTATTTAGGACAATTTAAGTCTCCTAACTTTAGTTGATGTGTATTTCATTTGAGTTATCCACGTTTGATGAGTTCATAAAATTGCTATATAAAGTCTCTGGCTTTGATTACTTTTATATAAAAAGAGAGTTATCTCCCTTACATAACTGCTTGTGTCAGCTGTGCATAACAAATATGTAACTGTGAGCTTTTAAATAGTCTTTTTATGGGTAGATAATTAATACATGGTGAGCATATACAATATATATAATTGAACCTCTCTATCTATTTATTGCCTGTCTATCCGTCTATCCATCCGTTTGTCTGTCTCTCTATCCACATATTAGATATCAGAAATTAAGCATTACAAAAGATCTGCAATGGGTTGATCACAATCTTGAACTTGTTTTCTGCAGACTAAAATATAATTTGACGTGTTTTTCCAGAGATCACAATAAGAAAATGCTTCCGCTGATACCCCTCAGAAAACAACTTAAAATCATCATCTACTCCATTCATTTCTTAATACCGTAATTATAAAAATGTACACAAAGACAAACAAACATATTGTGGAGTTCATTGATAATGTCACAGGTTGAAGGGTCTGTGTATCTGTTTGGTGATGTTGCTTCCTAAATTAATCCAATATGGCAGGAGTAATATCAGGGTGTTTTACCCATGTGCAAAACTGTTGGGATTTTTATCAAATCCTCTTAGCAGTGAAATTTGATAAGTGAAAATGGCCCTATGAATAGGTTGTTAAAGGGACAGTCTAGTCAAAATTAAACTTTCATGATTCAGATAGGGAATGCAATTTTAAACAACTTTCAAATTCACTTTTATTGTCAAATTTGCTTTTTTCTCTTGGTATTCTTAGTTGAAAGCTAAACCTAGGTAGGCTCATATGCTAATTTCTAAGACCTTGAAGGCCGCCCCTTCAATGCATTTGGCAGTTTTCACAGCTAGAGGGTGTTAGTTCATGTGTGCCATACAGATAACATTGTGACCACACACATTGGGGTCTGACGGCCCATGTTTCTGGCGGGTCTTCAGACTCGCCAGAAACACAAGTTATGTTAGGCGGACAGGAATCGCCGAATTCAACCTGATCGAGTACGATCGGGTTGATTGACACCCCCTGCTGGCGGCCCATTGGCCGCGAGTCTACAGGGGGCGGCGTTGCACCAGCAGCTCTTGTGAGCTGCTGGTGCAGTGCTAAATATGAAGAGCGTATTGCTCTCTGCATTCAGCGATGTCTTGCGGACCTGATCCTCACTGTCGGATCAGGTCCGCAAGACATTTGATAAATAGGCCCCATGGAGTTACAAATAAGAGGGCACTGATTGGCTAAATGGAAGTCTGTCAAAATAACTGAAATAAGAAGGCAGTCTGCAAAGGCTTAGATACAAGGTAATCACAGAGGTAAAAAGTATATTAATATAACCATGTTTTCTGTGCAAAACAGAGGAATGGGTAATACATGGATTACCTATCTTTTCAAACAATAACAATTCTGGAGTAGACTGTCCCTTTAAGTATCAAGAATTTGGATTGTGATCAGCCAACTAGGACTGAAACGTTACATATAGGGTCAAGTACTTCAGATAAACAAAAGGAGGAACTGATTCCGATCATATCAACATGCAAAATAGCTTATCAGCAGTTGTTAATATGCAAATAACTATCAAATGATAGACTGTGAACAACTGCTTAATGTTTTAAAAGCTTTCAAAACTGTACAAAATTGTATATTATCCTGAGGAGTAGACCATGAAAAGCCTTTATTGCATATTTATCTGATCTCCTTTGCTGAGACCAGCAAAGGCAAAAATAAATGAACTCCTGCACTGATCAAGCACTCCCTATGTAGAATGAAGCCAAGTCAGGGGTCTGAATACTACAAGATGCACTCCATACTCTCTTTTAAATTACAGCAAAAGTCGTCAAAAGAAAAAAGTACATTGCAAAGTTTTTTTTTTTTTTTTTTATCTACAAAAAGTTTTATGGGGAATTAAAATGCCAGTCATAGAGACTGTAATAGTAAATGTACTTAATAATGTTTATAATGTAATTTAAATATTTTCATGGTTATTTTTTACAGTAAAGTACTACAAACTAACGGCTAGATTACTAGTTGTGCGTTAAGGTAAAAAAGTAGCGTTAAGAGGTCCTAACGCTGCTTTTTTATGCCCGCTGGTATTACGAGTCTTGAAGGTTTCGGGTCACTGCACACTTCTTTGGCCTTACCGCAAAACGACTTACTTAAACTTCGTAAAGTCTTTTTTCTATGGGACTTCCATAGTGCCGGTATTACGAGTCTGTCCTGGGAGGCCAAAAAGTGAGTGGTACATCCTACCCCATCAAGAGTCCTAACGCATTTAAAAGTCAGTAGTTAAGAGTTTTATGGTACAACGCCGTAACATAAAACTCATAACTAAAGTGCTAAAAAGTACACTAACACCCATAAACTACCTATTAACCCCTAAACCGAGGCCCTCCCGCATAACAAACACTATAATAACATTTTTAACCCCTAGTCTGCCGCTCCGGACACCGCCACCACCTACATTATACTTATGAACCCCTAATCTGCCGCCCTCAACATCGCTGCCACTATACTAAATGTATTAACCCCTAAACCCAAGTCGAACCCTAACCCTAACACCCCTTAACTTAAATATAATTAAAATAAATCTAAATAAAATTACTATAATTAACTACATTATTCCTATTTAAAACTAAATAATTACCTATAAAATAAACCCTAAGCTAGCTACAATATAACTAATAGTGAAATTGTAGCTAGCTTAGGGTTTATTTTTATTTTACAGGCAAGTTTGTATTTATTTTAACTAGGTACTGATTGAATCAGCCAATAGGATTTTTTCTACTTTAATTCCGATTGGCTGATAGAATTCTATCAGACAATCGGAATCTAAGGGACGCCATCGTGGATGACGTCACTTAAAGGTACCTTCATTCGTCTTTAGTTGTCGGTTGAAGAGGATGCTCTGCGTCGGATATCTTGAAGATGGAGCCGCTCCGCGTTGGATGGATACAGATAGAAGATGCCATCTGGATGAAGACTTCTGCCCGTCTGGAGGACCACTTTGCCTAGCTTGGATGAAGACTTCTCCCGGATTCCTTGAGGATGGATGTCGGATCTTCAGAACAGTAAGTCGATCTTCAGGGGCTTAGTGTTAGGTTTTTTAAGGGTGTATTGGGTGGGTTTTACTTTTAGGTTAGGGATTTTGGGCCTGCAAAAGCGCTAACTGCCCTTTTAAGGGCAATGCCCATCCAAAGGTTTTTTAGATAGTATTTTATTTGGGGGATTGGTTGTGTGGGTGCTGGGTTTTACTGTTGGGGAGGTTGTTTGTATTTTTTTTACAGGTAAAAGAGCTGATTACTTTGGGGTAATGCCCCGCAAAAGGCCCTTTTAAGGGCTATTGGTAGTTTAGTTTAGGCTCAGGGTTTTTTTTATTTTGGGGGGCTTTTTTTATTTTGGTAGGGATATTAGATTAGGTGTAATTAGTTTAAATATCTGTAATTTGTTTATTATTATCTGTAATTTAGTGTTTTTTTTTTACTTTAGCTAATTTAATTTAATTGTATTTAATTTAGTTAATTTATTTAATTATAGTGTAGTGTAGTAGGTGTTATTGTAACTTAGGTTAGGTTTTTTTTTACAGGTACTTTTGTATTTATTTTAGCTAGGTAGTTATTAAATAGTTAATAACTGTTTAATAACTATTGTACCAAGTTAAAATAAATACAAACTTGCCTGTAAAATAAAAATAAAGCCTAAGCTAGATACAATGTAACTATTAGTAATATTGTAGTTAGCTTAGGGTTTATTTTATAGGTAAGTATTTAGTTTTAAATAGGAATAATGTAGTTAATAATAGTAATTTTATTTAGATTTTTTAAAATTATATTTAAGTTAGGGGGTGTTAGGGTTAGACTTAGGTTTAGGGGTTAATACATTTAGTATAGTGGCGGCGACGTTGGGGGCGGCAGATTAGGAGTTAATAAATGTAGGTAGGTTGCGGCGATGTTAGGGACGGCAGATTAGGGGTTAATAATATTTAACTAATGTTTGCGAGGCGGCGGTTTAGGGGTTAATATGTTTTTTATAATGGCGGCGACATTGGGGGTGGCAGATTAGGGGTTTATAAGTGTAGGTAGGTGGGGGCGACATTGGGGACGGCAGATTAGGGGTTAATAAATATAATGTAGGTGGCAGCGATGTTGGGGGCAGCAGATTAGGGGTTCATAAGTATAATGTAGGTGGTGGCGGTGTCCGGAGCAGCAGATTAGGTGTTAATAAATATAATGCAGGTGTCGGTGATGTCAGGGGTAGCATATTAGGGTTAATAAGTGTAAAATTAGGGGTGTTTAGACTTGGGGTTCATGTTAGGGTGTTAGGTGTAGACATAACTTTTATTTCCCCATAGGAATCAATGGGGCTGCAGTGTTAGACTTTTTCTCAGCCGGCTCTCCCCGTTGATCCCTATGGGGAAATCGTGCATGAGCACATACGACCAGCTCACCGCTGACTTAAGCAGCGCTGGTAATGGAGCGCTGGTATTTTTATTGGAGAAAATTTTGCTCAACGCTCACTTCTTGTCTTTTAACAACGGGTTTGTAAAAACTCGTAATACCAGCGCTGTAGGTAAGTGAGCGGTGAGTGAAAACTGCTTTTTAGCACCGCACAGCCTCTAACGCAAAACTCGTAATCTAGTCGTAAGAATTAATATTGGCTGAATCCTTAAATAATTCTGCCGAAAGAATGAAGTCCATAAATCTGACCTGGTTTCAGTTTACGGACAACTGTAAGAAGTTCTCTACTCAGTCATCAATATCAGTATATATCATATATTATATATTTTTTTTCCTAACCGTGGAAATAGATTGCTACACATTGCACAAAAAATAACCATCTCTGTTTTGTATTCCCTAAACATGACAATAAAAAGGAAAAAATCATTCAGTAAAATGTTATCTTAGAATCTCAGAAAACGAAGACAACACAATAAAATTCTCATAGTAGAATGGGGCTTGCTTGAGGCTTTGCCTGAGGCTGCATAGGCCATTGAAGAATGTCATTTAGAATGCCTTTGGCTTGGCCTTTAGCTCACTGAGCAAGCAGTTCTTCTTGCAGAGAAAACGCTAAGAATAATTTCATTAAAAGCTGTAAAAATACAAATAATAATGAACTTCTGTGCCTGGTGACAATAGTATATAGCTATAACACAGTGTGACAGCAATGTCATTTGTAATGGCATGGAAGAAATTACATAAATTATATTATTGATGACTAACTCAAATAAACACTGCACATATGTAACATGATTTAATGAGACCACTTGTTACACTGAGATGCTGTGCAACATGCTGTATATGTAAAGAGCAGTTTAATGTTTAAATAACTGCACTTTTTAGGCAAAAACAAATAAATAAAATGAGATATAAATTATAATGAAAATAAACTTACTCCCCTCCCCAGCCCCCCAGCTCATATAGTTTTAAAGCCCAATCAATGGTGAAGTTAAAGGGACACAATAAAATTTAAATGTGAACTAATATAGCAGTAATATTTGTGCACTTCCTACTAACACTAATTTATTTATAGGTGATAGAAGCTGGAGGTTCCGGTTGGTACGCCAGCAGATCTGACGTACTCACGCAACGTGTGACTGAGAACGCTGACTGGGAGGTTAGTGTCATCGTGGAAAACCTTCCCAATAAGCAAGCAAAGGGGCTGAAGTGAAGCCCGAAGAAGAGACAACTGCTGCCGCTCCCACACGCTGCCTGTTCAGATGCCACAGGGGAAACAAAAGGGGGGGGGGGGGAAAGTACTCTGGTTAAGCCTCATCTTTTTGAAATCCTCTTATAACTAAAGAGAATAAGGGCCCAGTCTTGAGAAGACTACCATTTGGAGTAAAATACCAAAAGCTTTGTATTTTCCTGGTGGAAAGGGGGAAGTGAAGGGAACAAAGAAGGAAAAAAAGAAACAAAAACAGGTGGACACTGTTAAAAGAGGACAAGGATGGTGATGTAACTTTTAAAACATGTTCCTGTTAATCTAGCTATCTGGGAGAGCCTCAGCTTGTGTGCAAGCTACCTCCAAATTATAGCAGAACATTTTTTTCAGCAAAAAGGCCTAATCAATATAAAGTGTCATGCTTGCAGGACTTTTGAAACTGAGATTCTGTATATTCCCCTGACCATAGTTTGCTTTTTGTACTGGTTTGGGAAAGTGTGATAAAAGTGTACTCTTCTACTAAGTATTGTTATTTCTGAAAGGTTATGTTTGACAAAAAGTACTGAATACGGTATACAAATACAGTTGGTTAAAGCGATACTAACCCCACTTTTTATCTTTCATGATTCAAATAGAGCATGCAATTTTAAGCAACTTTCTAATTTACTCCTATTATCAATTTTTCTTTGTTCTCATGTTATCTTGATTTGAAAAAGCAGTAATAAAAGGTTAGGAGCTGGCCCATTTTTAGTTCAGCATCTTGGTAGAGCTTGCTGATTGGTTTGCTACATTTAGCCACAAATCAGCAAATGCTACCCAGGTGCTGAACAAAAAAACATAATTTATGTAAGAACTTACCTGATAAATTAATTTCTTTCATATTAGCAAGAGTCCATGGGGCCTAGTTATCAAGCCGTCAACCTCAAATACGCTGGAATTTCGCAGCGGATTTGTGGCGAGGCTGATTCGCCTTAGTTATCAAAGGCTCGAGACCGGCAAAAGTAGAATTTTGTGACGTAAGCATCGATCCGCCAGACTCAGTCCGACACAGATCGATTCTTACGTCACTCCAGATGTTCCGCAAACAAGTGCGGCACATTCTCACTACTTTTGCTAGTTATCAAAAAACTAGCAGGTACGTTCGGCACTTTTACGGCCCAGCGTACCTGGTTTTCAAACCGCCCCTGGAGGCGGCGGATCCCATAGGAATCAATGGGAGTCTGACCATAGCGAAAGTACAAGTTCGCTGCTGACAGACATCCCATTCATTCCTATGGGAGCTGTCTACACCTAACACCCTAACATGTACCCCGAGTCTAAACACCACTAATCTGTCCCCCCTACACCGCCGCAACTAAATAAAGTTATTACCCCCTAAACCGCCGCTCCCGGAGCCCACCGCAAGCTACTCTATACATATTAACCCCTAAACCGCCGCTCCCGGAGCCCACCACAACTATAATAAATGTATTAACCCCTAAACCGCCGCTCCCTGAACCCGCCGCAACCTATATTAAATGTATTAACCCCTATCCTGCCCCCCCTACACCGTCGCCACCTATAATAAATTTAATAACCCCGAATCTGCCCCCCCCCCTACACCGTCGCCACCTATAATACATTTATTAACCCCTATCCTGCCCCCCACTACACCGCCTCCACTGTAATAAAATTATTAACCCCTAAACCTAAGTCTAACCCTAACCCTAACCCTAACGCCCCCCTAACTTAAATATTCATTAAATAAATCTAAATAAATTAACTCTTATTAACTAAATGAATCCTATTTAAAACTAAATACTTACCTTTAAAATATACCCTAATATAGCTACAATATAAATAATAATTATATTCTAGCTATCTTAGGATTTATTTTTATTTTACAGGCACCTTTCAATTTATTTTAACTAGGTACAATAGCTATTAAATAGTTATTAACTATTTAATAGCTTACCTAGCTAAAATAAAGAGAAATTTACCTGTAAAATAAAAACTAACCTAAGTTACAATTACACCTAACACTACACTATACTTTAATAAATTATTCCTATTTAAAACTAAATACTTACCTGTAAAATAAACCCTAAGATAGCTACAATATAATTAATAATTATATTGTAGCTATCTTAGGATTTATCTTTATTTTACAGGTAACTTTGTATTTATTTTAGCTAGTTAGAATAGTTATTAAATAGTTATTAACTATTTAATAACTACCTAGCTAAAAGAAATACAAAATTACCTGTAAAATAAATCCTAACTTAAGTTACAATTAAACCTAATACTACACTATCATTAAATTAATTAAATAAACTACCTACAAATAACTACAATTAAATACAATTACATAAACTAACTAAAGTACAAAAAATAAAAAAAGCTAAGTTACAAAAAATAAAAAAATAAGTTACAAACATGTTAAAAATATTACAACAATTTTAAGCTACTTACACCTAATCTAAGCCCCCTAATAAAATAACAAACCCCCCCAAAATAAAAAAATGCCCTACCCTATTCTAAATTAAATAAACTTCAAAGCTCTTTTACCTTACCAGCCCTTAAACGGGCCATTTGTGGGGGCATGCCCCAAAGAAAACAGCTCTTTTGCCTGTAAAAGAAAAATACAACCCCCCCCCCCCAACATTAAAACCCACCACCCACATACCCCTAATCTAAACCAAACCCCCCTTACAAAAACCTAACACTAATCCCCTGAAGATCATCCTACCTTGTCTTCACTCAGCCGAGCAGCGATGGAACTGAAGTGGACATCCGGAGCGGAAGAAGTTAATCCTCCAAGCGGCGCTGAAGAAATCTTCCATCCGATGAAGTCATCATCCAGGCGGCGCTGAAGAAAAGTCTTCGATCCGGCCGATGTCATCTTCAAAGAGGCGCTGAAGAGGTCTTCTATCCGGGCGATGTCATCTTCCAAGCCGGGTCTTGAATCTTCCTTCCGCCGACGCGGAACCTCCTTCTTCACCGACGGACTACGACGAATGAAGGCTCCTTTAAGGGACGTCATCCAAGATGGCGTCCCCTCAATTCCGATTGGCTGATAGGATTCTATCAGCCAATCGGAATTAAGGTAGGAAAAATCTGATTGGCTGATGGAATCAGCCAATCAGATTGAGCTCGCATTCTATTGGCTGTTCCGATCAGCCAATAGAATGCGAGCTCAATCTGATTGGCTGATTGGATCAGCCAATCGGATTGAACTTGAATCTGATTGGCTGATTCCATCAGCCAATCAGAATTTTCCTACCTTAATTCCGATTGGCTGATAGAATCCTATCAGCCAATCGGAATTGAGGGGACGCCATCTTGGATGACGCCCCTTAAAGGAGCCTTCATTCGTCGTAGTCCGTCGGTGAAGAAGGAGGTTCCGCGTCGGCGGAAGGAAGATTCAAGACCCGGCTTGGAAGATGACTTCGCCCGGATAGAAGACCTCTTCAGCCTGGATGATGACTTCATCGGATGGAAGATTTCTTCAGCGCCGCTTGGAGTATTAACTTCTTCCGCTCCGGATGTCCACTTCGGTTCCATCGCTGCTCGGCTGAGTGAAGACAAGGTAGGATGATCTTCAGGGGATTAGTGTTAGGTTTTTGTAAGGGGGGTTTGGGTTAGATTAGGGGTATGTGGGTGGTGGGTTTTAATGTTGGGGGGGGTTGTATTTTTCTTTTACAGGCAAAAGAGCTGTTTTCTTTGGGGCATGCCCCCACAAATGGCCCTTTTAAGGGCTGGTAAGGTAAAAGAGCTTTGAAGTTTATTTAATTTAGAATAGGGTAGGGCATTTTTTTATTTTGGGGGGGTTTGTTATTTTATTAGGGGGCTTAGATTAGGTGTAAGTAGCTTAAAATTGTTGTAATATTTTTAACATGTTTGTAACTTATTTTTTTATTTTTTGTAACTTAGCTTTTTTATTTTTTGTACTTTAGTTAGTTTATGTAATTGTATTTAATTGTAGTTATTTGTAGGTAGTTTATTTAATTAATTTAATGATAGTGTAGTATTAGGTTTAATTGTAACTTAGGTTAGGATTTATTTTACAGGTAATTTTGTATTTCTTTTAGCTAGGTAGTTATTAAATAGTTAATAACTATTTAATAACTATTCTAACTAGCTAAAATAAATACAAAGTTACCTGTAAAATAAATATAAATCCTAAGATAGCTACAATATAATTATTATTTATATTGTAGCTATATTAGGGTTTATATTATAGGTAAGTATTTAGTTTTAAATAGGATTCATTTAGTTAATAATAAAAATATTATTTAGATTTATTTAATTAATATTTAAGTTAGGGGGGGGTTAGGGTTAGACTTAGGTTTAGGGGTTAATAATTTTATTACAGTGGCGGCGGCGTAGTGGGGGGCAGGATAGGGGTTAATAAATTTATTATAGGGGGCGACGGTGTAGGGGAGGCAGATTAGGGGTTAATAAATTTATTATAGGTGACGACAGTGTAGGGGGGCAGGATAGGGGTTAATAGGTTTAATATAGGTTGCGGCGGGTTCAGGGAGCGGCGGTTTAGGGGTTAAACTATTTATTTAGTTGCGGAGAGGTGCGGGATCAGCAGGATAGGGGTTAATAACTTTATAATAGAGGGCGACGGTGTAGGGGGGGCAGGATAGGGGTTACTAGGTATACTGTAGGTGGCAGCGGTGTCCGGGAGCGGCGGTTTAGGGGTTAATACATTTATAAGAGTTGTGGCGGGGTCTAGGAGCGGCGGTTTAGGGGTTAGTAACTTTATTGAGTTGCGGGAGGCTCCAGGGGCGCCGGTATAGGGATAGAACAGTGTAGTTTAGTGTGAGTGCTTAGTGACAGGCTAGCAATAAAGCTGGGAAAAAGCCGAAGGGCAGCGAGATCGGATGAGTGATAACTGTCACAGTCCGCTGCTCATCGCCCCGCGGCTTTTTGACAGCTTTATTTGATAACTTAGGCGTATTTTTTTAGGTCCGTGGCGGCGATGTGAGGCGAGCTTAGGCGGGCGTATTGGGCCGGCGAAGCCAGAAAAGTAGACGGCTTGATAACTACCCCCCCAAGAGCTAGTGACGTATGGGATATACATTCCTACCAGGAGGGGCAAAGTTTCCCAAACCTCAAAATGCCTATAAATACAGCCCTCACCACACCCACAAATCAGTTTAACGAATAGCCAAGAAGTGGGGTGATAAGAAAAAAGTGCGAAGCATAAATATAAGGAATTGGAATAATTGTACTTTATACAAAAAAATCATAACCACCACAAAAAAAGGGTGGGCCTCATGGACTCTTGCTAATATGAAAGAAAGGAATTTATCAGGTAAGTTCTTACATAAATTATGTTTTCTTTCATGTAATTAGCAAGAGTCCATGAGCTAGTGACGTATGGGATAATGACTACCCAAGATGTGGATCTTCCACGCAAGAGTCACTAGAGAGGGAGGGATAAAATAAAGACAGCCAATTCTGCTGAAAAAAATCCACACCCAAAAATAAAGTTTAAATCTTAGAAAGAAGAAAACTGAAAATATAAGCAGAAGATTCAAACTGAAACAGCTGCCTGAAGTACTTTTCTACCAAAGACAGCTTCAGAAGAAGAAAACACATTAAAATGGTAGAATTTAGTAAAAGTATGCAAAGAAGACCAAGTTGCTGCTTTGCAAATCTGATCAACCGAAGCTTCATTCCTAAACGCCCAGGAAGTAGAAACTGACCTAGTAGAATGAGCTGTAATCCTTTGAGGCGGAGTTTTACCCGACTCGACATAAGCATGATGAATTAAAGATTTCAACCAAGATGCCAAAGAAATGGCAGAGGCCTTCTGACCTTTCCTAGAACCGGAAAAGATAACAAATAGACTAGAAGTCTTTCGGAAATGCTTAGTAGCTTCAACATAATATTTCAAAGCTCTAACTACATCCAAAGAATGCAATGATTTCTCCTTAGAATTCTTATGATTAGGACATAATGAAGGAACCACAATTTCTCTACTAATGTTGTTGGAATTCACAACCTTAGGTAAAAATTTAAAAGAAGTTCGCAACACCGCCTTATCCTGGTGAAAAATCAGAAAAGGAGACTCACAAGAAAGAGCAGATAATTCAGAAACTCTTCTGGCAGAAGAGATAGCCAAAAGGAACAAAACTTTCCAAGAAAGTAATTTAATGTCCAATGAATGCATAGGTTCAAACGGAGGAGCTTGAAGAGCCCTCAGAACCAAATTCAAACTCCAAGGAGGAGAAATTGACTTAATGACAGGTTTTATATGAACCAAAGCTTGTACAAAACAATGAATATCAGGAAGATTAGCAATCTTTCTGTGAAAAAGAACAGAAAGAGCAGAGATTTGTCCTTTCAAGGAACTTGCAGACAAACCTTTATCCAAACCATCCTGAAGAAACTGTAAAATTCTCGGAATTCTAAAAGAATGCCAGGAAAAATGATGAGAAAGACACCAAGAAATGAAAGTCTTCCAGACTCTATAATATATCTCCCTAGATACAGATTTACGAGCCTGTAACATAGTATTAATCACAGAGTCAGAGAAACCTCTTTGACTAAGAATCAAGCGTTCAATCTCCATACCTTCAAATTTAAGGATTTGAGATCCTGATGGAAAAAAGGACCTTGCGACAGAAGGTCTGGCCTTAACGGAAGAGTCCACGGTTGGCAAGAGGCCATCCAGACAAGATCCGCATACCAAAACCTGTGAGGCCATGCTGGAGCTACCAGCAGAACAAACGAGCATTCCTTCAGAATCTTGGAGATTACTCTTGGAAGAAGAACTAGAGGCGGAAAGATATAGGCAGGATGATACTTCCAAGGAAGTGACAATGCATCCACTGCTACCGCTTGAGGATCCCTGGATCTGGACAGATACCTGGGAAGTTTCTTGTTTAGATGAGAGGCCATCAAATCTATTTCTGGAAGTCTCCACATTTGAACAATCTGAAGAAATACCTCTGGGTGAAGAGACCATTCGCCCGGATGTAATGTTTGGCGACTGAGATAATCCGCTTCCCAATTGTCTATACCTGGGATATGAACGGCAGAAACTAGACAGGAGCTGGATTCTGCCCATACCAGAATTCGAGATACTTCTTTCATAGCCAGAGGACTGTGAGTCCCTCCTTGATGATTGATGTATGCCACAGTTGTGACATTGTCTGTCTGAAAACAAATTAACGATTCTCTCTTTAGAAGAGGCCAAGACTGAAGAGCTCTGAAAATTGCACGGAGTTCCAAAATATTGATCGGTAATCTCACCTCCTGAGATTCCCAAACCCCTTGTGCTGTCAGAGACCCCCACACAGCTCCCCAACCTGTAAGACTTGCATCTGTTGAAATTACAGTCCAGGTCGGAAGAACAAAAGAAGCCCCCTGAACTAAACGATGGTGATCTGTCCACCACGTCAGAGAGTGTCGTACAATCGGTTTTAAAGATATTAATTGAGATATCTTTGTGTAATCCCTGCACCACTGGTTCAGCATACAGAGCTGAAGAGGCCGCATGTGAAAACGAGCAAAGGGGATCGCGTCCGATGCAGCAGTCATAAGACCTAGAATTTCCATGCATAAGGCTACCGAAGGGAATGATTGTGACTGAAGGTTTCGACAAGCTGATATCAATTTTAGACTTCTCTTGTCTGTCAAAGATAGAGTCATGGACACTGAATCTATCTGGAAACCTAAAAAGGTTACCTGTGTCTGAGGAATCAATGAACTTTTTGGTAAATTGATCCTCCAACCATGATGTTGAAGAAACAACACAAGTCGATTCGTATGAGATTCTGCTAAATGTGAAGACTGAGCAAGTACCAAGATATCGTCCAAATAAGGAAATACCACAATACCCTGTTCTCTGATTACAGACAGAAGGGCACCGAGAACCTTTGTAAAAATTCTTGGAGCTGTAGCTAGGCCAAACGGCAGAGCCACAAACTGGTAATGCTTGTCTAGGAAAGAGAATCTCAGAAACTGATAGTGATCTGGATGAATCGGAATATGCAGATATGCATCCTGTAAATCTATTGTAGACATATAATGCCCTTGCTGAACAAAAGGCAGGATAGTCCTTACAGTTACCATTTTGAATGTTGGTATCCTTACATAACGATTCAATATTTTTAGATCCAGAACTGGTCTGAAGGAATTCTTCTTCTTTGGTACAATGAAGAGATTTGAATAAAATCCCCGTCCCTGTTCCAGAACTGGAACTGGCATAATTACTCCAGCCAACTCTAGATCTGAAACACATTTCAGAAATGCTTGAGTCTTCGCTGGGTTTACTGGGACACGGGAAAGAAAAAATCTCTTTGCAGGAGGCCTTATCTTGAAGCCAATTCTGTACCCTTCTGAAACAATGTTCTGAATCCAAAGATTGTGAACGGAATTGATCCAAATTTCTTTGAAAAAACTTAATCTGCCCCCTATCAGCTGAGCTGGAATGAGGGCCGCACCTTCATGTGGACTTAGGAGCTGGCTTTGATTTTCTAAAAGGCTTGGATTTATTCCAGACTGGAGATGGTTTCCAAACTGATACCGCTCCTAAGGATGAAGGATCAGGTTTTTGTTCCTTGTTGTGACGAAAGGAACGAAAACGATTATTAGACCTAAATTTACCTTTAGATTTTTTATCCTATGGTAAAAAAGTTCCTTTCCCTCCAGTAACAGTTGAGATAATAGAATCCAACTGAGAACCAAACAATTTATTACCCTGGAAAGAAAGGGAAAGCAGAGTAGACTTAGAAGACATAGCATTCCAAGTTTTAAGCCATAAAGCTCTTCTAGCTAAAATAGCTAGAGACATATACCTGACATCAACTCTAATGATATCAAAGATGGCATCACAAATAAAATTATTAGCATGTTGAAGAAGAATAATAACGCTATGAGAATTATGATCTGTTACTTGTTGCGCTAAAGCTTCTAACCAAAAAGTTGAAGCTGCAGCAACATCCGCTAAAGATATAGCAGGTCTAAGAAGATTACCTGAACACAAGTAAGCTTTTCTTAGAAAGGATTCAATTTTTCTATCTAAAGGATCCTTAAAGGAAGTACCATCTGCCGTAGGAATAGTAGTACGCTTAGCAAGAGTAGAGACAACCCCATCAACCTTAGGGATTTTGTCCCAAAACTCTAATCTGTCAGATGGCACAGGATATAATTGCTTAAAACGTTTAGAAGGAGTAAATGAATTACCCAAATTATTCCATTCCCTGGAAATTACTTCAGAAATAGCACCAGGGACAGGAAAAACTTCTGGAATAACTACAGGAGATTTAAAAACCTTATCTAAACATTTAGATTTAGTATCAAGAGGACCAGAATCCTCAATTTCTAATGCAATTAGGACTTCTTTAAGTAAAGAATGAATAAATTCCATTTTAAATAAATATGAAGATTTATCAGCATCAACCTCTGAGACAGAATCCTCTGAACCAGAAGAACCATTATCAGAATCAGAATGATGATGTTCATTTAAAAATTCATCTGAAAAATGAGAAGTTTTAAAAGACTTTTTACGTTTACTAGAAGGAGGAATAACAGACATAGCCTTTTTAATGGATTTAGAAACAAAATCTCTTATGTTATCAGGAACACTCTGAGTATTAGATGTTGACGGAACAGCAACAGGTAATGTAACAGTACTAAAGGAAATATTATCTGCATTAACAAGTTTGTCATGACAAACAGTACAAACAACAGCTGGAGGAACAGATACCATAAGTTTACAGCAGATACACTTAGCTTTGGTAGCTCCAGCACCAGGCAGCGATTTTCCAGAAGTATCTTCTGACTCAGTTTCAACGTGGGACATCTTGCAATATGTAATAGAAAAAACAACATATAAAGCAAAATTGATCAAATTCCTTAAATGACAGTTTCAGGAATGGGAAAAAATGCCAGTGAACAAGCTTCTAGCAACCAGAAGCAATAAATAATGAGACTTAAATAATGTGGAGACAATAGTGACGCCCATATTTTTTTTAGCGCCAAAAATGACGCCCACATTATTTGGCGCCTAAATGCTTTTGGCGCCAAAAATGACGCCACATCCGGAACGCCGACACTTTTGGCGCAAAAGAACGTAAAAAATGACGCAACTTCCGGCGACACGTATGACGCCAGAAACAGAAAAAAAAATTTTGCGCCAAAAAAGTCCGCGCCAAGAATGACGCAATAAAATGAAGCATTTTCAGCCCCCGCGAGCCTAACAGCCCACAGGGAAAAAGTCAAATTTTAAGGTAAGAAAAAAATTGATTTATTCATATGCATTATCCCAAATATGAAACTGACTGTCTGAAATAAGGAATGTTGAACATCCTGAGTCAAGGCAAATAAATGTTTGAATACATATATTTAGAACTTTATAAAAAAGTGCCCAACCATAGCTTAGAGTGTCACAGAAAATAAGACTTACTTACCCCAGGACACTCATCTACATGTTGTAGAAAGCCAAACCAGTACTGAAACGAAAATCAGCAGAGGTAATGGTATATAAATAAGAGTATATCGTCGATCTGAAAAGGGAGGTAAGAGATGAATCTCTACGACCGATAACAGAGAACCTATGAAATAGACCCCGTAGAAGGAGATCATTGAATTCAAATAGGCAATACTCTCCTCACATCCCTCTGACATTCACTGCACGCTGAGAGGAAAACCGGGCTCCAACCTGCTGCGGAGCGCTTATCAACGTAGAATCTAGCACAAACTTACTTCACCACCTCCATAGGAGGAAAAGTTTGTAAAAACTGATTTGTGGGTGTGGTGAGGGGTGTATTTATAGGCATTTTGAGGTTTGGGAAACTTTGCCCCTCCTGGTAGGAATGTATATCCCATACGTCACTAGCTCATGGACTCTTGCTAATTACATGAAAGAAATGGTCAGGCTCTAAAGCTTACAGTACTGCTTTTTCAAATCAAGATAGCATGAGAACAAAGAAAATTTGATAATAGGAGTAAATTAGAAAGATGCTTAAAATCTCATGCTCTATCTGAATCATGAAAGAAAAAAATTGGGTTTAGTGTCCCTTTAACAGTGAGATAGGATTTTCAATGCTCTCTCTTCACAAACATTTCTCATTTTGTATAACTATTCTGTTAGTCCCCAGTTATTTTACGCATAACCTCAAGGTGGGGCTAAGTATACACTTTTAGTAGGTACTTTTTGGCTTTTTCATACTTTACAGGAACCATAGCAAAATCAAATTTTTCAGATAAAGTTCAGGGATTGCTTTCTCTTGGTTCTTCACGAGTATAGAATATCCAGTTCAGACTATACTCTAATATGCTTTAAATGGGAACAAAGTATTTTTTTGTATTATTTTGAAAATTGAGCTAAAAATGTCATACGTTTCTCCTCATAAACACATTATTTAGGAGCACTCACTATATTTCTTTATACACACTAGGGTGATTTTACCCACTCATGTTTTTTTTTTTCTTTTTTTGTCTTTCACACCTCCACAATTTAGAAGATAATTCTGCACTGCACAAGGATCTCACTAAAATTCACATCCCTATTCAGGTCAAAGTTTCATTTGAACACATATCCACATTATTAGTGGTCTTTCATGGAGAAATTTGTTTATCCAGCTAAAATCAAATCCCCCAAAATGCCACCCAGAAAAGATAAAAATAAGTCCAAAATTAATAATACACTATACCAAGGATAGTATAGTAGAATAAACCCCCTCAGTCCATATGGACATAGATGTACAACAATTGGTAAAAGAAATATTGGCCACAATGTTACGCCATCTTGACCAAATCAGACAGGATGTTGTAGCCTTATCTTCTGAAGTAAGACAATTTAACAATTGACTAGATGAGGCTGAAGCTAGAATTTCAGAAATTGAAGACAGAATGAATTCACGTGGCCAGGATAATAAATATTACGACTCCACAATTAAGAAACTACAAGAGAGACTAGACGATTTGGAAGATCGTTCTAGAAGAAACAATTGAAGAATATTTGGAGTCCCAGAGAGTCAGGAATTTAAAGACTTAAAAAAGTTCATAAGCGAAACCCTTCCTTCTCTTTTAGAAATACCCAATAGTAGGGCCAAAATAATGGTGGAAAGAATTCACAGAGTAGGGCCAGAGAAAAACAGAGCAGATGGCACGGTATTGATAAGACCAATAATTGTTACGTTTTCTCATTTCCAAGATAAACTGGAAATTCTAACCCACTATAGGAAAACGAGGTATGAAACAGGCACTGGAGAACCATCCAGGTCTCAAAAACGATATCCCTTAGTTGATGTCAACACGCTACAGTTGATGTCAACACGCTACCGCAAACAGCTGATGCAAGCTGCCGGCTTCAATGCTCGCATACAGCTGAATCAAAGTGGCGTGAATGTTTGTTTTTTTACTGTTATACAGGACGCTATACACCAAAACATTTGGAAGATTTGATGGTGATAAGAAGCCCACTGTATTAACAAGTGAAACTTCTGGACGCCTTAAACAAATCCTTTCTATGGTTGACATCAACTAAGGGATATCGTTTTTGAGACCTGGATGGTTCTCCAGTGCCTGCTTCATACCTCATTTTCGTTGAGGTTATCTTTGTGAGTTTTAAATTGTTAAGCTGTGAATAAATTGTGTGTTTGAACTTACATATTGCACTTAGAGGTGTTGCGCCTTTTTTCTTTTTTATTCAGTTCCAAATCCGGTTATCAGAGCCGTGTCAGATATTTGGCAGCAACCTCAATCTGAATTTAGCTGTGAATACAAGATTATCAGCTCGAATATATCCTTTTTACAGTGGGGCGCTTATATATTTATTTTTATGTAATTATCACTATAGGAAAAACCCCAGTTATCTTAAAGGAGAAAAAAAATCCAGATTTTTTAAGACTATTTACTTGAAATCTCCACCCGTAGAAAACAGATGGCTCCCTTTTGTTCTCATCTGATTGTGAAGGGTTTTAATGCATTTCTGTTATATCCAGCAAAAATGAAAGTACTTAAGGCTGGAGTATCGTATATGTTGAACAACAAGGTAGAGGCTAGTCGCTTTTTAGAAAATACCACAGGTTAAGTATATATACATTTTTATGTTCTTTTTTGTTTTTTCTCTTGCAAATCTCATGTCCGGGAAAATGTTGAAAAGTTTCTGTTTATGCATCATTTTTAATCCCTTTTGTTCTCTGTCTCTCTCCTTCTCTCCACCTTTCTCCCTTCTTCCCACTGTCATCCTTATCTAATGAAAACTATACTATGACTTTTATTAATCTAGCATCGTGGAATGTTCAAGGGGTCACTTCACCTATTAAACGCAAAGCTCAAATTGCCTTCATTCAGGAAACTTATTTACAAGCTAAAAAAATTCTTAAACTCAAAACAGGCTGGGTATTAGAGGTGGTGGCAACCTCAGGCCTTAAAAGAAAAAAAGGTGTTGCAATCTTATTCCATAAAAACCTTGAATATAAAATTATACACACGGATATTGATGAAGATGGAAGATTTATTATTGCTCAGATTATCCTACTAGGACAGAAATACACATTGTGTAATATTTAAGGCCCAAATAATGGGGATAAAGAATATTGGAATAAATTAACTAAAAATTAATAGATAATGCAGGTAACAACTTATTTATAGCGGGTGACTTAAATCTGATAGCTCAATACCCCTTAGATCGTCTACACAAAGAAAAAGGTAGAAACAGAAATTATAAATCCAAAATAAATACTCTTAAAAACTTAAAAAAAAAGTTAAATATAAAAGATATTTGGAGGCTTCAAAATCCTGACAAAAGATTATACATGCAAATCCAAAACATCCTTGAGAATTTATTACTTTCTAATAGATGAAAAATTAGTAGCTAAGGCCATAAAGGCGTCCATCTCCTCGATTATTATCTCAGACCATGTCCCGATTTTATTACAGTTGCAGTCAGCTTCCCAAAATATCTCTACACCAATACAAAATGTAAGAATTGGCTAATTGAAAAGTGCAAAGAATTTATTCTATATAATGAGGACTCTGTTCAGAATCCTGAAACCTTATGGGAAGCGTCCAAGGCAGTATTAAGGGGAGAAATTAAAGCATATGCGTGCATCCTTAAAAATAAATAAATAAATAATGCACGTAGTACTCAATTTTCTAACCAACTTGTTAATGCATATAATACTTATTTAAGAAAACTATCTAATTAGAAATGGAGTGCATACTTACAGGCTAAAAAGGAGAGAGGGATATTTTTACAGCAGAATGCCTCCATAGAAGTATTAAAAATAAATTCTAAATTATATAGGCATGGGGGCAAAATGGGTAAGTGCATGTCTAACTTGATAAAGCAAGCTAAGGGTTCCAAAACCATCCTGGCAATAAAAGGAAACAATAAAAGATTACCCCAAACTAGCGAGATTAGTTCTGAATTTTTAGCATATTATAAACAGATTGTTCTCCCTTCAGAAGTCAATTAGGATAACAAGAGGAATTTTTGGGAAACGTGTGATCTGCCACATTTGTCATCGGAAAATGTATTAGATCTAAACAAACCAATAATGCACGAAGAGATAGAGAAGGCCATTAAACAAACAGCCTGTAACAAGGCTACAGGTCCAGATGCACTACCGAATGAGTATTATAAAATTCTGCAGAATAATATAGTTCAAAGTCTTGCTAAATGATTTAATTATTATTATATTGAAGGGTCAAGATTCTCTAGAGAATTTATAAATTCTTTTGTTACTCTAATTCTAAAAAAAGGTAAAGATCCCGAAACATTAGACCCGTATCGCCCTATCTCCTTACTCAACTCAGACTATAAAATATTAACCTCAATAGTCGCCTCAAGGTTGCAGAAGTTGTTACCCACACTGATTTATGTTGACCAAACTGGTATTATGAAAGGAAAATCTTTGTTTTCTAACTTAAGGAAATTACTTTTAACAGTAGACTTTTACAGTGCTCAGAAGAGCGAAAATATGTTAGAAGAAAAGTATAAGGCAATTATAGCCATTGACGCAGAAAAGACATTCAATTCAATTGATTGGGCACATCTTTTCGGATCCCTAGAATGATTTGAGCTTAAGGGTACCTTTCTGACATTTATTCATACTCTATATGGTAAACCATTCTCTGCCCTGTTAGTTAACGGGTCTATCTCAGATAATTTTCAGCTACATAAAGGAACCAGGCAAGGTTGCCCGTTATCACCCTTGCTTTTTAATCTGAGTATTGAACCTTTAGCAGTCACGTTGCGAAATAGCCTGTCAGGCATAAAAGTTGGACTTAGAGAAATTAAAATATCCTTATATGCTGACGACATATTGGTATTTATCAGCAATACCAGAGAGAACCTCCCCGAACTTTTGAAAACTCTTGAAAGCTTTAGTACTTTTTCAGGGTATAAGGTAAACTCACAAAATTAGCACACCATGGAACATATCCCATTTAAGGAAGTTAAATGTTTAAAATATCTATCCATTAACATAAATATAGCTCCAAAAAAATGGTACGCAGAAAACCTTACAGGCTTAATTGATAAGGTGCAGAAAGATCTTCAAAGATGGATGATTTTCCCCCTTACATTAGCAGGAAAAATCAATTGGATTAAAATGATCATACTTCCTAAATTGTTATGGAGACAATAATGTGGACAATAAGTATTTTTTCGGATAGCTGCAGGTCAGACATTTCCTAAATGCAATATATACAAATCCTCTTTAGGTGGGAGTTACTATCCATGATATCAATTCAGCATAAGAATTTGTAACTATCCACCCTTTTTACTACATTAGTTTGAAAACCACTTTTGCTTGCTGCAACTGTTTTTATTGTGTGTAACCCTTTTTAAATAAAACTAATAAAGTTGATATATTTTAAAACTTATATACACTAAGCCCATACGTATGATGGTAGAGTGCTTTTCCGGTTAGTATCCTGTCCAGCTTTCTTGCTGGAACTGTTCTTGTATTTTTAGTACCTAAGCGAAGCTAGGCATGGCCTCTCATTTACCTATGAATGGCATAGGCAGAATGTAAACTTTTTAGATGTCACCCTAACAGGAGATTGTCTAACACACAAGATTGTTTCAAAACTTTATAGGAAACCCATCTCAGGGAACACGATCCTTCATCACAAGAGTGGACATCCTTCCCATGTATTTAAGGGAATAGTAAAGGGTCAATTCCTGAGAGCCAGGAGGGTTTGAATTAATGACTGTGATTTCTTGAAAGAATCAAAACTACTCAAGCAAAGATTAAAGGATAGGGGATAGCCACCGAAGCTGTTAAACATAGCTAAAAAAACAGCAATGGAGGGAAAGAACAACTTTGTAAGGCCCAGTCGTGGCAATAGAGATGAAAGACCACTCACCTTCATTACACAATATTCTTCAGACTATTCAAAAGTATGTGACATCATCCGGAAGTATTTTCCTATACTTCTAGGTGATGTACATTTAAAGTCCACGGTTGAGAAGGGATTTAGGTGTGTCTATTCCAAAAGCCTAACTTTGGGTAACATGTTGTCCCCAAGCCTTTTGCCTTGCAAACAAAAGAACAGGGGCTCTTGGATGCAAGTCAATGGCACCTACAAGTGTGGAGATCATAGATGCAAAGCATGTGATTTCATCACTGAGGGCAAAGATTTTTACTCTTGCACTACTACTCAAAAATTTGCATCCAGAGGATGCATAAAATGCTCCAGCACCTATGTAGTGTACCTCATTGAATGCCAGGTACACTCCAAACAATATGTTGGAATGACCAGTAGGGAAGTCCGCACCCGAATTAGAGAACATCTAGGATATATAAAATATGAGAAACCGTGTTCTGCATTATCACGGCATTTCATTGAGGTGCACGGCAAAGATACTGGAGCATTTAGATGGCGAGGCATTGAGACCATCAGATTACCTCCCAGGGGTGGCAATAAGGATGAGATTCTGGCGAAACAGGAGGTGTACTGGATCATGAAACTGAACACTCAGGTTCCTCATGGATTCAATTCTGAGTTTGATATTATCAACCATTGGAAATAAGCTGTTTCATGGTCCAGTGCACCCCATATTCAATAACATATGCAGAGGAGGCGCTCTGTTCATTCCTTTCCCAAATGTATAGCATAAAGCTATTACGTTGTGATCAAGATATATGTTTTATATGTTCTTTATTTTCATTATATAATAGATAATGATTAGAATTTTTAACATTATTTTGATATTTAAAATCCATCTACTACAAGTATCATTTAGGAATTGAGCAACCTAAATTAAAGATTGAAATGAAAAATTTCCTTTGTGAGTTAAAAACTATCTATACTATATATGTTGAAATAAATGTACATGTTACATCAATAGTTCTTAATTCCAGTATAAAGCACACTAAACATAAGATATATTAGATCTTAAGTGCAAATATTCATATAATATGGTCACAGGTGCTCTTTAGGCAGCTTGTGAAAATATGCCTACATATTTGTATTACTCATATACTGGCACTAAGTGGATCTTTTGCTTGAACTAAAATGTTGTTTAATATCAGGTACATATTGTTCACAGTTCCTCATCTGTTTTTGATCAAAGTAATGCTTTATTAGGTGATTTATTACTTGTGCAGATTCTGTATTTGCATGGCTAATAGGGGTGTGTTACACACCAACCAATAGCCATGAAGTTTGTAACCCTTTTAAACAGACACTCACCTGTGTCTAATTAGGTTTATGAGTACGGCACTGGGCCGAAACGCGTAAAACCTATTTTTTACTGTGTGACCCATGTTAAATTTTAAATGGAATAAATAAAGCTGTTTTCTTTTAACTTACTGGATGTTGGGACCGCTTCTTCTCCTCTTTTTCTACATGTCTCAATAGGATTACAAGGAATCCTGTACATGGTACCCCTCATCTGCAAGCATTTACAGGCAACCCCAGGTGGACCCATCGATTTACCCGTTACAGAGCTCCAGCTAAGCAGCTAAGCAGTAGGTACGAGCATTGCACTTGATTGGTCAATTGTTCATCACGTGACCCCGCATCTGGATTGCCATTGGCAGATCGGATCTAACTGTCAGAAATCTCAGAGGAATATTGAAACCGGCTTGAAAGGAAGCTGCCTGACCGGAGTCACTGCAGGAGCAGTACGTTGTCGGCGGCGGCCGTAAGTTTATATTCCTGCTGAGCTTCTTATCACGAGTAGCTGGAGCAAGTTACAGCTTCATTTCCGCGAAGTGTGGATACTCGTGAAATTCTACCGAGGATCAGAGTGGGTGAGTCTGCATATCCACATATGCTTTTCACATAGGACTTATGTTTAAAGTTTTATACGGACACAAATCTACTTCCAGTGCGACAACATTGCTCAGATATCTATAGTGCTTATGCTTATGTTTATGAATCACTGAGGGCTGAGGACTACTACCTTTCTTTAAACTGTATACGGCTATTCACGGGTTAACCACTGACATAACTTTTCTTATATTTTGTTCTTGTATATGTTATAACATGTCAAATCTGATGTAGTCTTTGATACACCTTATAGTGACATAACAAAGAGCTTGTTTATTGACTAGAAGAACTTTGATATATTATCGTTAAGCTATTGATTTGCTCTTATTTATTTATTTACTTATATATTTATGGATTTTTCTTTTTTCTCATGCATCTGGATAAATGTCACAACCTGTTGGAACTAAAATGAATCAATGTACTTTTGTGTTTTGGCTTATAAATAAAAAAAAATATTTATAGGTAGTATATATAGGTACTACATTCTGATGCTCAATGGTCATGATTTTTTTTTAGAGTGCAGTTGCATATATGCCGTGAGAAAAATTACGGCTGCTAGTAAAGGTTGTAACAGTGCTGCATGTTAATGGTCTAGTATTATTCTTGGGAAAAGGGTTTGTAAAAAAAAATTGACTACAGGGTACATTTCTGGCTCTTGACACCTTTGAGAATTGGGGGATACTACAGTAAGGATTTTACCCCAAATATAGAATAATACATATTAAATAATGATAACCCTTTAAGGCTTATACTATATTTTGTAACGTTACTCAAAAGGTGGAGTAAAGCCTACATATTTTTTAAAAAAAGTCTTAGTCACCAACTGAATTAATTTAAAGGTTATAGTAACATTTATGCATTCAGTATGCCTGCACCATTAGGTCAAATGTTGAAAAAAATAATTTTCAAATAATATTTTAGTAATTAGATTTATTTGCACTGAGCACAGGGTGACGAAACTACAGGGGGTGCAGAGGTTAGCAACTGCAACTGGGCCCCTGAGGGTGGGGGCCCAGCTTAAAAAAAAACAAAAAAAACCCAGTTGACCTGCCACTGCCTGCACTGATATCATGTGAGTGTGACATAATGCCTCACTAGTTTCTCTGACTACAGGGGTTAGTGTTTCTGTTTTACCCATTGGTGTTTATGTGTGTGTGTGTGTATGTATGTATGTATGTATGTGACTGTGTGTGTATTTATGCATGTATGTGTGTGTGTGTGTGTGTGTGTGTATGTTTGCGGAAACAGCAAATTACAAACCTTGTTACTAAACCTTGGGGGGCGGGGGGTAAACAGTGTACTTTATACAGTACGTGGGGGGGCTGGACCATGTCACAGACTACTGTGGTCACTCTATAAAGTACTGGGGCGGGTAGGGTCAGGCCAGCTATCTCACCGGCAGATTACAGACTGTGTCACTAACTCCCTATATACAGTACTGGTGGGTTAAACAGCGTCACTATATACAGTAATAGGGGTGATATTACTCACAGACTGTGAGCACAGTGTACCTCCTTTTGTTATGTATCAAATTCAAATTTTTTTGGAGGGGGGTGTGGGGGGTTGGTTCTTAGATTCTTGCACCTGGGCCCTGTGGTTTCTAGTTACGCCTCTGACTGAGCATCAATAATTTATTAGTAATTATATAGTAAAATATGTGAGAATATTTAATATTTTATAATGTATTTTTTAAAGATTGTCTGCTAGAGCAACCTATGATATCCTAATCAACTGACTTTCTAAGTTTCTATGTGCAGAAATCTATTGTTTTATCTTAATTTTAGTAAATATATTTATTTCCTGAAGGTGGTGATAGTCCACTATCCATTACTCCTGGGAATTACCCTTCCCTGTCACAAAGAGGAGGCAAAGATTTCCAAACCCAAGAGCTCCATAAAACCCCTCCCACCTCACTGGCATCTTAATCTTGTCTTTGTCTCCACTGGAGGAAGGTGAAGAATGAAGATGTGCACGTTTTTCTTCAGTGAGAGGGCTTTTCAGACTGAGGTGAGACCCATTTTCCCTCAGAGCGCAGTGTTTGTTGGTGGGATTTATTTAGAGTATGTTCACAAGTCCTTTCACGTGTGCCATGGGAACCTGTCCTTTGCCTTCTCCTGTTGGGTTCTCAGTATATTTTTATTTCATATACTCTGCTGTTATGTTTCAGCACTGGTTTGGCTTTCTACTGGTTTCAGTAGTGGGGTTCCTATTGGTAAGTACTTTTCTTTCCTAAGATATGGTGAGTCCACGGCTTGAGTAATTACTGTTGGGAATATCACTCCTGGCCAGCAGGAGGAGGCAAAGAGCACCACAGTTAAACTGGTAAGTATCACTCCCTTACCCACAACTCCCAGTCATTCTCTTTGCCTTCGGTGCATGGAGGAGGTGACAGTTGTGGTCACATGACCGTCTTTACTTCATAACGTTTCTGAGGAAAACATTGTTTTTCTCCATTTCTGGGTGATACGGTCTTAATTGGTAGCGGTAAGGCACCTCAGCAATTGAGGTGTGGGGTTGCCTGAGGGGTATTTTAGAAGGTTATTTAAAGCTTATTAAATGTTTTTTCTTAACTTTTCTCACATAATTTTAGCTGGGGATCGATCCTAATGTGGGATAAAATTTAAAGTGTATTTTTTCCTTGGCTTATTTTAATTGAATATTAAAATCTTTCGGCTAGATTACGAGTTGTGCGTTAGGGTAAAAAAGCAGCGTTAAGAGGTCCTAACGCTGCTTTTTTATGCCCGCTGGTATTACGAATCTTGAAGGTATAGGTGTACCGCACACTTCTTTGGCCTTACCGCAAAACGACTTACGTAAACTTCGTAAAGTCTTTTTTCTATGGGACTTCCATAGCGCCGGTATTACGAATCTGTCCTGGGAGGCCAAAAAGTGATCGGTACAGCCTACCCCGTCAAGAGTCCTAACGCATTTAAAAGTCAGTAGTTAAGAGTTTTATGGTACAACGCCGTAACACAAAACTCATAATTAAAGTGCTAAAAAGTACGCTGATTGGAACAGCCAATAGAATGCGAGGTCAATCCTATTGGATGATTGGATCAGCCAATAGAATTGAACTTCAATCCTATTGGCTGATTGCATCAGCCAATAGGATTTTTGCTACCTTAATTCCGATTGGCTGATAGAATTCTATCAGCCAATCAGAATCTAAGGGATGCCATCTTGGATGACGTCACTTAAAGGTACCTTGATTTAGCTTTAGTCGTCGGATGAAGAGGATTCTCTTGAAGATGGACCCACTCCGCGCCGGATGGATGAAGATAGAAGATGCCGTCTGGATGAAGACTTCTGCCCGTCTGGAGGACCACTTCGCCCGGCTTGGATGAAGACTTCTCCCGGCTTCGTTAAGGACTTCAGCCCGGCTTGGATGAAGACGTCTCCCGGTAAGTCAATCTTCAGGGAGTTAGTGTTAGGTTTTTTTAAGGGTGTATTGGGTGAGTTTTATTTTTAGGTTAGGGTTTGGGCCTGCAATAGAGCTAACTGCCTTTTTAAGGGCAATGCCCATCCAAATGCCCTTTTCAGGGCAATGGGGAGCTTAGGTTTTTTTAGATAGTATTTTATTTGGTTGTGTGGGAAAACTGCTCGTTAGCACCGCACAGCCTCTAACGCAAAACTCGTAATCTAGCCATTTGAAACTTATCTGTACAAGTTTATTTACTGTTTTACAACATGTCTGATATTGAGCAAAATCCTGCTCTCATGAATTCATACTTATTATGTTTAGATGCACAAATTGCAGCTCCTATGCAATTTAGTTCTGTGTCAAGAAAACCTTGCAAAATAAAGGTAACATTTTTGAGCCTAATGTCTCTCAGGATGATGCTGTTAAAATAATATCTCATCTTTCTCCTGCTACGTCCCAAGCCTCGATGGCTTCACATGCAGTCCCCTGCGGTTTCTCTATAACTCCTAGTGGAGTTTATTTAAAAGCAGAAATTGCTGCCCAGGTATCTGCGGCATTAGCTGCCATTTCCAGATTACAGGGAAAATGCAAGAGGAAATCCAGAAATTCAGAAAGTAACATGCTTGTCCTCAGTTCTGCTTCCCAAGTTGCCCTATCTCATAACTCTGATGAGGAAGATACATCGGGACTTTCTGAGGGTGAAATCTCAGATTCGGACAGTATAATTTCTTCTTCTGAGACTGAGGTGGTATCCTTTAAATTCAAGCTTGAACACCTTTGTGTATTGTTAAAGGAGGTTTTAGTTACTTTAGATGACTCCGATACCCCTGTTGTTGTCACTCCTAAGAAATCTAGTAAACTTAATAGTTTCTTTGATGAACCTTCCACTTCTGAGGTTTTTCCTGTGCCGGACCGTGCTAGGGATATTATCTCACAGGAATGGGAGAAACCAGGGGTGTTTTTTTCCCTGTCTTCCATTTTAAAAAAAATGTTTCCTGTCGAGGATTCCATTAAAGACCCTTGGTATACTGTACCCAAAGTTGAAGGGCCATTTCCACTCTAGCTAAGAGAACCACTATTCCTATTAAGGATAGCTGCTCTTTTAAGGATCCAATGGACAAGAAGCTGGAGGCTTATTTGAAAAAGATTTATGTTTATCAAGGTCTCCAATGGCAACCTGCGGTGTGTATTGCCACCATGACTCGTGCGGCATCTTATTGGTTCGATGCCTTGTCTGATTCTCTTCAAGTAGAGACTTCCTTGGATGAAATTCAAGATAGGATTAAGGCCAATTCCTTTATTGCAGATTCCATTTTACAGGTTGTTAGACTAGGAGCTAAAACGTCTAGTTTTGCTGTCCTAGCCCGCAGGGGGTTATGGTTGAAATCCTGGTCTGCGGACGTTTCCTCTAAAGTCAATCTTCTGGCGATTCCTTACAAGGGCAAACCCTTGTTTGTACCCAGTTTGGCAGAAATTATCTCTGATATTATGGGTGGAAAAGTAATTTTTGATCCTTTTGTAACTTCAGAGGAAAGCCTTCCCCTTCTTCTTCCAAGCAGGAACAATCCAAGTCTTCTTGGAAACCCAATCAGTCTTGGAACAAGGGGAAACAATCAAAGAAACCCGCAGCTGATTCCAAATCAGCATGAAGGGTTTGCCCCCTATCCTGGATGGGATCAGGTGGGGGGAAGACTTTCTCATTTCTCTCAAGCCTGGATATGAGATGTCCCAGATCCCTGGACTGTGGACATAGTCTCCCTTACAAATTTGAATTCAAGACTTTTCTTCCCAGAGGCAGATTCCATCTCTCAAGATTATCTGCAGACCAGATAAAGAGAGAGGCGTTCTTGAAATGTATACAACATATTTCCTCCTTGGGAGTGATAGTTCCAGTTCCAGTGCAGGAACAGGGTCACGGGTTCTACTTCAACCTATTTGTGGTTCCCAAAAAAGAGGGAACTTTCCATCCCATTCTAGACTAGAAGTGTCTAAACAAGTTTTTCAAAGTTCCATCCTTCAAGATGGAGACTATATGCTCCATTCTTCCTTTAGTACAAGAGGGTCGGT
The DNA here is from genome assembly GCF_027579735.1 of Bombina bombina. Classification (NCBI taxonomy): domain Eukaryota; kingdom Metazoa; phylum Chordata; class Amphibia; order Anura; family Bombinatoridae; genus Bombina; species Bombina bombina. The sequence goes on from NC_069499.1 coordinate 425,753,727, forward strand.
TCATGACAACTATAGACCTAAAGGATGCATATCTTCATGTTCCTATTCACAGGGACCATCACAGATTCCTGATTCTGGACAAACATTTCCAGTTCATGACCCTTCCATTTGATCTAGCCACAGCTCCCAGAATTTTTTCAAAGGTTCTGGGGGCTCTTTTGGCAGTGATCCGTTCTCGTGGAATTGCTGTGGCACCCTACCTGGACAACATATTGGTTCAGGTGCCATTTTTTCAACAAGCAAAATCTCACACAGAGATATTGTTGTCTTTTCTTCGTTCCCACGGATGGAATGTGAATCTGGGAAAAAAAGCTCCCTTTCCCCCACTACAAGAGTAGTGTTCTTAGGGACCATACTAGATTCTCTATTGATGAAGATTTTTCTGACAGAGGTTAGGAAAAAACAAATAACAATAACATTCGCCAAACCGGAAACATGTGTTATGTACATTCCGAGTCGTAACCACTACCTTGATCCGGATTAACAAAGACCGGAAGTACACGTCACATCGACTTCCGATATGGCGAAACACGGAAGTAATAATATGACAACTTCCGGTGGTACGAGATAAGAAATTACTGGAAGGTAATGCTATCAGGTGACTTAGAGATTTATAAGAAAAGCTTTATCCACAATTAGACATTCATATAAACGAACAATTAGTTGAAACAATATAAATAAGATTTGACACATCATTATAAGGTACAGATCAGACGCAACATCCCCAACATCCGGTTGATAACTTCCGGTTTAGAAAAAAAACTGTATTTTTTTGCGCCAAACCGCAAATAATGCGATTGGTCACCTACAATTATATAAAGAGCACAATCACCAGACCATACTATAGTCTTGAAAAAGGCCCAATACAGGGCCGAAACACGTTGACAACATATGGTGAGCTCTTTTTCAATTATTTTATACTTACTTATTTTATACTTTTATACTTATTCTAGTTATACTAGTTGTACTTTCACGTATTATTTATATTTATCAATTTACACTCACTTTGCACATTATTTTGCACATAGTTCACTCCCCCTTTTTTATCATCATCTAATTTTCATTTTTGTATTTTTCCATTTTTGTGGCCACTTTTTGCAATTTTTTGCACATTTTTCTATCAGGATCAACCCCCATACAAGGACTATAATACATTTATTTCCAAGAACTAACGTTTAACTGACGAACTATTACTCATTTATTTATTTGCTGAATTCCTCTTCATCATTCTATTGTCATTTATTGTAATTTACCCATCATCAATTTGTGATTTCTAATTCTACATCGCTTTATTGCCATTTGTGATTTCTAATTCTACATTGCTTCATTGCCATTTGCCATTGTCATTTTCATTGTTTTTAGGTTTTTAATGTTTTATACTTTTATGGTCATGGATCCATGCACCTTTTTGTGATTAATAAATGTAATATTTAACTATTTTTTATACTTTCTCATATATTTTTATACACTTTTATAAATTGTTTCATCTATATGCATATGTTTAAGTTTTAGATAAGGTATTACAGCCACGTTACGTTTATTAGTCAGCTCAGTCCTAGCCAAAGGTGCTCCTTTAGAACATTTTTATTTCTAATCCCCCTTTTGGGTAGCTAGGGACCCAACTCTTCAGGAGCTATAGGACTATGTTTAGCGCTGCTAGATATATCTTTGCTCTAATTAGGAAAAAACTAAATAATTTCCTCTTGCCTCTCTCTTCAGGCTACTGCTTATCCTTCAGTGGCTCAATGTATGGAGGTAATCGGTCTGATGGTGGCTTCCATGGACATCATTCCTTCTGCTCAATTCCATTTGAGAGCTCTCCAGTTGTGCATGCTCAGACAATGGAATGGCAACCATGCAGATCTATCTTAGAGAATAGAATTAGATCAGTCATCAAGGGACTTTTTAAAGTGGTGGATTTCTCAGGAACATCTGTCTCAGGGCACATGCTTTCGGAAACCTTCCTGGGTGATCATGACCATGGACACCAGCCTGCACGGCTGGGGAGCAGTCTGGAACTCATTGAAAGCCCAGGGCCTTTGGACTCAGGAGGAGTCTGCTCTTCCCATCAACATCTTGGAGTTAAGGGCGATTTACAATGCTTTATTGACTTGGCCTCAGTTGTCCTCAGCCCAGTTTATCAGGTTCTAGTCAGACAACATAACCTCTGTGGCTTACATCAATCACTAGGAAGGTACTCTGAGTTCCTTAGCCATGAAGGAGGTTACTCGGATTCTTCAGTGGGCAGAGACCCATAATTGCTGTCTAGTTGCCATACACATTCCAGGAGTAGACAACTGGGAAGCAGATTTTCTGGGCAGACAGACTTTTCATCCTGGGGAGTGGGAACTCCATCTGGAGGTGTTTTCCAGCTTAGTCCTCAAATGGGGGGTGCCGGAGTTAGATCTGATGGTGTCCCGTAAGAACGCCAAGCTTTCAAGGTACGGTTCAAGGTCAAGAGATCCGCAGGCCGTTCTGATGGATGCTCTGGCGTTTCCTTGGGTTTTCAGGTTGGCATACCTGTTTCCTCTGTTTGCTCTCCTTCCACGAGTCATTGCTCGTATCAAACACAGGAGAGGGCGTCAGTGATTCTAATAGCCCCTGCGTGGCCTCGCAGTGTCTGGTTTACAGACCTAGTGGAGATGTCATCTCTCCCACCTTGGAGACTACCTCTGAGGAAGAACCTCCTGATTCAGGGCCCCTTCCTTCATCCAAATCTCGTTTCTCTGAAGCTGACTGCTTGGAGATTGAACGCTTAATTCTGTCTAAGCGTGGTTTTTCTGAGTCGGTCATTGAGACCATGATTCAGGCTCGCAAGTCTGTTACTAGAAAGATTTACCATAAGATATGGCATAAATATCTTTATTGGTGTGAATCCAAGGGCTACTCTTGGAGTAACATACATAGTAACATAGTAGATAAGGTTGAAAAAAGACTGAAGTCCATCGAGTTCAACCTATACAAGTCTAAAATACTTACAAAAAGCTCCAGTTAAGCTTAAATAACCCCACTAAAAGGTGACCCATTTAATACTAGCAATCATATCCATGAATTTTATTTATATACAGAAATGTATCTATGGTATTGGCATTCATTTTATTGCTCTTACAGTGAAAAAATGTTTCCGTTGCAGGAGATTAAATCTCCTTTCCTCCAACCTTAAATTATGACCTCTTGTCAGAAACAATTTTCTTGGAATAAACAGAGCTTCTGCCATCTCTGTATATGGGCCTTGAATATATTTATATAAAGTAATCAAGTGCCTTTTTTCTAAAGAAAACAGACTCAGTTTGGCTAGCCTCTCCTCATAGGTTAATTTCTCCAATCCCCTTATTAGCTTTGTGGCCCTTCTCTGAACTTTTTCTAGTTCTGCAATATATTTTTTAGAACTGCACTCCAAACTCAAGGTGAGGTCTTACCAGGGCTTTATATAGTGACAGAATTATGCTTTCCTCCCTTGAATCAATGCCTTTTAGAATAGAGTAGCATTAGAATTCCTAGAATTTTATCTTTTCTTCAGGAAGGCCTGGAAAAGGGATTGTCAGTCAGTACCCTGAAGGGTCAGATTTCTGCTTTTACTACATAAACATTTGGTGGATGTGCCAGATGTGCAATCTTTTTGTCATGCCCTAGTAAAAAAAAAATATCAGGCCTGTCTTTAAAGTGAAAATGAACCCATTTTTTTTTCTTTCGTTATTCAGACAGAGGATGCAAGTTTAAGCAACTTTCTAATTTACCTCTATTATCAATTTTTCTTTGTTCTCTTGCTATCTGTATTTGAAAAAGAAGGTATCTAAATTATTTTTTGGTTCAGACCCTGGACAGCACTTGTTTATTGGTGGGTGAATTTATCATCCAATCAGCAAGAACAATCCAGGTTGTTCACCAAAAATGTGCCGGCATCTAAATTTACATTTTTACTTTTCAAATAAAGATACAAAGAGAATGAAGAAAATTTGATAATAGGAGTAAATTAGAAAGTTGCTTAAAATTGAATGCTCTATCTGAATCACGAAAGAAAAAATGTGGGTTCAGTGTCCCTTTAAGTCTGTTGTTCCTCCTTGGAGCCTTAACCTTGTTCTTAAAGTTTTACAGCTGGCTCAGTTTGAGCCATTGCATTCCATAGACATTAAGTTGTTATCTAGGAAGGTTTTGTTTCTTGTTGCCATCTCTTCTGCTCGAAGAGTATCAGAACTCTCAGCTCTACAGTGTGATCTTATTTTTCATGCTGATAAGGCGGTTCTTCGTACTAAGTTAGGTTTTCTTCCTAAGGTTGTTTCTAATAGAAATATCAATCAGGAAATTGTTGTTCCCTCTCTGTGTCCTAATCCTTCTTCTTTAAAAGAATGTTTGTTACACAATTTGGATGCTGTACGTGCTCTTTAATTCTACTTACAGGTGACTAAGGATTTTCGCTAGTCCTCTGCCCTCTTTGTCTATTTCTCTGGTAAACGTAAAGGTCAGAAAGCTACTGCTTCTACTCTTTCTTTTTGGTTACTAAGTATAATTCGTTTGGCTTATGAGACTGCTGGACAGCAGCCTCCTGAGAGAATTACGGCTCATTCCACAAGAGCTGTTTCCTCTTCTTGGGCTTTCAAAAATGAAGCTTCTGTGGAACAAATTTGCAAGGCTTGGTCTTCTCTACATACTTTTTCCAAATTTTCCAAAATGTATATTTTTGCCGCGGCTGAGGCTTCTTTTGGGAGAAAGGTTCTTCAAGCGGTGGTGCCTTTTGACAGTCTTGTCCCTCCCCATTTATCCGTGTCCTCTAGCTTGGGTATTGGTTCCTAACAGTAATTACTTAAGCCGTGGACTCACCATTACTTAGGAAAGAAAAACAAAATGTATGCTTACCTGATAAATGTATTTATTTCCGGATATGGTGAGTCCACGGCCCCACCCTTTATTTTAAGACAGTTGTTCTTTTGACTATATCCTCAGGCACCTCTACACCTTGTCTTACTCCTTTTCTCCATTTCCCTTCGGTCGAATGACTGGGGGTTGTGGGTAAGGGAGTGATACTTAGCAGTTTAACTGTGGTGCTCTTTGCCTCCTCCTGCTGGCCAGGAGTGATATTACCAACAGTAGTTACTCAAGCCGTGGACTCACCATATCCGGAATTAAATAAATTTATCAGGTAAGCATAAGTTTTTATATATATATATATATATATATATATATATATATATATATATATATATATATATATATATATATATATATATATATATATATATATATATATATATATATAGCCTTGGTACAGATTTATTAAATGTTCACGTGCGTTAATTTTTTTTTCCATTTGAATGATTTTGTTATATTCGGTACTAAAATTTTGGATGAACTGAAAATTTCCACAAGCACCTATATTTTCAAGTATTTAGTTAGTGGTGTTCCTTACATTAGCATTTATAGCTGAACAAGATGCCCATCATATCTAACGTTAACCACTAGCAACATGGAAAAAAATAATTTCAACCACAACCCTTAGGAAACACGCTTGCAAGAAAGTTTAAGGTAATGTGTGTAATTTTACATTTGTATGTCCTTTTTGTTATGGTAGAGTATCCTCATTGGACAAAATGAAAGAATGTCCAGGGGCTGACAATAGGTGTTGCAGGGCATTATAGAGCAGTGGCTAACATTGTTCACTTACAATTAAAAACTGTTGCTCTTGTGAAGCTCTTCTCCCATTCATGACCAACATGATGAGGTTGTCTTTTCTTTTTTTCCTCTTTAAATGTTCTGAAGTTTTCTTTTGTATATATATTAGAATGGACTGGTTTTTTTTTTATTATTATTATTTTAAAGGGATACTAAACCAAATTATTTTTTTCATGATTAAGATAGAGCATACAATTTTAAGCAACTTTCAAATTTAATCATAGTATCAATTTTTATTTGTTCCCTTGCTATCTTTTGGCTAGATTACGAGTTTTGCGTTATGAGTGAAAAAAAAGCAGCGTTAAGGCTCTTTTTCACTACCGCTGGTATTACGAGTCTTGCAGGTTTAGGGACACCGCACACTTTTTTGGCCGTAACGCAACATAATTACTGCAGCTTTCAAAAAGTCCTTTTTCAATGGGACTTCCTTTGCGCCAGTATTACAAGTCTGTCTGGGAGGCCAAAAAGTGAGCGGGGCACCCTATACCGCCAAGATCCATACTGTAAACTGAAAGTCAGTAGTTATGAGTTTTGCACTACAAAGCTGTAGCATAAAACTCATAACTAAAGTGCTAAAAGGTACACTAACACCCATAAACTACCTATTAACCCCTAAACCGAGGCCCTCCCACATCGCAAACACTAAAATTATTAACCCCTAATCTGCCCTAAGTCTAACCCTAACACCCCCTAACTTAAATATAATTAAAATAAATCTAAATAAAATCTACTATCATTACCTAAATAATTCCTATTTAAAACTAAATACTTAACTATAAAATAAACCCTAAGCTAGCTACAATATAACTAATAGTTACATTGTAGCTAGCTTAGGTTTTATTTTTATTTCACAGACAAGTTTGTATTTATTTTACTAGGTACACTAGTTATTAAATAGTTATTAACTATTTACTAGGTACCTAGTTGAAATAAATACAAATTTACCTGTAAAATAAATCCTAACCTGTCTTACACTAACACCTAACCTTACACTACAATTAAATCAATTACCTAAATTAAATACAATAACCTAAATTACAAAACCCCCTCACTAAATTACACAAAATAAAAAAAGAAATGATCAGATATTTAAACTAATTACACCTAATCTAATAGCCCTATCAAAATAAAAAAGCCCCCCCCAAAAAATAAAAAAAAACCCTAGCCTAAACTAAACTACCAATAGCCCTTAAAAGGGCCTTTGCGGGGCCAACTAGCCAATCAAATGCAAGCTCAATCCTATTGGCTGATTGGACCAGCCAATAGGATTTTTTCACCTTTAATTCCGATTGGCTGATGTCATTTAAAGGAACCTTCATTCTGGAAGAGTCGTCGTAAGAAGAGGATGCTCCGCGCCGGATGTCTTGAATATGGACCCGCTCCGCGCCGGATTGATGAAGATAGAAGATGCCGTCTGGATGAAGACTTCTGCCCGGTTGGATGAAGACTTCTGCCCAGTTGAATGAAGACTTCTGCCGCTTCGTTGAGGACTTCTACCGGCTTTGTTGAGGATGGATGTCGGGTCTTCAAAAACTGTAAGTGGATTTTTGAGGGTTAGTGTTAGGTTTTTTTAAGGGTTTATTGGGTGGGTTTTATTTTTAGATTAGGGTTTGGGCACTTGAAAAAGAGCTAAATGCCCTTTTATGGACAATGCCCATCCAAATGCCCATTTCAGGGCAATGGGGAGCTTAGGTTTTTTTAGTTAGGATTTTATTTGGGGGGTTGGTTTTACTGTTGGGGGGTTGTTTGTATTTTTTTTTACAGGTAAAAGGTCTAATTTCTTTGGGGCAATGCCCCGCAAAAGGCCCTTTTAAGGGCTATTGGTAGTTTAGTTTAGGCTAGGGTTTTTTTTATTTTGGGGGGGCTTTTTTATTTTGATAGGGCTATTAGATTAGGTGTAATTAGTTTAAATATCTGATAATTTCTTTTTTATTTTGTGTAATTTAGTGTTTGCTTGTTTTTTGTAATCTAGGCAATTGTATTTAATTTAGGTAATTGATTTAATTGTAGTGTATGGTTAGGTGTTAGTGTGAGGCAGGTTAGGTTTTATTTTACAGGTAAATTTGTATTTATTTTAGCTAGGTAGTTAGTAAATAGTTAATGACTATTTAGTAACTATTCTACCTAGTTAAAATAAATACAAACTTGCCTGTGAAATAAAAATAAAACCTAAGCTAGATAGAATGTAACTATTAGTTATATTGTAGCTAGCTTAGGGTTTATTTTATAGGTAAGTATTTAGTTTTAAATAGGAATTATTTAGTTATTAAAAGTAGTTTTTTTTAGATTTATTATAATTACATTAAAGTTAGGGGGTGTTAGGGTTAGGGTTAGATTTAGGGTTAGGTTTAGGGGTTAAAAAAATTTAGTATAGTGGCGGCGACGTTGGAGGCGGGAGATTAGGGGTTAATAACATTATGTAGGTGTCAGCAATGTTGGGGGCGGCAGATTAGGGGTTAATAAGTGTACGATTAGGGCTGTTTAGACTCAGGGTTCATGTTAGGGTGTTAGGTATAAACATACATTTTGTTTCCCCATAGGAATCAATGGGGCTGCGTTACAGAGCTTTATGCTGCTTTTTTTCAGGTGTTAGACTTTATTTCAGCCAGCTCTCCCCATTGATGCCTATGGGGAAATCGTGCACGAGCACGTAAAAACAGCTCACCGCAGCTTTCAGTAGCGCTGTTATTGGAGTGCGGTATGGAGCTCAATTTTGCTTTACGCTCACTTCTTGCCTGTTAACGCTGGGTTTCTGTAAACCTGTAATACCAGTGCTGTAGGGAAATGAGCAATGATAATAACGTGCAAGTTATTGCCGCACCCCTCATAACGCAAAACTCGTAATCTAGCCGTTTATTTGAAAAGCAAGAATGTAAGCTTAGGAGCCGGCCCATTTTTGGTTCAGAACCTGGGTTGCGCTTGCTGATTGGTAGCTAAATGTAGCCACCAATCACCAAGAGCTATCCAGGGATCTGAACCAAAAATGGGCCGGCTTCTTAGCTTAGATTCCTGCTTTTTCAAATAAAGATACCAAAAGAACGAAGAGAAATTGATAATAGTAGTAAATTAGAAAGTTGCTTAAAATTGCAATCATTTATTAAAAAATTTGGATTTAGGATCCCTTTTGTCATGGATACCAGGCTGCAATGGTTAAACCCCTACCCCCCATAATCTTCCCCCTATCTAGTCTAGGTGTAAAGTGTTTTTCTGTTAATTGTATGAGTCATCCATTGTCCTTTAGTAAGTCAGGATGTGATTAGAATCTGTTTAACTAACTATTGTCTGATGTTTGTCTCATTGTATAATATTTGTTTTTAGTTGTGTAGTAACTTTGTTGGAAATGTATAAAAGCTGTGTTTTCTGTGCAATAAAGCAGTCTTTATTTCACCTGAATGCTAGTTTGTATGGTCATTTAGGTGGGCTCCTGCTAGAATCTCTTTCCTGGGCTACATAGCAGCCTGTTCCAGGCAAAGGAAGGACCCTCTGGCAGAGCTACTCAGTCGGGGTAGCTGGAGTCTGCCACAGGGTGGGATCCTGAGTACTGGTGCTGTCGGGCATCAGGGGTGGCTACAGGCTGTGGTCACTTGCCAGCTACATAGCTGCAGTCGGCAGGGAGGAAGCAGGACCCGTTTGGCGGAGCTACCCAGTCGGGGTAGCCGGGGTATTCGTCACATTGGTGGCAGCGGTGGGATCTGCTTCTATCACACAGTTTTTGCCGACAGTGGAGATGTGCCACAGTAACCGGTAACAATGTGAACCAAGCTCCTAAGGAGAGCAGAGGAGGCGCTGGCCCAGCTGGACAGTCCTAGTTCGTATTGGACATGCTGGCACAAAGGGACCTTGTCCGCTGATGACTCTGGAGGGAGGCTCTTCAACAAGAGCAGGGCTATCGAGTAACAACCCTCTCCCCTGATGATGAAGATTACTGGCTCCAGTGGCAGTTCCGAGTAACTTGCCTGGGAGGACAGCCCCGGGCGGAATGGCTGTCTGAATTGGATGGACTGGTCCAGGAGGAGATGGTTCTGGATGACAGCTATAGGGCCCTCCGATGGTATGCTATGCAAGTGTGGCCATGGCTGGGTGATGGCGTTCCCACAGAGGGCTTTGGCTACAGCGGCCCTGGATTACTATTTGAACTAATGGCAGAGGACCCAGATTTTGGGAGTCAGGCAGAGTGGAGACTTAAGGACATTTGTGAGTACCGAGGGAGCCTGCTGAGTCTCTCAGGGGTACCCTGGCTGCAAGCCGATTTGGATTTTATATGTGGCAAGGAATTGGAGATGGAACAGAGATACAAAAGACTGATAGATTGCGTTAAACAGCATGCCCCAGAGCCTGCAGGGAGCTATGATACAGCAGTCTGGGAATCGTGGAGGTTGGCCTTAGAGAATTGGCAACAGAGCATAAGAGATGACGAGCTGCTAGATACAGATCAGCAGCCTGGCCCCAAGCTTATAGACTTGGACAAGGGAGCCACCCCAGCAGAAGCGCTGGCCACAGGGCAGAGAGCCCCCGGCCTCTGCCCAGCACCTGTAACAGCTCCAGGAAACCAGGAAGAGGAGGAAGTCGTCCTCCCTCCCCTTACAGAGAACCCCATGCAGGGAGAGATGGATGTCAATAACTCTCCCCAGCAGCAGAACCCCTTCCCGGGAGAGGAGACAGTCGGTCTCTCTCCCCAGCAGCAGAGCCAGGAGCCAGGAGAAGAGACAGTCAGTCTTTCTCCCCAGCGGCAGAGCCATCCCCTGGGAGCGGAGGTAGTCGTCCTCCCTCCCCGTAAGCAGAACCCCTTCCTAGGAGCGGAGACAGTCGGTCTCTCTCCCCAGCAGCAGAGCCATCCCCTGGGAGCGGAGGTAGTCGTCCTCCCTCCCCGTAAGCAGAACCCCTTCCTAGGAGAGGAGACAGTCGGTCTCTCTCCCCAGCGGATGAACCAGGAGCTGGGAGAGGAGTCAGTTGGTCTCTCTCCCCAATGGCACAGCTATCCCCTGGGAGCGGAGGTAGTCGTCCTCCCTCCCCATAAGCAGAACCCCTTCCTAGGAGAGGAGACAGTCGGTCTCTCTCCCCAGCAGCAGAGCCAGGAGCAGGGAGAGGAGACAGTCGGTCTCTCTCCCCAGTGGCAGAGCCATCCCCTGGGAGCAGAGGTAGTCGTCCTCCCTCCCCGTAAGCAGAACCCCTTCCTGGGAGAGGAGACAGTTGGTCTCTCTCCCCAGCGGCAGAGCCAGGAGCCAGGAGAGGAGACAGTCGGTCTCTCTCCCCAGCACCAGATCAATCCTTCGGGAGCGGAGGTAGCCGTCCTCCCTCCCCTTACAGAGAAGCCCTTGCAAGGAGAGACGGGTATCGATATCTCTCCCCAGCGGCCGAATCCCTTTCTGGGAGAGGAGACAGTTGGTCTCTCTCCCCAGCGGCAGCACAGTTTCCCATGGAGAGGAGGTAGCAGACCTCCCTCCCAAGCGGTAGATCTCCTTCTCGGGAGAAGAGACAGACGGACTCTCCCCTCAGTAGCTTGGCAGGGTCTCTACCCTTTTCTTGTCCCGGAGTATTTCTCACAGGGGGCAGGTGTTGCATTGGGCAAGGAGGATAAAAGTGTTTACAGTTGGTGCCACATGTTTGGGCACCCGAGCTTTACCTGCCCCACCAAGGAGCAACCTCCCCCTCTGGTCTGGGGTGGGAATACAGCTGGGAAACCAGAACTAGCTTTGTTTGTGGGTGGGTCACAGAGTGTCACATTGGTGGCAGCGGTGGTTAATTTGCTCTGTAACATTTTCATGGCATTGCTGTGTTTCCAGTATCCTTCATAGTAGTTCTACGAGCTGAGAGGTGAACATTTAGAAAATAGATGCTGCTTCTTTGGTTGTAAAGGAAAGTGACTCTCCACTCATAAATGTTATGATGGGTGGGTACAACTCTTTAAAAACTGAACAGTTTTTTTCTTTTCTCCACTTGATATTAGTTTCATGAATGGGTTCACTGAATATAGGCCAATGTGTGTAATAATGTAATGCCTGTTTGCTCTTTTGGAATCTGCTAAGTTTTAACAAAGGATACCAAGAGAAAGAGGTGTAACATTTAGATAGAAGTAGATTTAATTTATTTTTATTTATGTTAGATCTGAATCATAAAAGTGTTATATTGACTTCTATGTTCTTTTAAGGAGTTATATTTGCTGAGTGATGCTAGTTGCCATCAGTTCTCAAAAGGTATCAGTAGCACTAAATTTCCAAGGCAGATGCCTTTTACACATCCTTTTCTCTGGGTAGATAATAATGAATCCCATCAGTACCCACCACACCTATTATGGAAGGTTATGGCATCCTTTGTTAGCACCACAAATGTTTAGGGTTTTAAAACAACCATAACTTTAATCCAAATTAAACAAAATTAAACTTCAGATAGCTCAAGCAACAAAAAAAAGTACTTTCATAACCCAGCTACTTTGTAGTCTTGGTGCCTTTTATTGAATAGCATATCTAGGTAGGCTCAGGATTGTGCATGTCTCTTGAGCAATATATGGCAGCAGCATCTGCAACAATGTTTGCAACTCTATTATATATTGTAACAAACACTGCTATATAGTGCTCAAGATGAGTGATTGCTCCTGAGCATACCTTGATCTACTGAGAAGTTGTTTAGTTGTTGTTTGACAAAAGCATTTATATTTTATATTTTTAAGGCATAAAAAATACACTATATGTAGCTCTTTCACAGGGAACAGAACATTTTTGAATAAAGTGTTCTTGTAATACATAAAAAAGGTTGCAATGTCTAAGTTGCTCCAATTTCAACATTCCACAATTTCATTAGACCATTACACATAAAAAAAATGTCAGAATATTCTTATTAGTGTAATATGTTATTGTCAGATACTTGCATGGGATGAAGTACTGAAGTTTCTGTCTGTCTTAATAGAAGGTCCAGACTGAGAGCTTTTGACTCCAAGTGCAGTAGCTGATGCAGAACTCTGATATTCACAGTTAGCTGTTACCATGCTGTAAGTTGGAGGAACTAGTGACGACTGTCTCTGCAGGAGTTGGAGAATGGCTTGAATATCAGTGGTCATCTGGGATTCTAACCTGTAAAGAACAGCAGTTATACAAAGTAAATGTCTTTTTACACTGAGCAAGTTCAAGAACAAAGTTAAAGGACCATTAAATACAATAGAATTGCATCAACCACAAATGTACAATAAAAACACAATGCGACAACAATTAATAATAGATTTTGTTCAGATACATTTCAAATATTGTTTCCATTTCCTTGCCCACTATACCATGTGACAGCCATCAGACAATTACTGACTCACATATGTATACACTTTGAACTCTTTCACATGCATCATAGTATTAGCTGCTGCCTCAGAAAATGTCAATATAAAAAGACTGAGCACAAATTGATTTTAAATTGGTAATAAATTCGGAAGCTGTTCAATATTGTATTATCTGAGTTATAAAAGTTTAGTTTTGACTTCAGTGTCCCTTTAATACGTGATATAACATAACTTTCGATGAGTTAGCAGAAGGTACAATCTCCAGATTAGAATTGATTTGTAAATAAAAATAATCATGCATATAAAAAAACCTGATACTTTTGTCTTAAAGGGATAATGTTTTTAAATGTTTCATATTTTACTGTACCATTGCATTATACATTTATTATATATTTCAAATTGTACATGTCCCATGCTCTTTAGAGAGATTGAAACTCATTTACAGCTAACCCTAATTAGCCACAATCACAGGAGATAAAATAAACATACTCCCTGATGCTTAGTACAATGCGCAAAATTTTGCAGTTTGTTAATAAAGTAACACTTTTATTTGCTTGGAAAACATTTATTTATTTCATACAGGTGGTGAGAGTCCATGATCCATTACTCCAGTAGGAGGAGGCAAAGATTCCCAAACCCCAAGAGCTTTATAAAACCCCTCCCACCTCACATGTAACTCAGTCTTTACTTTGCTCAGCTGGAAGTGGTCGAAGAATGAAGATGTGAATTTGATTCTTCAGTGAGCGGGTTTCTCAGTCTATATTGAGGCCCAGGTTTCCCCTTAGAGTACACTACTTTTAAGAGGCACGTATATGGGGTATGGTTTCTGGCATCTTTTTCACCTAATGAGAAATCTGTCACTGACCCTTCATAATTGGTCACAGGGACTTTTCTCTTGCCTCATTCTATGGATCTACAATTATACTCCTAATCCATAACCTCTGCTTATATGTTTCAGTTCTGGTTTGGCTTTCTACTGGTTGTTTGCTGGTGGATTCTAAAGCCTATCTATATAGTAGACATTCTATAGCCTTATTATGGGCATTTATTGTTTATATTTATTGATAAATATGACCCTGGGACAGAATCTATATATTATTCCCCGTGCTGTTTTGTGCACGTCAGGTTTTTGGCACGCTTAGTTTGATTTTCATGCTTCGGCCTTCGAGTCTACGCGCATCAGGATATCCCACATTGGTTTAAGACAATATGGCTTATGTCAACCATCAGGGATAAAATCACAGTTCCATGAATATAAGGGAAGTGTCTAGAATACTCTCATGGGCGGTAATCAATTCCTTGTCTAGTCTCTGTGTTTCATATTCCTAGAGTGAACAACTGAGAAGCAGACTTTCTCAGTCTCCAATCTCTACATCCAGGAGAATGGTCTCTTCACCCGAATGTGTTCAATCAGATTGTGGTTCTCTGGGGTCTCCCAGAGATAGATCTGATGGCTTCTCATTTGAACAACAAACTTCCTAGGTATTTGTGAGGTCTAGAGACCCTCAAGCAGAGTTTGTGGATGTTCCTTGGTCATTTTAGCTTGCTTATCTGTTTCTTCCTCTGGTACTTCTTCCCAGAATGATCTCCAAGATAAGCCTAGAGAAATCTTCAGTAATCCTGATTGCCCCAGCTTGGCCTCACAGTATTTGGTATTCAGATCTAGTTCAGATATCCAGCTGTTCTCCTTGGCCTCTTTCTCAGTGGTTAGACCTTCTGTATCAAAGTCTGTTTATTCATCCAGATCTCAAGTGTCTGAACTTGATGGCATAGAAATTGAACGGTTAGTCCTTAGACATAGAGGTTTCTCAAAATTCAGTGATTGAAACCCTAATTCAGGCTTGTAACCCTGTAAATAAGAAAATCTATCATAATGTCTGGAAGGCCTTTGTTTCTTTGTGTATAGATCATGTTTTTTCCTGGCATTCTATCTTACAAGATAGTCTAGCTAAGGGCCTATCTGCCAGTTCTCTGAAGGAGAAGATTTCTGCTCTCTCAGTTTTGTTTCATAGAAAGATTGCTATTCTTCCTGATATTCATGGCTTTGTTCAGGTTTTGACCCATATTAAGCCTGTAATCAAGCAAGTTTCTCCTCCATTGAATCTTAACTTGGCGTTAAGGGTTTTGCAGTCTTCTCCTTTTAAAGCCATGCATAAGGTGGATATTAAACTGCTTTCTTGGAAAGTTTTATTTCTTTTGGCTATCTTTTCTGCAAGAAGAGCTTCAGCCTCCACCGCAATGGGTTTCTGCTCATTATACTAGGTCAGTTGCCACTTCTTGGGCTTTCAAGAATGAGGCTTCAGTTGATCAAATTTGCAAGGCAGCTACACAGTCTTTTCTGCATATTTTTACTAAATTTTAACCATTTCAATGTTTTTGCTTCTTTTGAGGCAGCATTTGGTAGGTAGGTCATTCAGGCAGTTGACACAGCATAATTGTTTCTTGCCTGATTTATTTTTAAGTGTATTTAATAATAATAAAAATTATATATATTTATATATATATATATATATATATATATATATATATATATATATATATATATATATATATATATATATACTGTATATATAGTGGGTATTAAAAAGAATCAGCCCCTCACATGTTGTTGCTTTGCAGCCTGAAATAAAGACAGACACAGTTTTTGTTTATCCAGTTGTAATAACTCAGTGCAACTTATAACATCCAAGTGTAAGATATAACACCAACATTTCAGGGAAAAATAAAGACAATTCAAAAACAGAATCACTGAGTTGAAAAAAGGATCACCCCCTTGTGTCAGTATTTTCTTGAAACACCTTTTGCTTTAATTACAGCCTTTAGTCTGTTGGGATATGCCTCTACTAACTTTGCAGAACTGCTCCAGTTCAATTACATTTGATAGTGACTGTTTGTGGGCTGTAGTCTTCAAGTCATGCCACAGATATTCAAAGGGGTTTAAGTCTGGGCTCTGACTAGGCCATGCAAGGACATTCACCTTTTTCTCCTTCCACCACTGTGTGGTCATTTTTGCTGTGTGCTTTGGGTTATTGTCATGTTGGAAGGTAAACCTTCTTCCCATTGACAACTTCCTGGCAGAGGGCAGCAGATTTTCCTAAAAAATTGACAGTATTTTGCCCCATCCATTATTCCTTCTATCCTGACATGTGCTCCAGTGCCTGCTGCAGAGAAACACCCCCATAATAGGATATTACCACCTCCATGCTTTACTGTAGGTATGGTGTTATTTGGATGGTGAGCTGTATTGGATTTCCTCCAGACATATTGTTTGTTGTTGAGGTCAAATAATTACATTTGAGTCTCATCTGACCATAACACCTTTTTCCATGTGGCCTCAGAATCTCCTAGGTGTGTTATGGCAAAGCTCAGTCGTGACTGCATGTGGCCTTTCTTGAGGAATGACTTTTTTCTTGTAACCCTCTCATACAAGTCACATTTGTGGAGAATTTGTGATATTGTTTTCACATGCACACAATGACCACTGTTTGTCATAAATTCCTGCAACTGTGTCAGAGTTGATGTGGGCCTCTTGGTAGCCTCTCTGACCAGTTTCCTCCTGGCTCTTTCATCCGGTTTGGAGTGACGACCTGATCTAGAAAGGTTCTGTGTTGTACCAAATACTTTCCACTTCTTAATAATATACATCACTGTGCTTCCAGGCATTGATAAAGTTTTTGATATTTTCTTGTATCCATCTCCTGACTTGTGCCTGGACTGAGATGCTCCATGAAAGCTTTTTACATGCTGAGCTAATCAATATTCCCACAGCTGATCACAGTTAAAGGTCAAATGGCTTTGTGTGTGCCATTGAGAAAGTGATTAGCTACACCTGATTGAGTTTACAAGTAATTTTAGGAGGGGTGATCCTTTTTCCAACTCAGTGATTCTGTTTTTGAATTGTCTTTATTTTTGCCTGACATGTTGGTGTTATATCTTTCACTTGAATGTTATAAGTTGCACTGAGTAATTTCAACTGGATAAACAAATAATGTGTCTGTCTTTATTTCAGGCTGCAAAGCAACAAAATGTGATGATTTTCAAGGGGGGTGATTCTTGTTAATACCCACTGTATAACAGCTATACCATTATCAAAATTCAAAATACCCTCATCTCGCAGTTCTACCTGCAATTTAACTTTCCCTTTAGAAAGAGTTAGACAACACAGTATCTATCATTCTATATAGGTTATTTGATCCCTGCATATTTGCATACAGGCCAAGCGAGTAGAATGAGTCTTCTAGTAGTGGTGATAATGGCAATGGTATAGTTGAAATTTTATTTGTTCTAGCTAGTAGCCTATCTCACTGTTTAAAAGTTTCTTTTGTCAGGTAATATTGATCAATACCTATGACCTAAGTAGCTAGATCATGCTTTAGTTGAACCCATTCCTTGTTATGTGCATTTTTGCTCCAATCTGCTATCCTCAATAAAAAGATGGCCATTCTTTATGTTGCTAAATTTAGGACTTCCATTCCTTTTTGATCTTCAGGTCTGCATAGTGTAGTTTTTGCTACTAAACGGATAAGATATAGTCAAATGTATTCATTTATTGTTTTCTGCAGTTTTGTGAGATAAGTGTTGGGTAACGGGATTGGCAGTCTGGAAAAGGTAAAGTATACAATGTAGTTTAGACATCTTTACTGTGTGAATTCTGCCAAGAAAGGTAAGGATTTGTGTCCTGTAACTGTAATGCAACTGTAATTGTATATCCTTTAGTAATGTTTCATAATCACGTAAGTATTGTCGTTTCTTGTCAGGGTAAATGTGAATACCCATTTGAAAACCGTAATCTTGTTCAATTTGGTATAGGGGTGGGTAGGTTTATGCTAATTAATTCCGATTTCGTCATATTAATTTAAGTAAGAGAATTTACCATACATTGTCAGTTCTTACATTAAAGCAGGAAAAGATGTTGCCGTGAAAGTTAAATTGAACAATGCATCATCAGCGTACTGAGCTGTTTTGTAGTCTGCACTAGCCACTGAAAGTTCTCTAATATTTTCATTGTTTCTCACTTTCGCAGCAATAATAGGGAATAATTTAATTTGATCCTAGCTGTGGGGTTATCATAAAGGGAGAATATTCCATTTATAGTTATTTTGCCAATTATGAAACACATTAGGACTTTGCGGAGAAAAGATCTGCATAAAATTGTAGTTCATTGCCTCTGAAGCGAGTTGGCTGTTGTTTGCTGGATAATTCCATTATTTATTCTTTCTCTTTAAACAGTCTGATCTTGATGATTAGATCACATGGTGGTTTAGGGCAAATGGCCCTGTGTGCTCTGTTCCATTCTATTCTTGATGTTTTATCTCCTCTCATATTTACAAATAGAGCAGTTAAGTAAGAAGGTAGGTCTATTTGGGGATCGATTCTGAAATCCCTCTGATTCTGATATTCTGCCTTCTTCCTCTATTTTCTAAATCTTCTAACGCCTCC
The DNA here is from genome assembly GCF_027579735.1 of Bombina bombina. NCBI lineage: Eukaryota > Metazoa > Chordata > Amphibia > Anura > Bombinatoridae > Bombina > Bombina bombina. The sequence goes on from NC_069499.1 coordinate 425,772,094, forward strand.
ATGGCTGTCGCCTGTGTCTTTAATTTTGTAGTGAGTTGTTCTAATTACTTCCTGACTGCGTGGCTGTTGTCCTCAATAGCTTCAACTCAGAATCCCAATGTGTAGACTTCTTGTTTGAGGTCAGTTAATTCTTCTCTTATATATTACTTGGAAGGTATATATGATAATAGCAGGTATCTAAAAAAACATTTGTATTATGTGCCTGTACATCTGTTTTAGTAGGGCTCATTAGCATTAGTGTTGCTATTGGAGCTTCTGGTTTTGTTCTAGTGGCTAAAGTAAGAGCTCCCTTGTTTAGGGTGGCTTGTGCGTTATACCATGTCTAAGTCCCTTTTTTAGAACCTGCAACAAAGATCATGGTTGGAGATTTTCTCAATATATATATAAAGGCTATAAGGCTTATTGTGTATGATTTCTGAAGAGGGATGCCAGATTATCTTTGCATACACACAGCCTCATATATTAGAGTATATATGTAGCAGTGGCTGACTATGCTGACAAAATAAAGGATGCAAGGGATTTTATTGCAGTGTTGTATGCTAAATTCCGTAAAGTATTCTATTAGGCCCTCCATATTATTCAATAAGGATCCAGCAGCTATATTGTGTGGGCTTTGCTGTCCGTGACTTTTGTGTAACAGTTATCTCCATCATGTAGGGCGTATAGAGATCTTGGGCTAGATTATATGTGGAGCGCTAAACATCGATTGCGTGCAAGCAATATTAGTGCTCCACTTTGTAATACCAGCGCACGATAATGTGCTGATATAACAAGTAATTTGCAATGTGAAATTGAGCTCCTGTTTGCATTGCTAGGAAGCATTGCCCTCACGAGAGTGCGCTTCCATAGGCTCCTATAGTGAATACAAGTTTGTCCATAGCACTGTATTACTCAAATTTCTTTATTCTCTGTAAATTACAGAGAATAAAGAAATTTGAGTAATACAGTGCTGTGGACAAACTTGTATTCACTATTGGAATTGGGGGAGCCAGGCAGAACCCCTGTCTTCACGTGCACTACACTCGCTGTACTAACAAGCTGCTCCATAGGCTCCTATGGGAGCCTCATTTTTATGCCATCAGATACGGCATCAGAACCTCATGCAATGAAGGGGCTAAGTAGCGCAGCATATATACGGAACCTGCAGAACCTGTTGGCGCTCTACAAATACCTGATAATAATAAATACCTGATAATAATAATATACATATATATTTCCATTGCGGTCTATGGGAACACACAGTTCCCATAGACTGCAATGTAAAGGCACCAACTTTAAAGCCCCAAAACTGCCTAGTGCAATTATTTTTTTATTAAAAAAATTTGTACTTTCTTTTTTTAATAAAAAACTATAATGCCCTCTATTTTGAGGGCATTCTGGGCACTTTTAGAAAATTAACCAGAAATCGGAACTCTGGTTAATTTTCGGAGTGCTAATTGCTACTGCGAGGTTGTGGTAGCAATAACCAGCCACTTGCGGGGGCGTGATAATTTAGTACTCCACTTGTAATCTAGCCACTTGTGTGTTAAGCCACGTCAGGGATTCTGATCACCTCTTCCAGGCCTACTCCTGTCTAGGGTGCGGATGCACCGGCCGTAAGTTGCAGATATAGGACTGTTGCTTATGCATATTTTACATTCCAATGTTTGTCACATAAATATACAGGTATATGTATATAGATATATAAAGAAATATGTATTTACAATTAAAATAAAAATGTCCTATATGTGAAGAATATTGGAATGGGAAATATGAATAACTCCTTAGCGATAAGTCTTAGGTTTTTTTCTTCTGCAGTCTATAAATAAAGTCTATGAGTCACCATATCCAAGGTCCTGAAGTTAGAACGTCAGGTTTCACCCGCACACAAAACTTTTACTTTTAATTGTAATACGTGTGCAAAAAGATTACTTCTAGCGAAGTGCTAAATAGTGCGCCAGTTGTAATCTAGCCCAAAATCGTATTATTGAAGCTAGTATGTTGGAAATAAAGAGTTGTAGTATTCACTCAAAAGGTAAAAAAAGAATACACAGAAAGCCATTAAACTTGGTTTTGAGGAGACAGTAAAGTCAAAATTAAACTTAAAGGGACATCAATGCCAATTTTTTTCTTTTGTGATTTAGAAAGAGCATGTCATTTTAAACAACTTTCTAATGTACTTCTATTATCTAATTTGCTTCATTCTCTTGATATTACTTGCTGACAAGCATATCTAGATATGCTCAGCAGCTGCTGATTGGTTGCTGCACCTAGAGGCCTTGTGTGATTGGCTCACACATGTGCATTGCTATTTCTTCAACAAAGGATATCTAAAGAATTGAGCAAATTAGATAATAGAAGTAAATTGGAAAGTTGTTTAAAATTGCATGCCCTATCTGAATCATGAAAGTTTAATTTTGACTAGACTGTCCCTTTAAATAGATTAAATAGACTGAGCATACATTTTCAAACAACTTTCCAATTTACTTCAATTATGATTTTTACTTAGTTCTCTTATTACTTGGTATCCTTTATGTCTTTAGCCATCTACCAGCAGTGTTTGGTTATAGCAATGTTATACATAGTTGCAAACACTGCTACTTTAGATAGCTATAGACATCTTCACTCTCCTAGGAGATGCCAAGTTTTCTTATAATAATTAGTTAAGTACAATGTGTTATCACAAGCATAAGAATGACTTGCAACATCAGAATTCTGCTTTCCAAAATAATTTATCCCAACTATCTCTTTTAAAATGATATTTAGTAAACTACCCTTTTAAAGCATTTAATTTTTCAATCATTTACAGTTAATCACATCATGTCATTTATTGTCTAGGTCTATATTAAACTAGTTGTGATCATGCATATTTAGTTTGACATTAACGACTATTTACATATTATATACACTAAAGTAAAACTCACAATAATGGTGATCTTGTATGGGTTGTTCAGTGTTAATAACTACTTATTTGTCTAGTTGACAGACTAAAACCATTAGAGTGACTGTGATGTGGTATAGTTGATACCTTGATAAAATAGAAAGACAACGACATAAAGCAAAGTTCCTATTTCTTTTTAATCATTCTGGACATGTTTAATTTCTTTTTTTTTATTAGTGTTTATTGAGTTTTGAATAAACATATAACAGAACAATACAATATTGCTCACATATGGTCTAAACATTACAGATAGAAGATAATTGAGAGTCTTTTTAATCCAATGAGTTTACAAAGACTAAGTTGTCTCTAACTGATTTTATATCAATAGACAAACAGGTGCTGGTGGAATCAATGAGGTAAATGTGCCATTAAAGTAATAGGAGGAAGAGAGAGGAGAAAAGGAGAGAGAGGAGGAGGGGGGGGGTCTGAGTGCTTGATGACCCTGGTAAATATATATGTAAATTATATATGTGCCATGTGATGGCTACTCAGTTCTGTAAAGGAGGTGGGGATGTGCTTGAACGACTAAGGGAGTTCGAGGATTCCTCTAAAAAAAGAGGTGGATTTATTGTGTTTTAAATACCCATATTCCTCAAAGGTTAACAGTTCAGTGACCCTGTCTTCCCATATTTTCGTGGATGGAGTTAATGTAGTTTTCCATTGATGCGCTATTAGCTATTTAGCAGCATCGAGTCCTATATGTAGTAAATTTAGTCTACGCTTACAATGGAATTTAGCTAAATCCTGCAATAAGTTTTTAGAGAGTTCCCACTTTTTACCACAGAGTTTGGATCTTCGTATATTGTCACCACATATGAAGTAACCTCTCTCCACATCCCCCTCAACACCCCTTGGATGCATCAGGGTATAGGGTACTTTGTCTCAATTGTGTTAAATACCAGTAAAGTAGTAGTTTGTAGTTAATCTCTAAGGTTTACAAGATAGATGATTTGTGAGCATGCTTACAATTTTTTCCCTTTATCTGCACCCATAAGTCTCTTTGCCATCTATTAGCATAGGCAGGTAACTTTTCCTCATATGATAAGGAGAGATAATTCCTAACAGCTTCTCCTTCACATGTTTAATTTCTACAGATTTTCTAATTTTATTTTATTTTTTTGTTTTAAAAATAACACACAACTTCACATAAAATGTTTATAATAAATGCTAGTAGCTTTTTAAAAAACTACTCACATAACTTCAACTAAAATACTCATGTTTTTACATTTTAATGTTTTGTAAATATATATGACTCTAGACTAAGCTATTCTCTTTATCTGCATTAACTACTTAGAAACTATGAAAAATCCTTTTTTTTTTTTTTTACCTAGTTGCAAAGAACCTCTCACAATAGTGCCTCATACATACACAATTTGAAGTAGTGAAAAAAATTCTTACAAACCTGTAAATTTCCAACATCAGACACAAGAGGGCACTCTTAGACCTTAATAATTTCAGTCTTACATTCAATATATCCTCTAAATTATGAATTACAGTAGTCTTTACTTGCTTACATGTGCAGATTTTTGCTCTCCATGAGTAAAATTAGATTTCAAAGCTATTAAAAAATCTACAGAAATCAATGTAAACAATATAAATATGAATTCTGCTCCTAGACATTCTTACTTTTGGAATGATAATGTTCCTGGTAGGTAGAAACAAATGAAATACCAGCAATTTCTGTATTAATAACATATATATTCTGTTAAATAGGACTTCATCCAAACATTTTCACTTCACCTATAAATGTCTCACATTCAAAATCCAGGAACAAATATATGTCCCTGAAAAGAGATGTTTTCTCTATATCCGTTATGGTTGCCACCCAACCAGTATTTTATCCAACATGGTCGGTATTTTTAAGGTTCAGGTCAAAATTGAAAATAAAGATAAAATATAGAAATAAAGATGCCAACATGGTGAAACATATTCTTTGCCTGTTAGAATGTAATTATAAACCAATGATCATTTAAAATCAGTCCTAGCAGCTTCCTAATATAATTATTTATGCAAATTTATGCTAATGAACATTCCCAGTTTTTCCCCAGAAAAGGTGGCAAACCTTATATAAGAGGAATGTATGGGGAAAAAAATGTTGTGTAATACTACTATATTTCATATTTTATAAACCATACATTTACAAACACAAATTCTATGTATTTTTAAATGTTTTATTACTATACTAGTACTAAAGCCCATGTACACGGGCCATTTTTTGCAGTACAGCGGTCCCACCCCTTGCTCTCTCCCCCCTCTCTTTTGCTCTCTCTCCCCCCTCTCTTTTGCTTTCTCTCCACCCTCTCTTTTGCACTCTCTCCCCCTCTCCTTTGCGCTCTCTCTCCCCTCTTTGCTCTCTCTTTCCTCTTTAGCTTTCTCCCCCCTTTCTTTTGCTCTCTCTGCCCCCACTTTTGTTCTCTCCCCCCCTCTTTGGCTCCCCCCCCCCCACTCTTTTGCTCTCTTTCTCCCTCTTTGGCTCTCTCCCCTCTTTTGCTCTCTCTCTCCTCTTTGGCTCTCTTTCCTCTTTTGCTCTCTCCTCTTTGGCTCGCTTTCCTCTTTTGCTCTCTCTCTTCCCCCTCTTTGGCTCTCTCCCCCCTCTTTTTGGCCCTTCTCCCCCTCTCTGGCTCTGTCTTTCAAACACTTTGCCTCTCTGGCCACGCCCATATCGCGGCACCCCGCCTAGCCACGCCCCATCGCGGTGACACCCGCCCGGCCACGTCCCTCACCGTGCCCGGTCATGCCGATCGCTGTGCCTGGCCATGTCCCTCGATGCACCTGACCACGCCCCCATCGCGACGCTCCCGTCGGTCACGCCCCCTGAAACTCCGCTTCAGCCTTGCTCTGTGCTGAGTGCTGAGTGTCAGGATCCAAACGGCCAGGTATGTTTGTCACGTGCAGTCTCTACTGCGCATGACTGCATCTGACAAACATACTTGGCCATTTATTATATAGGATGCTGGAATTTACATATCCGTGAATAGCAGCCAGCAAAGTTGTACCTCTAATGCAAAAGGACTGCAAGATGCTTGTAAGCTTTTTATTTTCATTTAAAGACCATTTTAGGTGAAACATGGAGAAAAAATATGCAAACAGCTTAATTGTTGATATATACAGATTTAGGTTTTACCCCCCTTACTGAATAGCTTACTGAATAGAGAAACGGAAATGAAATGTGTAGGAAACTTACACCTCATCACAACTTAGTAAATCTTACATTGGCCAAGTGGTTGCACTCATACAATGGAAAAAAAGACTAGTAAAGAACAGAACAAAGCAGTAGCACTTGTGTGTGTAAAAACAGTAGCAGCCATACAGAGTTGTAATCACTGCCATATTAATTCATATGACTTTAGTTACTGGCACTAGAGGTTGTGCTAAACGTTTCCTCAAGCTGAATGAGAACACGTTTTACTTATTCTGCTCTATTTCTTACCTCAAAGTTCAGAGTGGTCCCAATCCTAATTATTCTTAAAATATATCAGTTTATACTATAATTATATTATTATATTATATACAATTTTACAGACCTTCTTCATGTGATAGAAAATAGAGTAACTTGTCATTAAGGAAACAAACTCTGAGCTTGTGGTTTAGAAGTGATAATTCTATAGATTGTAAGTGCTATGTGAGCTTGTAAGAGAACCAAATCCATTCATTTATGTGCACTGCAAGTAGAGGTACAAAGACAGGGATCCTAACCCTGCCATGTTTTGTAGGATGGTTCTGATTGGGAAACTCTGTGTCACAGTCTTTTCTGCCCCTTCACTGTAAATGTTTCACAAATTTAAACCAGGAATTACCTACATCCCTTTCCTTAAAGGGACTGTCGAGACAAAATTAATCTTTCATAATTCAGAAAGAGAACAGAACTTTAAACAATTTTCCAATTCACTTCCATTAACTAAATGTGCACAGTTGTTTTATATGCACACTTTGAGACACCCTCTCCTACTGAGCATGTGCAAGATTCACAGGATATATGTATATGCATTTTGTAGTTGGCTGACGGATATAACGCAATGCATTAGGAAGGAAAAAATCTACTGCTCATTTAAAATTCAAACTAAGTGCTTTTGCATTCTCTTTGTATTATGCATTTATTGATTATGCAATTCTTCTATGTTTTGTGGTCCTTTAAATGTAATGCTGGTGGAGAGTTAGTCCTCTAGACAACCAAGGCTCTAAACACAGGTCAGTAACACCTCAGCTTCTACCCAGGTCACCTTAATGCTCCCATGATTCTAACTGGACTCAACCTTAAAGGGACAGTTCACCCAAAAAATGTCTCCCCTTTAAATTGCTCCCAATGATTCATTTTACCTGCTGGAGTGTTTTAAATTGTTTAATTGTTTACAAGTAGCTTTACCCCTATTTTGGCATTTGAAATAGCTGATTTAGCCTGTGGTATCCCAACCTATACTTAAAGTTTCTATACTGCAGTATATTCTATTGAATAGCCTAAGTAAACACAGCCAGCAGAAGAGTTTACACTCTCACTGGGGGGCATGATAGTTAAGTAATAAAATGATCATTTTCCATTGTTCTCTCTAAGTATTGAGCTTTGGTTTTCTAGACAAATATAAGATAAGGAAGCAAGTGTGTGTACATAAATTGATAACATAATGAGATCTGATATTACCTATAGCTGAACCCATTGCAATAGGCTGTGGTTTCAAAGCACAAAACCAGCTACTTCAGATACACAAATAAACCGAAAAATGCAATTACTCATAAATTTTATACTCTGCAGCTGCTATAACAAGTCATTGAAAATACATTCATATAAAAACTATTTTACAGTGTACTGTCCCTTTAACCTCTAAAGTCTGCCCATAGCACTTCGGGTCTCATAATGTTACCGTCTATCCCAATTCTTTCACTAGAGGCTAAGGAAATGGAGTATCAGAAATGAAAACCTGTTGTAACAGCAAGTGGGGGACAACACTATACAGTCCTCCACACAGAAGCGGATAAAAAGTTTCATCAATAGACATTTCACCTGTAATGCTTCATGCTACGGTATTTAAGCTGACATTTTTAACTATGGAAGTGCTACATGTTAGCTTCGTTATGGCTCATACCCAGTGACACAATTTTCTTGTAGACAAGGTGATTCAGCACCAGTATCTCCTGTGCTAGCTGCAAGGCCTCACTCCTAAGCCCCATACATAGTATCACAGCAAAGAATGGCAGCAGCACCAGGAATCGGTTCAAAATGTATTTAAGTGCAAACAATAAGAGCGACATTTCGAACAGTGTTGTTAATCATGATTAAGGACAATACTGTCCGAAACGTCGCTCTTGTTGTTTGCACTTGAACACATTTTGAACCGATTCCTGGTGCTGCTGCCATTCTTTGCTGTGACACAATTTACTTGACACATTTCAATAACTGCGCTAAACTAATCACCTTTGCTGAATCCCTGAAAGTAAGACTACGGATGACTACTTCCTTAGGTAAACATTCTTCAGGTTGACAAAAAATACCCTATGCAGTAAAGCATCTGCTGTGCTATGTTCCTCATAAGAAAAAAAACAGGACAGAATTATAACTGGCAGACAGATTATTTTTCTGTGCTATGGAGATGCCTACTTACAGAAGCAAAGTTAGAACTATTAGTTTTTTTCAATTTAGCGTTTCATTTGTTCACAATGAAACCACTATAAACAGCAACTTTAGATTTAAAATAGTTTCTCCTTTAACCCCTTAATGACCACAGCACTTTTCCATTTTCTGTCCGTTTGGGACCAAGGCTATTTTTACATTTTTGCGGTGTTTGTGTTTAGCTGTAAATTTCCTCTTACTCATTTACTGTACCCACACATATTATATACCGTTTTTCTCGCCATTAAATGTACTTTCATAATCTACAATTATTTTCATCATATCTTATAATTTGCTATAAAAAAATACAAAATATGATGAAAAAAAACAAAAAAAAAACACTTTTTCTAACTTTGACCCCAAAATCTGTTACACATCTACAACCACCAAAAAATACCCATGCTAAATAGTTTCTAAATTTTGTTCTGAGTTTATAAATATCCAATGTTTACATGTTCTTTGCTTTTTTTGCAAGTTATAGGGCAATAAATACAAGTAGCACTTTGCTATTTCCAAACCACTTTTTTTCAAAATTAGCGCTAGTTACATTGGGACACTAATATATTTCAGGAATCTCTGAATATCCATTGACATGTATATATATTTTTTTAGAAGACATCCCAAAGTATTGATCTAGGCCCATTTTGGTATATTTCATGCCACCATTTCACCGCCGAATGCGATCAAATAAAAAAAAAAGTTCACTTTTTCACAAATTTTTTCACAAACTTTAGGTTTCTCACTGAAATTATTTACAAACAACTCATGAAATTATGGCATAAATGGTTGTAAATGCTTCTCTGGGATCCCCTTTGTTCATAAATAGCAGACATATATGGCTTTGGCTTTGCTTTTTGGTAATTAGAAGCCTGCTAAATGCCACTGCGCACCACACATGTATTATGCTCAGCAGTGAATGGGTTAATTAGGGAGCATGTAGGGAGCTTCTAGGGTTAATTTTAGCTCTAGTGTAGTGTAGTAGACAACCCCAAGTATTGATCTAGGCCCATTTTGGTATATTTCATGCCACCATTTCACCGCCAAAAGCAATCAAATAAAAAAAAATTGTTCACTTTTTCAAACTTTAGGTTTCTCACTAAAATTATTTACAAACAGCTTGTGCAATTATGGCACAAATGGTTGTAAATGCTTCTCTGGGATCCCCTTTGTTCAGAAATAGCAGACATATATGGCTTTGGCGTTGCTTTTTGGTAATTAGAAGGCCGCTAAATGCTGCTGCGCATCACATGTGTATTATGGCCAGCAGTGAAGGGGTTAATTAGGTAGTTTGTAGGGAGCTTGCAGGGTTAATTTTAGCTTTAGTGTAGAGATCAGACTCCCACCTGGCACATCCCACCCCCTGATCCCTCCCAAACAGCTCTCTTCCCTCCCCCACCCCACAATTGTCCCCGCCATCTTAAGTACTGGCAGAAAGTCTGCCTGTACTAAAATAAAAGGTATTTTAAAAAAAATAAAATAATTTTTTTAGCATATTTACATATGCTGCTATGTAGGATCCCCCCTTAGCCCCCAACCTCCCTGATCCCCCCAAAATAGCTCCCTAACCCTCCCCCTCTGCCTTATTGGGGGCCATCTTGGGTACTGGCAGCTCTCTGCCAGTACCCAGTTTGCAAATAAAAATGTTTTTATTATTTGTTTTTATTTGTTTCTGTAGTGTAGCTTCCCCCCCACAGTCCAATATATCCCACCAGCCAAACCGATCACAAAATAAAATAAAATTCCCCCCTTGATCCCCACTTCTAACTAAAAATGTTCTGTAGCGTAGTGGTTCCCACCCGCTCCCTCCCCGTGCACGCACCCTCCCGGCCTCCCCGTGCACGTGCGCGCATCCGTGCGCACCTCCCGGTCGTCCCCGCCCCCGATTCCGCCCCCCTCCGCATCACAAAGGCCATCGATGGCCGCCACCCGCCTCCCACACCGGCTCCCACCCACCAACGAACTTATCCGTTAATGTCCGGTGCAGAGAGGGCCACAGAGTGGCTCTCTCTGCATCGGATGGCTAAAAATGGTTATTGCAGGATGCCTCGATATCGAGGCATCACTGCAATAACCGGAAAGCAGCTGGAAGCCAGCAGGATCGCTTCCAGCTGCTTTCCACACCGAGGACGTGCAGGGTACGTCCTCAGGCGTTAACTGCCTTTTTTTTGAGGACATACCCTGCACGTCCTCGGTCGTTAAGGGGTTAAAGTGCCTCATAAAACAGACACACACATTTATATATATATATATATATATATATATATATATAGATATCCAAAATTCCAGATCTTACCCACAAGTGGAAAACTGCCTGGGTGCAACTTTAAACAACAAATAGTAGCCAAAATGAAGTGCACTCTCAGGTCTTTCACAGCAAAAGTTACTTTATTGATGTAATGTTTTCGGAGGACTTGCCTCCTTCATCATTGATGCTGATGAAGGAGGCAAGTCCTCCGAAAACGTTACATCAATAAAGTAACTTTTGCTGTGAAAGACCTGAGAGTGCACTTCATTTTGGCTACTATATATATATATATATATATATATATATATATAAACTTTATTGGTCTATATATATGAATTGTTTCTTCTCCAGCACCCCGGTATAAGAGGCTGAGAGGGACATTTATCAAGCCGTCAACCGCAAATACGTTGAAATTCCGCAGCGTAATTGTGACGAGCTTGATTTGACCCATTTATCAAAGCCTACAGACCGGCAAAATTTGAAATTTGTGACGTAACATACGATCCGCCGGTCTCAATCCGACACAGATTGATGGCTCCCAGACCCCCCGCAACTAAATAAATGAAGACTTTTGGATGAAGACTTCGGCCCGCTTGGATGAAGACTTCTACCGGCTTCGCTGAGGACTTCTGCCGCTTGGATGAGGATGGATGTCTGGTCTTCGAAAACTGTAAGTGGATCGTCGGTGGTTAGTGTTAGTTTCTTTTAAGGGTTTATTGGGTGGGTTTTAATTTTAGCTTAGGGACTTTGGGCAGTAAAAGAGCTAAATGCCCTTTTAAGGGTAATGCCCATAAAAATGCCCTTTTCAGGGCAATGGGGAGCTTAGGTTTTTTTAGATAGGATTTTTATTTGGGGGGGTTGGTTGTGTGATTGGTGGGTTTTACTGTTGGGGGGGTATTTGTATTTTATTTTAACAGGTAAAAGAGCTGATTTCTTTGGGGCAATGCCCCGCAAAAGGCCCTTTTAAGGGCCATTGGTAGTTTATTGTAGGCTAGGTTTGTTTTTTATTTTGGGGGGGGGGGGGTTATTTTGATAGGGCTATTAGATTAGGTGTAATTAGTTTAAATATTTGATCATTTCTACTATGATTTCTACTACTAATGAACCCCTAATCTACTTCCCCAAACATCGCCAAACCCTACATTATATTTATTAACCCCTAATCTGCCCCCCAACATCGCCGCAACTATATTAAATTTATTAACCCCTAATCTTCCGCCGTTAACGTCGCCGCCACTATAATAAATTTATTAACCCCTAAACCTAAGTCTAACCCTAACCCTAACCCCCCCTAACTTAAATATAATTTAAATACATCTAAATAAATTATTCCTATTTAAAACTAAATACTTACCTGTAAAATAAACCCTAAGATAGTTACAATGTAATTATTAGTTATATTGTAGCTATCTCAGGGTTTATTTTTATTTTACAGGCAACTTTGTATTTATTTTAACTAGGTACAATAGTTATTAAATAGTTATTAACTATTTAATAACTACCTAGCTAAAATAAGTACAAATTTACCTGTAAAATAAACCCTAACCTAAGTTACAATTACACCTAACACTACACTATCATTAAATTAATTACATAAAATACCTACAATTAATTACAACTAAATTACGAAAAACAACAAACACTAAATTACAGAAAATAAAAAAGAAATTACATATATTTTAAACTAATTACACCTAATCTAATCCCCCTAACAAAATAAAAAAGCCCCCCCAAAATAAAAAAAATCCTTAACCTATACTAAATTACAAATAGCCCTTAAAAGGGCCTTTTGCCGGCTTTTTTTTAATAAATATGGAGATCATATTCAAGTCTGCGGCCGCAATGTTAGGCGAGCGTATTGGTGCCTTCGAATGCAGCATACTTGACCGCTTGATAGATAGGCCTCTGAGAGTGTGAATCCCAGCGACTGATATCATATTATATCAATATATATATAATATAAGAATAATTGTTTCCAGAACTGTTTTGTCTGGATAAATTTAAAATCATCAGATATATTATCTATTGGTCATTACATTGACAGACTACAGCTTATCATTTAATCATATTAGTATCCACTGGTATTATTGCTAGGGTGAACACAAACAGCCTCAGCCCACACAAGAACCATAGACATTATATATAAAATAGTATATATAGCAAAAATACATATTCTGTTATTACAAATATTAACTATAGACAAAAGTAAGTGGTGTCCCTTTAAGAGTAGAATAACTGTACATTTGTTTGATTTACCTATTCATTTGTTCCTGTATCAAATCTAGTCTGTGCTCTACTTCTCCATACGTGAGGTCATTTTCAGGTTCACATATTCCCCATGTGACATGGTTTAATGTTGTATGATTGGTTACACTGTCATCATGCAGCACTGTGTCCTCTCTTCCCCAGCTCCTTGTACTTGCTATATCTGTAAAAATATATACAAATTAACCTTCTGTAGAAATCCATTCTGTACCAACAGTCTGTCTATGAAATGTGTGGTAAAGTAACACTGAAGGAAACTACAATGGTTAAAGCTTAAATGCAGGGATTGTTCATTTTGTATATTACCCAGCTTAATTGGCAGAATACTTAATTAAACATAAGTGAAGAACAATTAATGTGTCACAAATACTTTCTATTACTTGCAGTCCGTGTATAAAATAATCAATTACCACACTTACAAGTGGCAAGCGATAGTGTTTTTTTTTCCAGCTTTATGCACTTGATCAAAATAGTGCGAGTAATAATAGTTGAAACTAAAAACACATTCACTTAAGCACAGTCTAATTTCACGCGCAAAGGGTAGGGAAGACAAAATGTTGAAAAAAACACAACATAAATACATGTAAAATTACAGTTACACTTATATAAATACTGTCTGATAAAAATTATTTAAAAAAAAACAGAATTTATGTTTACCTGATAAATTACTTTCTCCAACGGTGTGTCCGGTCCACGGCGTCATCCTTACTTGTGGGATATTCTCTTCCCCAACAGGAAATGGCAAAGAGCCCAGCAAAGCTGGTCACATGATCCCTCCTAGGCTCCGCCTACCCCAGTCATTCGACCGACGTTAAGGAGGAATATTAGCATAGGAGAAACCATATGGTACCGTGGTGACTGTAGTTAAAGAAAATAAATTATCAGACCTGATTAAAAAAACCAGGGCGGGCCGTGGACCGGACACACCGTTGGAGAAAGTAATTTATCAGGTAAACATAAATTCTGTTTTCTCCAACATAGGTGTGTCCGGTCCACGGCGTCATCCTTACTTGTGGGAACCAATACCAAAGCTTTAGGACACGGATGAAGGGAGGGAGCAAATCAGGTCACCTAAATGGAAGGCACCACGGCTTGCAAAACCTTTCTCCCAAAAATAGCCTCAGAAGAAGCAAAAGTATCAAACTTGTAAAATTTGGTAAAAGTGTGCAGTGAAGACCAAGTCGCTGCCCTACATATCTGATCAACAGAAGCCTCGTTCTTGAAGGCCCATGTGGAAGCCACAGCCCTAGTGGAATGAGCTGTGATTCTTTCGGGAGGCTGCCGTCCGGCAGTCTCGTAAGCCAATCTGATGATGCTTTTAATCCAAAAAGAGAGAGAGGTAGAAGTTGCTTTTTGACCTCTCCTTTTACCGGAATAAACGACAAACAAGGAAGATGTTTGTCTAAAATCCTTTGTAGCATCTAAATAGAATTTTAGAGCGCGAACAACATCCAAATTGTGCAACAAACGTTCCTTCTTTGAAACTGGTTTCGGACACAGAGAAGGTACGATAATCTCCTGGTTAATGTTTTTGTTAGAAACAACTTTTGGAAGAAAACCAGGTTTAGTACGTAAAACCACCTTATCTGCATGGAACACCAGATAAGGAGGAGAACACTGCAGAGCAGATAATTCTGAAACTCTTCTAGCAGAAGAAATTGCAACTAAAAACAAAACTTTCCAAGATAATAACTTAATATCAACGGAATGCAAGGGTTCAAACGGAACCCCCTGAAGAACTGAAAGAACTAAATTGAGACTCCAAGGAGGAGTCAAAGGTTTGTAAACAGGCTTAATTCTAACCAGAGCCTGAACAAAGGCTTGAACATCTGGCACAGCGGCCAGCTTTTTGTGAAGTAACACAGACAAGGCAGAAATCTGTCCCTTCAGGGAACTTGCAGATAATCCTTTTTCCAATCCTTCTTGAAGGAAGGATAGAATCCTAGGAATCTTAACCTTGTCCCAAGGGAATCCTTTAGATTCACACCAACAGATATATTTTTTCCAAATTTTGTGGTAAATCTTTCTAGTTACAGGCTTTCTGGCCTGAACAAGAGTATCGATAACAGAATCTGAGAATCCTCGCTTCGATAAGATCAAGCGTTCAATCTCCAAGCAGTCAGCTGGAGTGAAACCAGATTCGGATGTTCGAACGGACCCTGAATAAGAAGGTCTCGTCTCAAAGGTAGCTTCCAAGGAGGAGCCGATGACATATTCACCAGATCTGCGTACCAAGTCCTGCGTGGCCACGCAGGAGCTATCAAGATCACCGACGCCCTCTCCTGATTGATCCTGGCTACCAGCCTGGGGATGAGAGGAAACGGCGGGAACACATAAGCTAGTTTGAAGGTCCAAGGTGCTACTAGTGCATCCACTAGAGCCGCCTTGGGATCCCTGGATCTGGACCCGTAGCAAGGAACTTTGAAGTTCTGACGAGAGGCCATCAGATCCATGTCTGGAATGCCCCACAGCTGAGTGACTTGGGCAAAGATTTCCAGATGGAGTTCCCACTCCCCCGGATGCAATGTCTGACGACTCAGAAAATCCGCTTCCCAATTTTCCACTCCTGGGATGTGGATAGCAGACAGGTGGCAGGAGTGAGACTCCGCCCATAGAATGATTTTGGTCACTTCTTCCATCGCCAGGGAACTCCTTGTTCCCCCCTGATGGTTGATGTACGCAACCGTTGTCATGTTGTCTGATTGAAACCGTATGAACTTGGCCCTCGCTAGCTGAGGCCAAGCCTTGAGAGCATTGAATATCGCTCTCAGTTCCAGAATATTTATCGGTAGAAGAGATTCTTCCCGAGACCAAAGACCCTGAGCTTTCAGGGATCCCCAGACCGCGCCCCAGCCCATCAGACTGGCGTCGGTCGTGACAATGACCCACTCTGGTCTGCGGAATGTCATCCCTCGTGACAGGTTGTCCAGGGACAGCCACCAACGGAGTGAGTCTCTGGTCCTCTGATTTACTTGTATCTTCGGAGACAAGTCTGTATAGTCCCCATTCCACTGACTGAGCATGCACAGTTGTAATGGTCTTAGATGAATGCGTGCAAAAGGAACTATGTCCATTGCCGCTACCATCAACCTGATCACTTCCATGCACTGAGCTATGGAAGGAAGAGGAACGGAATGAAGTATCCGACAAGAGTCTAGAAGTTTTGTTTTTCTGGCCTCTGTCAGAAAAATCCTCATTTCTAAGGAGTCTATTATTGTTCCCAAGAAGGGAACCCTTGTTGACGGAGATAGAGAACTCTTTTCCACGTTCACTTTCCATCCGTGAGATCTGAGAAAGGCCAGGACAATGTCCGTGTGAGCCTTTGCTTGAGGAAGGGACGACGCTTGAATCAGAATGTCGTCCAAGTAAGGTACTACAGCAATGCCCCTTGGTCTTAGCACAGCTAGAAGGGACCCTAGTACCTTTGTGAAAATCCTTGGAGCAGTGGCTAATCCGAAAGGAAGCGCCACGAACTGGTAATGTTTGTCCAGGAATGCGAACCTCAGGAACCGATGATGTTCCTTGTGGATAGGAATATGTAGATACGCATCCTTTAAATCCACCGTGGTCATGAATTGACCTTCCTGGATGGAAGGAAGAATAGTTCGAATGGTTTCCATCTTGAACGATGGAACCTTGAGAAACTTGTTTAAGATCTTGAGATCTAAGATTGGTCTGAACGTTCCCTCTTTTTTGGGAACTATAAACAGATTGGAGTAGAACCCCATCCCTTGTTCTCTTAATGGAACGGGATGAATCACTCCCATTTTTAACAGGTCTTCTACACAATGTAAGAATGCCTGTCTTTTTATGTGGTCTGAAGACAACTGAGACCTGTGGAACCTCCCCCTTGGGGGAAGTCCCTTGAATTCCAGAAGATAACCTTGGGAGACTATTTCTAGCGCCCAAGGATCCAGAACATCTCTTGCCCAAGCCTGAGCGAAGAGAGAGTCTGCCCCCCACCAGATCCGGTCCCGGATCGGGGGCCAACATTTCATGCTGTCTTGGTAGCAGTGGCAGGTTTCTTGGCCTGCTTTCCCTTGTTCCAGCCTTGCATTGGTCTCCAAGCTGGCTTGGCTTGAGAAGTATTACCCTCTTGCTTAGAGGACGTAGCACTTTGGGCTGGTCCGTTTCTACGAAAGGGACGAAAATTAGGTTTATTTTTTGCCTTGAAAGGCCGATCCTGAGGAAGGGCGTGGCCCTTACCCCCAGTGATATCCGAGATAATCTCTTTCAAGTCAGGGCCAAACAGCGTTTTCCCCTTGAAAGGAATGTTAAGTAGCTTGTTCTTGGAAGACGCATCAGCCGACCAAGATTTCAACCAAAGCGCTCTGCGCGCCACAATAGCAAACCCAGAATTCTTGGCCGCTAACCTAGCCAATTGCAAAGTGGCGTCTAGGGTGAAAGAATTAGCCAATTTGAGAGCATTGATTCTGTCCATAATCTCCTCATAAGGAGGAGAATCACTGTCGACCGCCTTTATCAGCTCATCGAACCAGAAACATGCGGCTGTAGCGACAGGGACAATGCATGAAATTGGTTGTAGAAGGTAACCCTGCTGAACAAACATCTTTTTAAGCAAACCTTCTAATTTTTTATCCATAGGATCTTTGAAAGCACAACTATCCTCTATGGGTATAGTGGTGCGTTTGTTTAAAGTGGAAACCGCTCCCTCGACCTTGGGGACTGTCTGCCATAAGTCCTTTCTGGGGTCGACCATAGGAAACAATTTTTTAAATATGGGGGGAGGGACGAAAGGAATACCGGGCCTTTCCCATTCTTTATTAACAATGTCCGCCACCCGCTTGGGTATAGGAAAAGCTTCTGGGAGCCCCGGCACCTCTAGGAACTTGTCCATTTTACATAGTTTCTCTGGGATGACCAACTTGTCACAATCATCCAGAGTGGAAGATGTTCCAACTTAAATTTAAATGCAATCACATCAGGTTCAGCTTGTTGAGAAATGTTCCCTGAATCAGTAATTTCTCCCTCAGACAAAACCTCCCTGGCCCCATCAGACTGAGTTAGGGGCCCTTCAGAAATATTAATATCAGCGTCGTCATGCTCTTCAGTATCTAAAACAGAGCAGTCGCGCTTACGCTGATAAGTGTTCATTTTGGCTAAAATGTTTTTGACAGAATTATCCATTACAGCCGTTAATTGTTGCATAGTAAGGAGTATTGGCGCGCTAGATGTACTAGGGGCCTCCTGAGTGGGCAAGACTCGTGTAGACGAAGGAGGGAATGATGCAGTACCATGCTTACTCCCCTCACTTGAGGAATCATCTTGGGCATCATTGTCATTGTCACATAAATCACATTTATTTAAATGAATAGGAATTCTGGCTTCCCCACATTCAGAACACAGTCTATCTGGTAGTTCAGACATGTTAAACAGGCATAAACTTGATAACAAGTACAAAAAACGTTTTAAAATAAAACCGTTACTGTCACTTTAAATTTTAAACTGAACACACTTTATTACTGCAAATGCGAAAAAACATGAAGGAATTGTTCAAAATTCACCAAATTTTCACCACAGTGTCTTAAAGCCTTAAAAGTATTGCACACCAAATTTGGAAGCTTTAACCCTTAAAATAACGGAACCGGAGCCGTTTTGAACTTTAACCCCTTTACAGTCCCTGGTATCTGCTTTGCTGAGACCCAACCAAGCCCCAAGGGGAATACGATACCAAATGACGCCTTCAGAAAGTCTTTTCTAAGTATCAGAGCTCCTCTCACATGCGACTGCATGCCATGCCTCTCAAAAACAAGTGCGCAACACCGGCGCGAAAATGAGGCTCTGCCTATGCTTTGGGAAAGCCCCTAAAGAATAAGGTGTCTAAAACAGTGCCTGCCGATATTATTATATCAAAATACCCAGATAAAATGATTCCTCAAGGCTAAATATGTGTTAATAATCAATCGATTTAGCCCAAAAAAAGTCTACAGTCTTAATAAGCCCTTTTTGAAGCCCTTATTTACAATCGTAATAAACATGGCTTACCGGATCCCAGAGGGAAAATGACAGCTTCCAGCATTACATCGTCTTGTTAGAATGTGTCATACCTCAAGCAGCAAGAGACTGCTCACTGTTCCCCCAACTGAAGTTAATTGCTCTCAACAGTCCTGTGTGGAACAGCCATGGATTTTAGTGACGGTTGCTAAAATCATTTTCCTCATACAAACAGAAATCTTCATCTCTTTTCTGTTTCTGAGTAAATAGTACATACCAGCACTATTTCAAAATAACAAACTCTTGATTGAATAATAAAAACTACAGTTAAACACTAAAAAACTCTAAGCCATCTCCGTGGAGATGTTGCCTGTACAACGGCAAAGAGAATGACTGAGGTAGGCGGAGCCTAGGAGGGATCATGTGACCAGCTTTGCTGGGCTCTTTGCCATTTCCTGTTGGGGAAGAGAATATCCCACAAGTAAGGATGACGCCGTGGACCGGACACACCTATGTTGGAGAAATATATATTAAAAAAGAAATAAGGGCTCATTAGTTATGGCACCCCACACCCCCACATCTCTTTTTCTGTAGTGTAGCTACCCCATCCCTTCCTGTCCCTTTTTTTTCAGCTGAGACTGCTGGAGCTTCCTTAAGCTAAGACGTATATATATATACGTCTTGCAGTACGATAGGCAAAGTACTGCAAGACGTATATATACGTCTTATTGGGTGAATAATGGTTTAACTATATATTTACAGTAAATATTTCACATTCCAATGTTCTTAACATAGGAGAATATGTTCTAAGTATTTTTAAATAGATATTCCTAAATATATCTATATATATCTATATATATCTATATCTATATATATACCTATATATAATTATATATATATATATATATATATATATATATAAACAATAAATAGTACATATTCTTCTATGTGAAAACATTGAAATGTGAAATATTCATATATCATGTTGGGTTTAGAAGTCTTGAATAAACAAGGTCAGATTAGCTTGTGAGTAGGGGTATTAGGATTTTTGCAGTTTGTGCACTCCATTAAATTCTATAACAGAATACATTAACGTGGTTGCGATATTTGAATTTCAACTTCTTGCACATGTTGGGTTTTTGCTCGCGTGCAAACTTTTTACTTTCAACTTGTAATATGACCACAACTTGTCTCACGCAAAAAGTGAAAAGTGAACATGCGAGAGGGAGCGCAACATATTGCTCCTTTAGTAATCTAGCCCTTTATATGCTGCTGTCAGTGTATCCTTAAAAACTACAAAGGTCTAGAGCCCATGCAAGCACAGAACAGCAGCAGCTGGGCAGTAATGTTGCTACAGTGGGGCAGCCATCACATTTGATATGCTGAAACACTGGGTATCTCAATCACTGCAGAAATGATATCAAGAGTAACATATATACCTCATTGTTGTGGTCAAACTTCAGTTATTAGGTAAATAAAACTCAATAAAGAAGAGCAAAACCAAAAGTCCTCACTTCAAATAATTAACCACTACTAACCTGATCCCCCCCCCCCCCACTGCTAACCCAAAGTAAAACTTCTACCTACTGCATATACACATAATGCATGACTTACCCCCAACACATCTGTCACTATGTCATGATTTCTGAACATCTTTTTCTAGGACCCTCCATAGAGATTTACAATATATGTATAGTACATGTATAGTATATGTATGTATAGTATATGTATAGTATATGTATAGTATATGTATGTATAGTATATGTATAGTATATGTATATTTCCATGTCACTTACATTTTTACTAATATTTTATTAGATTAAACATTACTTTATTTATAGAGGTTTCCAGCACCTTATGATAGGAAGCAGCATTATATGGTTAGCTTTTTTTATTCTATTGATCAAAAGATGAGACAATTATGGATACATATATTGAAAATCAGTTTATTTGGCATTTTCAGCATGTTTTAAAGGATGGCTGCAGAAAACATCAATTAAAGTCCTCTTTGGCAATTGTGCAGTAGTTTCTTAAAGGGACACTGAACCCAATTTCTTTATTTTGTGATCCAGATAGAGCATGCAATTTTAAGCAAGTTTCTGATTTACTCCTATTATCAAATGTTCTTCATTCTCTCTGTATTTTTATTTAAAAAGCAAGAATGTAAGTTTAGATGCCGGCCCATTTTTGATGAACAACCTGGTATGTTCTTGCTGATTGGTGGATAAATTCATCCACCAATAAACAAGTGCTGTCCAGGGTTCTGGACTTTCTTTTTCGAATAAAGATAGCAAGAGAACGAAGAAAATTTGATAATAGGAGTAAATTAGAAAGTTGCTTAAAATTGCATGCTCTATCTGAATCACGAAAGAAAAAAATTGGGTTCAGTATCCCTTTAAGTCTAGTGCCAGAGAAGCTCTTGAAGTACTTAAAGGGACAGTAAAGTCATAATTAGATATTCAAGATTTAGACAGAGCATACAATTTTAAACAACTTTTCAATTTAATTCTATTATTTATTTTGCTTCATTCTCTTGTTATCATTTACTGAAAGGTTTATCTAGATAAGCTCAGGAGCAGCAAAGAACCTAGGTTCTAGCTGCTGATTGGTGGCTGCATATATATACCAATTGTTATTGGCTCACCCTTGTGTTCAGTTAGAAACCAGTAGTGCATTGCTGCTCTTTTGACAAATGATACCAAGAGAATCAAGCAAATTTGATAATAGAAGTAAACTGTAAAGTTATTTAAAATTGTATGTTCTACCTAAATAATGAAAGAAAAATTTTGGGTTTCATGTCCCTTTAAGTGATGCAGGAAGTAATATGCAAAAAAGTAGAAGGAAAGAGCAGAGGCACATACAGAGCACTCGCTGGGAATAATATCATAGAGAGGGACAATGAATCAAGTTAAATTAAAACTTAACATTTATTATAAACACTATAAAAACTATAGAAAAAAAATATTAATATAAAATCCTAAAATTCCAAACTGGAAAGGGTGGAGAATCCAAGCAGTATACCAACTCAAATAATGTACTGTAATAGTAAAATCAGAGGTGCAATCATGGAGCAATTAGCATTGGTTGTCCCATTGTAAGAACAAAGCCAAAAAATATTATCTATCAAGAGAGGACACAGTCCCCAAAGAGTTAAAGATACACTAAACCCAAAAATTTTCTTTCATGATTCAGAAAGAGAATACACATATAAACAACAATCCAATTTACTTCTATTATTTATTTTGCTTCATTTTTTAGATATTCTTAGTTGAAGAAAAAGCAATGCACATGGGTAAGCCAATCACATGAGGCTTCTAAGTGCAGCAACCAATCAGCAGCTACAAAGCCTATCTATATATGCTTTTCAGCAAAGAATATCAAGAGAATAAAACAAATTAGATAATAGAAGTAAATTAGAAAGTTGTTTAAAATTGCATGCTCTGTCTATATCATGAAAGAAAAAAATGGGTTTCATGTTCCTATAAATATGATAAAGCGGGGGCGGAGCATGGACGAATATGGTGGCGGTCATGTAAACTGTGAGCTCCGGGTGTAGTATTGAAAGAAAGTGGGTACACAACCTTCAAAAGCTAACAGGTCTGTTACAAAGAATAATAGGACCTCCATAATAGCAAACATTAGCTACCAATGGGATCACAAAACCGCTACTAAAGGAGATCAAACAGGAGAAAGATTGCACACGCAGCATAGAGGGAGACAAAAACTCTGCTCCGGATCAGGGACAGAAAAACCATCTTAATAATAAAACTACAGTGATGGGTAACCAGTTACACAAAAGCAAGAAATCCGGTACGCACATGAGTGATACACATGTTCATTTATAATAGAAGCACAGGGGCTAAAAACGCTGCATAACCACGTGGGAATTAACCAAGATGGCGACCGGACTAGAATCCTAACAAACATCAGAATAGAACAATGCACTAAAAATGTAAGATACAAAGCTTAAGAGAAAGTAGCAACATAAACAAATCAAAGACTACCTTGGGGTCGATCCGATAAAAATCGTCGCCCGCAAAAGCTGGCGATGCCAATATTTGTGCGGGTTTGGTATCCTATATACGGCGTAACCTAGAAGTTACGCGCGTATATTTCTGCCGTCGCCCGTAGTTTTTTGGGCCATAGGCAGGTATACCAAACCCGCGCAGTTTGGTATCCAATATACAGCGTAAGGACTTACGTGGCGAAAATGGAGAAATCTTACTCCATTTTCACCTCGCCACAAAAAGCAGCCGTAAGAAGCCTTACGCTGACTATTGGAGCCCCGTAACTCCCTAAACTAGCTGCTAAATAAACCTAACACCTAACGCATGCGCAATGCCTATCTAGCTGTCAACCGCAATCTGCTAAATAAAACCTAACACCTAACGCATGCGCAATGTCTATCTAGCTGTCAACCTCGATCTGCTAAATAAAACCTAACACCTAACGCATGCGCAATGTCTATCTACCTGTCAACCGCGATCCCCCGCCGCAATCCCTAATAAAGTATTTAACCCCTAAACCGCCGCCATCTACATAAACTAACCCCCTACTGTGAGCCCCTAAAACCGCCACCATCTAACTGATCTATCCCCTAATGTGAACCCCTAAAACCGCCGCCATCTACCTGATCTATCCCCTAATCTGACCCCTTACACCGCCGCCAGCTATATTAATATTATTAACCCCTAATCTAATATCCATAAAGTAATAAGCTCTATTACCAGCCCTTAAAAGGGCCTTTTGCGGGGCTTTGCCCCAAAGTTAACAGCTCTTTTGCCCTATAACCTGCCCTCCCTACACCGCCGCCACCTATATTAATGGTATTAACCCCTAATGTAAGCCCCTTACACCGCCGCCATCTATATTAAAATTATTAACCCCTAATTTAATCTACCTACCCCGCCGCCAGCTATATTATCTATATTAACCCTAAGTATATTATAGTTAATATAGTTATTACATTATATATATTAACTATATTAACCCTAATTATATTAGGGTTAATATAGTTACTATAGTATTTATATTAACTATATTAACTCTATCTAACCCTAACACCCCTAACTAAATTCTTATTAAATAAATCTAATTCATATTATAAACTAAAATATTCCTATTTAAATTTAAATACTTACCTATAAAATAAACCCTAAGATAGCTACAATATAATTAATAATTACACTGTAGCTATGTTAGGGTTTATATTTATTTTACAGGTAAATTGTTAATTATTTTAACTAGGTATAATAGCTATTAAATAGTTATGAACTATTTAATAGCTACATAGTTAAAATAATTACCCAATTACCTGTAAAATAAATCCTAACCTAAAGTTACAAATACACCTACACTATCAATAAATTAAATAAACTACAAATATCTATCTAAAAATAAAATAAACTAAATTACAAAAAAAACAAACACTAAATTACAAAAAATAAAAAAAAGATTACAAGATTTTTAAGCTAATTACACCTATTCTAAGCCCCCTAATAAAATAATAAACCCCCAAAATAAAAAAAATTCCCTACCCTATTCTAAATTAAAAATAGTTCAAAGCTCTTTTACCTTACCAGCCCTTAAAAGGGCCTTTTGTGGGGGCATGCCCCAAAGAAAACTACTCTTTTGCCTGAAAAAAAACCACAATACAACCCCCCAACATTATAACCCACCACCCACATACCCCTAATCTAACCCAAACCCCCCTTAAATAAACCTAACACTACCCCCCTGAAGATCTCCCTACCTTGTATTCACCCCGCCGGGCAGAACTCTTCATCCGATCCGGGCGATGTCCAATCAAGCGGCAAAGAAGAATTCTTCATCCCGGCGATGTTTTTCTCCAAGCGGCAGCAAAGTCTTCTTCCATCGGGCAGCATCTTCCATCGGGCAGCATCTTCAATCTTCATTCTTCGCTCCTCCAATGCGGAGCATCCATCCCGGCCGACGACTGAACGACGAATGAGGTACCTTTAAATGACGTCATCCAAGATGGCGTCTGTCGAATTCCGATTGGCTGATAGGATTCTATCAGCCAATCGGAATTAAGGTAGAAAAATCTGATTGGCTGATTGAATCAACCAATCAGATTCAAGTTCAATCCGATTGGCTGAACCAATCAGCCAATCGGATTAAACTTGAATCTGATTGGCTGATTGAATCAGCCAATCAGATTTTTCTACCTTAATTTCGATTGGCTGATAGAATCCTATCAGCCAATCGGAATTCGACAGACGCCATCTTGGATGACGTCATTTAAAGGTACCTCATTCGTCGTTCAGTCGTCGGTCGGGATGGATGCTCCGCGTTGGAGGAGCGAAGAATGAAGATTGAAGATGCTGCCCGATGGAAGATGCTGCCCGATGGAAGAAGACTTTGCTGCCGCTTGGAGAAAAACATCACCGGGATGAAGAATTCTTCTTTGCCGCTTGATTGGACATCGCCCGGATCGGATGAAGAGTTCTGCCCGGCGGGGTGAATACAAGGTAGGGAGATCTTCAGGGGGGTAGTGTTAGGTTTATTTAAGGGGGGTTTGGGTTAGATTAGGGGTATGTGGGTAGTGGGTTGTAATGTTGGGGGGTGGTATTGTGTTTTTTTTCAGGCAAAAGAGCAGTTTTCTTTGGGGCATGCCCCCACAAAAGGCCCTTTTAAGGGCTGGTAAGGTAAAAGAGCTTTGAACTATTTTTAATTTAGAATAGGGTAGGGAATTTTTTTATTTTGGGGGTTTATTATTTTATTAGGGGGCTTAGAATTGGTGTAATTAGCTTAAAAATCTTGTAATCTTTTTTTTTATTTTTTGTAATTTAGTTTTTTTTTTGTAATTTAGTTTAGTTTATTTAATTGTATTTTTAGATAGATATTTGTAGTTTATTTAATTTATTGATAGTGTAGGTGCATTTGTAACTTAGGTTAGGATTTATTTTACAGGTAATTGGGTAATTATTTTAACTAGGTAGCTATTAAATAGTTCATAACTATTTAATAGCTATTATACCTAGTTAAAATAATTAACAATTTACCTGTAAAATAAATATAAACCCTAACATAGCTACAGTGTAATTATTAATTATATTGTAGCTATCTTAGGGTTTATTTTATAGATAAGTATTTAGATTTAAATAGGAATATTTTAATTAATAATATTAATATTAGATTTATTTTAATAAGAGTTTAGTTAGGATGTTAGAGTTAGATAGGGTTATTATACTTAATATATATATATATATAATATAATAACGATATTAACTATATTAACCCTAATATAATTAGGGTTAATATAGTTAATATATATAATATAATAACTATATTAACTATATTAACCCTAATATAATTAGGGTTAATATAGTTAATATAGCTGGCGGCGGTGTAGGGGGATTAGATTAGGGGTTAATACATTTATTATAGGTGGCCGCGGTGTAGGGGGATGTAGATTGTAGGCAAAAGAGCAGTTTACTTTGTGACAAAGCCCCGCCAAAAGCCCTTTTAAGGGCTGGAAAAAGAGCTGAATTCTTTGGGGCATGCCCCGCAAAAAGCCCTTTTAAGGGCTGGCAAAATAGCAGTTACTTTGGGGCAATGCCACGCAAAAAGCCCTTTTCAGGGCTATTTGTAGGGTTAGACTTAGGTTTAGTGGTAGGGATAGTTTAGTATTTTAGGGGTTAAATAATTTAATATAGATGGCGGCGGGGTAGGGGGATTAGATTAGGGGTTAATAATTTTAAAATAGATAGCGGCGGGGTAGGGGCTCACTTTAGGGGGTAGGTAAGGTAGATGGCGGCGGTGTTAGGGGCTCACTTTAGAGGGTTATAGATTTAATATAGCTGGTGGCGGTTTAGGGGTTAATAACTTTATTAGGTAGCGGCGGGCTAAGGGAGCGGCGGTTTAGGGGTTAATACATATTTTATTGTTAGGATAGTGAGGGGGGATAGCGGATAGAGGGTTAGACGTGTCGGGCTATGTTTAGGAGGCGTGTTAGACTTGTCGGGCTATTTTAGGGAGGCGTGTTAGACAGTGCGGGTGATTTAGACTTTAGTCAGGTTTTGTAGGCGCCGGCAGTTTCTAACGTGGCGCAAGTCACTGGC
Source organism: Bombina bombina (assembly GCF_027579735.1). Taxonomy (NCBI): domain Eukaryota; kingdom Metazoa; phylum Chordata; class Amphibia; order Anura; family Bombinatoridae; genus Bombina; species Bombina bombina. The sequence continues at coordinate 425,799,165 of NC_069499.1, forward strand.
GACGCCAGAAATTTGTACTTGCGCAGATTTCTGGACATCGCTGGTTTATCCGACTTACGGCACGTTAGCATCTGACGGCGCCATATATGGGATAGCTCGAGATGCGAGCTGAAACTGCGGGCGACGCGGGTTCCCTCGCTTGTGCCGCAAACTACTATCTATATCGGATTGCCCCCCTTATGGGGACAGTGAGGCATTTATACACTCTATAACAATCCCATTTACCGGAGGAGTTAAACAATACAATAAAGGAAAGTGTGGGAGAGACGGTTAATAATATTAATATTGCAGAGAAAATAAAATAAAAGCCTGCACTTCTCTCAACTTCATAACTTTTCTTCAGTCACAAAGTAAATTGGAGGCATCAGGCGTTAATATTGGACAGAATATACATTCAAAAGAAGGAGGCTAAGACTTCCAAGTTCAAAGGAAGTAACAGTTTAAGATAACATACTTCTATCCCCTCACTAAATAAAAACTACAACTTTTCCTGTAAAAGTACCGTAAACCCAATACTAAAGTCCAAGAGCTGCATTAGTACACTAGCAGCATCAACACCTATAAAAAAATGTCAGCCAGGAGACAAAATAAATTAATTACGCCAGGTAAACCTGCAGCGGCTAATCTCTTCTTTAAATCATCTAAAAGTGATAAAGTAAAGGAAATGGAGACTAATATACAAGAAGAAGAGATAGGTGACTGTGGTTCCAACTCAGTATCTAACGGGAATGAGATCCCTGTTACAAAGGGGACTTAAGAAATCTAGTATCCAAACAAGATATAGCTATAAATTTTAATCAGATGTGGGAAAAAATAGACTCATTCCAAAATACAATAACAAGCAGTCTTGCTGAAATTAAACAAGATATACTGGAGCTTGGAACGAGAGTGGAAACACTTGAAGAAAAGGATGAGTCTATGGAAGAAGATATCACTAATATCACACATCAGTTGACAGATCAACAACAAGAAATAGCAGATATTCTTGAAAAGATGGAATACTTGGAAAATAGAAGCAGGAGGTGTAAAATTCGCCTAAAAGGTGTTCCAGAATCAATAACAGCAACAGAGCTAAACGAATACTTGAGACACCTATTCCAAGCCATCACAGGGTCATCTGAAGAAGGAAAGTTTCAAATGGAAAGGGCTCATAGAACTCAGAGCAAAGCCAAAGGACGGGGAACCTCCAAGAGATATAATATCCAGATTATTCCGCTTCCAGGAAAAGGAAGAGATAATGGTAGCAGCTAGAAAAAAAACAACTTTTAAATTCAAGGACTCTATAATACAATTTTACCAGGACTTATGTCTTAGGACTCTACAGAAACACTCCGCCTTGCACCCACTAACACAATTACTAAGGAAGAACCAAATAATGTATCGATGGGGATTCCCCTTTGCGCTTCATATATTCCATGAAGGTAAAACTACTACGGTGAGAGATAAAGAAGACATCCCAGAGACCTGCCAACAACTCAAATTAGAATGCCCAGAAATGCGGGACAGTCAGCAAGACTACAGAAGAAGGCCACACAGACATCAGCAAAGCACCTCTCAAACAGAGAGGTGGACAAAGGTCCCAGGGAAAAAACAGAGACCTTGAAGAATGGAGATGACAGAAACCAAAGTTTGGGATCTCTTTTTGTTTTCTTGCGCCCTTCCATCAGAGTGAGATTTACTTATCCCCTAGAATATACTGTCTTCACAACCCTCATCACTCCGGTAGAGGATACTTAACACAGATGAGTATCTGTGTATCAATCTACAAGGTTGACTTTACACGAGGTATCTAACTGGACATATAGGTGTAAAAGTTGTGCTACATATATTCATTTTATACAAAAGATAAAGGGTAGTCAGATTAAGTCCAATACCCAAATCAGATTTAGTTAACTCCTTCACCATTTGCCCCTATAACCTGTTTTTAGACCATATACCTTAAACCCACTTTCAATAATTTAAAGCAGTTAGTAACACTATGTCTTAGGAAACTACAATCCCGATATACTGGTTAAAGTTATGCAAATATGTTATTGGGAAAAACACTGTTATAATAAACAGTTGATTACTGTTGTTTATTTTTTGGTTGTTTTGTTTTATTTTATGTACCATCGAGCAGCAGAGAGGAAAGTTTCTCCATTAGAAAAATGTGTACAGGAGAGCCGAAGATTTTACAACATCGCAACAAGAGATATTAATCAGATTCAGGTAGGAGGGGGGAAAGGAAACCACTAATGACATCCAAGATAAGAGTAATTTCCCACAACGTAAGAGGGTTAAATACAGATAATAAAAGGAAAACAGCAATAACACAATATAACATTTTAAAAGCTAACATTATATTCCTGCAAGAAACCCACTTTACAAATAAACAAATACCCAAATATTGGAGTAGATATTTCACGCAACACTACCACTCCACAACAGACAAAAAAAAGAGGAGTATCAATACTCATACATGACTCAATTAACTTCATAAAAGAGGAGGTGCTGGCAGACAAACATGGCAGATATCTTATAGTGAGAGGACATATACAGGACACCTTGATTACACTCTGCAATGTTTATGCACTCAATGAACAGCAGCACAACATCTTTCACCACTTATCACATGTACTGACACAATGGTTACAATCGAGAATCATACTGGCTGGAGACTTTAATATCAATTAGAAAACACACATGGCAGATGCCTTCAAACTCACTAATAAACAAACAAGACATAACTCCATCTCTAAAAACATTAAAGGTACTCTAGAAAATCATAATGTGTTAGATACCTGGACAGAACTTTATGGGCAGACAAATGACCACACTTACTACTCCCCAGCACATAAAACCTACACCAAGCTAGATTATATATTTATTAGTCAAATTCTACTTCCCAGTTTGAACAGTACCACAATCCATACCTGTGCCTGGTCAGACCATTCCATTATCCAGATACAAATAGGGGGTCTAGTTAATATATGCAGACAGAGATCATGGACTTATGACCTGAATCCAATGAAATAACCCGATCTACATGACAAAATTATGCATAATTTAACAGAATATTGAAAGATAAATATAACCCAAGAGACAACTCCAATGATCACTTGGGCTGCCCACAAACCATTTATAAGGTCATTATTAATTAAGGAAAAAGCATTATATATGAAAAAAATTAAAGCTAACGTAGAGACACTCCAACAGGAAATAGAAACACTGGAAAACCAACACAAAAACACACTATCCTCAGAGGTTTTAGATAAGCTGACACGTAAGATTTTAAATGAGAACTCCCTTAGAGCTATGCACAAGCTGAAGACTCAGTACTTCATATACGCCAATAAACCAGACAGATTTCTAGCCCATAAACTAAGGGAACGGACGAAAAATCTAGCTATACAACAACTCCAGAAAATGGACGGGACACTAACATCTCATCCGCAGGACATTACAGACTGTTTTGCACAATATTATGAATCCCTTTATGATGGGAAAAAGGTCCAACATACCACTCAGATGAAGGCGCTTAAGCACCATTTTTTGCAAAATGCTGATCTCCTGAAACTGGATAATGCAGATATTGAAGTCCTAAACACAGAAATTACAATTAACAAAATCGCCCTAGCAATAAAAGACCTTAAAATAGGCAAAGCAGCGGGTCCAGATGGGTTCTCAGGAGAATATAATAAATTGTTTAAAAAAAATTTGATTCCAGATTTACACAAATTTTGTAATGACATCATGCAAGGTACTCGGATTCCACCAGATATATTACAAGCCAAAATAGTGGTTATACCCAAGCCAGGGAAAAATCCAAAAAATTGTCAAAACTATAGGCCGATCTCATTGATCAACTAAGACTTAAAAATTATTACCAAAATTTTGGAAAATAGACTCAAATTATATCTACCCTCCCTAATACACCACCACCAAGTAGGATTCATAAAAGAAAGGGAGGCCCCAGATAATGTAAGACATACAGTGTCTCTGGTAGAGTACTTGGTGGGGACAAAAACGCTTTCTCTGCTCCTATCTTTGGATGCAGAGAAGGCGTTTGATAGGGTCGACTGGGAGTATATGCTTGAGTCACTAACTCACATGGGATTTAAAGGACACTTCATGACGGCTATCAAAAATTTATATTCAGTCCCGACAGCAACAATTAGAGTGGCAGGACATCAATCTAGACCAATTACAATACTAAACGGGACCCGTCAGGGGTGTCCGCTGTCGCCTCTCTTATTTGCACTTAGTATAGAACCTTTAGCGGCCTGCATCAGGAGGGCAGCGGACATTACTGGGGTCAGAATCAATACAGATGAATATAAACTCACGCTATTTGCAGACGACATTTTGCTCACTTTGACAAAACCTCTAAGTTCCCTACCTCATCTGTATCAAGTGATAGAAGAATTCTCAAAAATCTCGGGATTCAAAATTAATCCAGATAAATGTGAGGCTATCCCATTGACATTACCACCACACACATGTAAGTTCATTGAAGCGAATTTTTACTTTAAGTGGGCTAAAAATTCTATCAATTATCTGGGAGTTAACATAACAAACACACTGGAGGGACTATATAAGGCAAATTACACAGCAATTTTTAAGACCATAAGGAAGGATATAGGTAAGTGGAGGAGAGGATGTTTCTCTTGGTATGGTAGATTATCAATTATAAAGATGAATTTTCTTCAGAGAATACTATACCTCTTCCGGGCACTACCAATTAAAGTCCCACAAAAGGATCTAGGAGATCTACAATCAGATCTAATCAGGTTCCTACGAGGATCCAAAACAGCTAGAATAGCCTCCCAACTTCTAAAACAGCACAAACAATTGGGGGGGGGGAGTGGGGTTACCCAACCTGCTAGATTATTACCATGAGGCTAGGTTAGCACAATTTACACTGATGAGCAAAAATTGTCAAGGAATAACCTGGACTAAAATTGAGGCGGAAATAGCTGGGGCGAATGGCCCAGCAGAGGTTATTTGGAACACTACAAATATAGCAAACAAAACATTATATAAATTGAAGGTGAAAGAGGAATCCAACCACATGTGGAAATCCCTTACATCCTCTCTAAATCTAATACCTAAAGGTACTCAGATCATACCATTAGGAGCCATACTTCCCTTGGAATTTCAGAAACCAATACGTAAATGGGAGAATAAGGGTTTCTATAGAGTTGCGGACTTCCTAGACAAAGGAAAATTGATTACATATACCCAATTGAGAGATAAACTCCAACCAGAAACTTTACACAGGTTTTAATACCTTCAGATATCCAATGCAATACACAAATATAGACAACATAATCCAACATACCCATAAACCAAGATAGAACAAATTATTGCAACACCAAATAGAAATAAGAATCTGATTTCACAGCTGTACTTGACAATACAGGATGCTAAAAAAGCCACAAAAATGATGTTCCATGAGAATTGGGAAAGGGACTTAGGCGAATTATACGATAATGATAGATGGACACAGATTCTCTCTAGGATTAGTAAAGGGCTGATATGCGCAGATCTTATTGAAAATTCTATCAAAACATCTTACAGGTGGTATCTCACACCTATAAAAACTGCACATTATACATCACAGAAAAGTAGACTCTGTTATAGGGGCTGTACAGAAATTGGAAACTATATGCACATGTGGTGAGAGTGCACGAAAATACAACCAATCTGGGACTAATTATCTAAATTTATAAGTATTTTACTAGATAAATCTATAATGCTATCGGCGGCGCAAGCCCTCTTGCATGTGTGAGATGAATCCTTGAATCCAGCTACCAATATATTTATCAATATACTTTGTACAGCCACAAGGATAGGTATAGCTAGACATTGGAGATCAGGTTCACCAACCTGGTCGGAAGTGATTAACAAACTAGATAATATATACGCTATGCCAGAATCCGCCTCAAGGATGCAAGATAATGCAGCACATTTCCAAAAGATTTGGGTACACTGGATAATGAATAGAGATAGTTGTGAGGTACAGGAGGTTTGAGTTTTCGTGTAGCTACAACCAGGATAAATGAATGAATGCATTATCAAAACTAGCTCATTTATGGAGAATTTATAAATTTATTAGAGATAATTTAATGGATCTCTATCTGCTCGACGGGAAATGTTTAATTGTTAATGATTAAGATGAGTTTATTTTTGCATAGTTATAAAAGTTTGAGTTTAATGTTTTAAATTTAAAAAAAAAAGAGAAAGAAAAGAAAGAGACTTCGGACGACTATGTTCTTGCACAAGGAAACTAAATATGACCCCATCTGTTCTCTGAGCCTGTAGGCAGTCTGAGCAGATAGGAGCTTCTCCTTATACACTATGGACTATCAGAGATTTAAATAGCAATGGAGACACCCCGAAAAAGCCAGAAGGATATACATACAGATAAGGGATGTTGTCACATTGTCTAAAATCCTTTCACTTTGATTGGATTAGAAACTCAGGACTATAAAACTTTATCTACTATGATGAGAAGGTCCTAAGTCCTAAGAATGTGGAAGCTAATACGAGTATATGTATATTCAATGTAAGAACATGATGTATAAGATATGATTTATTTTTTCTTTCTGACAATAAAGATTATTTCAACTAAATATGATAAGGCAGTGCACACACAATTATTAAAACTTGTTGGGTCTGTGAATCCATATATTGCAAAAATTAACTCTGATAATACAAGATTCAAATAGATACTATAGAGATACTGCTGAGGATTCAGAGAAAACGTTTGATGCACATTTTGCTGTTAGGCTTTTTCGCTGTTGAGCCTATATAACACTTTATTTAATATGAATATTGCATAAATATATTAAATGTTTTCATCTACTTGACTCTCTGGGGTCTATTTATGTAGGTGCGGACAGACATGATCCGCTATAGCGAATTATGTCCGCCGCACATCGATATATGCCGACAGCATATTCTTGTGAACTGCTGGTGCAATACCGCCCCCTGCAGATTCGTGGCCAATCAGCTGCTAGCAGGGATTGTCAATCAACCAGATTGTATTCGATCGGGCTGATTGCTGTCCGCCACCTTAGAGGTGGCGGACGAGTTAAGGAGCAGCGGTCTTAGGACTGCTGCTTCTTAACTTCCGCTTCAGTCGGAACTGAAGCGGAGAGGGTCAGAAGCAGCATCCGCTGCTTCATAAATAGACCCCTAGTTGTTAAAGCCTTTTGCAATCTTTTTTTTTCTAACACCTGAGACCTCATATCTTTTAGCCCTTATAACTTTTTAGTGCAATTTTCTTAATAATAATTTTTATCAGTCAGTGTTATTATGAGTGTAACCAAACTGTTAAATGTAGAAAAGCATTCTGCTCTCTCAAGCACCATAACATATTCGCAATAGCGCTTACCCAACATGGAAATATGAATATTTCATATTCCAATGTTCTTTACGTAACGGAATATTTTCTATTTATTCATAAATAAATATTTCTACATATATCTGATGTATTTTTAAACAAATATATATTTAGAACTATATATAGATGATTATATATAGGTATAGATATATACAGATATATATAGGAATATATTTAAAAATACGTAAAACATAGTCTGCTAAGTGCAGAACATTGGAATATGAAATATTTACAGTAAATGCATAGTTAAAAACTTTATTAAATATGAATATTGCATAAATATGCTTTAAAATGTTTTAATCTACTTAACAGCAAAAGGTTCTAATGCACTTATAAATATATATATATATATATATATATTTATACATGTATATTTATATATATATTTATACATGTATATTTATGTGTTTATATGTGTATTTATGTCTGTAAATACATATGTACACACACACATATATATATATATATATATATACTGTATATACATATATATATATATATATATATATATATATATATATATATATATATATATATATACATACACATACATATCCTTCTTTAGACATGTATATTTGTATGTATCTCTATGTTAAAGTCCCTTGCCGGCTCTTTTTTTCTAATACCCAAGATCTCATATCTTTGAGCCCTTATAACTTTTTAATACAATATTTTTTTAAATATTTTTTATTAGCCGGTGTTATTATGAGTGTAACTGTACTTTGTAATGTATTTTTGATGTGTATTGTGCAACTTTTTATTTTCGGAAAACAGTTAACCACAGCTCTGAGATTGCGGTAAGAATTCTAGCGTAGCTTGTAATATGAGCACAATTTAAACTGAGAGCAAACGATTGCGAAAACCCTCACAAAATCATTTGCGCTCCAGTTGTAATCTAGCCCTTTATGCATAATATTATATAACTAGACACTTTTTTACTTTAGCTGTGGGTACAAGCTGTCTAAATTTTATTTAACACTGATGGATCCAAGAGATCTTTTTAAGCTACACTATATTTGCTTTCCAAAAAATGAAAAAAACCCAGACCGGCACCACTGATAGAGTATAAAAACATCAATTTATTGTCACATACTTAAAAAAGTGGTAAGCACACCACTTGGGAAAAAAGGCTAACATACCAAACAATTGAAAGCTCCGGTTAAAAGGTGTGGCAGCTACAACCTGGGCCCGATGACGTCACTGACGCGTTTCAGGTATCAACCCGTAGTCATAGTTACCGCCATGGGGTCCAGGTAAGCTTAAATAGCTAACTCTCAGGTGTAGACTGTTAATTCAAAATTTCAATATTAACCCTTTAACATTTTTGCTTTTGGAACATCTTATACTTAGCTTATTATTAATAATATGCATAAAGCACATAAAACGGAGAACCCACTCCTTTCTTATTTTCATTTTTACATTTTTACATTGTTACATAACTGATGTGCAAAAAGCTACCCGTTTACCAAAGTGCAAACTTTATTTGCCAAATTTAATTTTATCTGGATTTATACATAACCTTCGTATATATTGTAACAGCGATTTCTCGCATATCTACTACATTTTATTCAAAGTTTGCAACGCTTCATTAAATATCATATTTACAAATGTATTTGTACCTCGATACTGGTTAGTAACTTGTCACATGAGCATCAACCTACATGCTTTACTTTCCCATGTTATTATCAGTTTCAGCTTCAGAACAAAAAACTCGATAGAAACTATACTCAAACTCCAAATAATGCTAGTCTATCATAACCCCCAACAGATCCTACTTATATCATATATAACCAATTATTTGTATCATTTGGGGTACTATATCTAATTCTTATTGTTCTGACTGACCTTTACATGGTGTTACAATACCAGTTATAATGTACAAAAAATACACTGTTTTACTATTTTGTTTAATTTAGTACTTATCCTAAAATTACAGCAGTAGTTGTAACTTAGGATGCCAATACAGGTTTGTGTATACCTATGTTTACTTTATCATTATTAGGAACTTTCCTGTACTAAGAGTATTGGATAACCAAGACTGCTAACCGGTAGTTGATATCAAATACTTAGTGATTATTTCATATTCATATCTCATTCCCAATGATTGATGAGATCAAAGACCGAATTATAAGCCATTGGGATCCGTGTCCCCAAGGTATAGATCCAAAAGGCTTCTCTACGATAGAGGATTTTCTCCCTATCACCTCCTCGCTTGGGGGTAATACTCTCTCAATTGCCTAACACTTAAAATTGCTCACATTTTTATTGTGGTCAAAAATGAAATGGGAGGCCAGAGCTGAGCAATCTCTTTCCTTATCGATGTTATTAAGATGCTCCCTAATTCTTGACCTTACCTCTCTTGTGGTGAGCCCTACATACTGCTTTTTACATTGTATGCAAGTCACCAAATAAACAACAAAATTCATTGAGCAGTTTATACACTGCGACGTCTCATACTCCTTCCCTGTCACACATGACACAAAATTATCAGAAATGATAATGTGTTCACAGGCCTTACATTTTCTGCTCCCGCATCTATAAGTGCCTTTATGTGACAACCATGAACTGCTTTCTCCTGTATTAACAGATGGAAGCTGAGTTGGTGACAGGATATTACCAATAGTCACTCCCCGTCTATATGAAAACCTACATCCCTGTTCAATGATGGGTTTTAACTTGTTATCAGCCAATAAGATTGGTAAATGTTTCTTTAACAGTTTACAGACATTGTTGTACTGGTTACTGTAATTCGTTACAAAAGTAACCTTATTCTCTTCCTTACTATGCACTTCCTTTCTTTTATCTATTAGAAGGCTTTTCCTAGTGCTATAGTCTGCCTGATTTTTCGCTCTCTTTATAACTCTATTCGAGTAACCTCTCTCTCTTAACAGTTCTGTCAATTTTTCACTCTCTCTTCGATAGATCTCAATGTTACTACAATTTCTCTTAATGCGGAGAAATTGTCCCTTTGCTATTGCAAATGGAACATGAGATGGATGATTACTAGCCGCATGTAAGAGTGTATTTTTAGATATTGGCTTTTTGTACAGCTGACTTTCAATCAAATTATCTTCTGTACCCACCAGTGTCACATCTAGATAGTTAGTTTTGCTTGCATTATATTCCATGGTAAATCTTAAATTTACAGTCGTGTGGTATCGTTGAATACAGCGAAACCACATCGACTGTGAGCCAGCTAAAATTAGAGTTCCATTCTACCTCTTCGAGAATATTGAGTAGATGTTTCGTGTCTCGTAAGTGGCTCCATAAACTCTTAACCAGAGGCTGTATTATGGAGTCCACCCATTCTGATAAAGGTTCTAAGATAGACCCGATTCCAGACACAATCGGTCTACCTTTAATATCATCCAAAGATTTGTGAATCTTTGGTAAATGGTGGAAGAGGGGGGTCTTGGGACATTGTACTAGCAAAAATTGTGCTGTTCTTTGATCCAGAAAACCCTTTTCAACCTCCACCATTATCTCAATCTCATGAGAAAAAAGCCTCATAGGATTTCTACCCAATTTCAAATATGTGTCTTGATCCTCAAGTTGTCTTAAGGCTTCAGTCACAAACAAAAGGAGCCTGATGGAGCATTCCTGAAGAACATCATTCCACTCGTGCTCAAACTCTGTGTCATCCACCTCAAATGTCGGATATTTATTCAGTCTGAGGCCACGGGGAACTATCTTCATATAGTGTTGAATTTGAAACAATCTTTACAGCGAGTCGTACTAACTCTGCCTTGGGAGATCTGTTTTATGAATTGGAAAAATTACAAATTAAAGAGACACGTTTGAAATTAGATAAGTGGACCTTGGAGAGGTACCACAATATGAAGATAGTTCCCCGTGGCCTCAGACTGAATAAATATCCGACATTTGAGGTGGATGACACAGAGTTTGAGCACGAGTGGAATGATGTTCTTCAGGAATGCTCCATCAGGCTCCTTTTGTTAATTATAAAGTACAAAACTAAGGCATTAGCTGTGACCAGAGATAAGATCATTGAATTACAAGGGAGTCTGGATATTTATACCGAAGATCCAACCTATACTGAATTGGATGTGATCCTGAAGACCACGGTTGAGGATGTGAAAACTGAAATAATAAAGATAAAACATAATAAGTACATCAGAGACTCAGAGGATTACAAGAACAATCAGGCATATATTTGGAACAAGAAAGAGCGAATGCAAAAACGAATAATGCATTACAGATCGAGAGGCAGGGGAAATAGAGGAAGAAGAAGGACTGGGTCAAATGACTATAGAGAAAGTGGAAGAGGAGAAGATTATCAAGTTTTTTCATCAAATGAATACAAAAGAGTGACTTTTTCGGATACGGAGGCTGAATCAGCTGAAGATGAAATAGGAGAGATATCTACAAGTGAGAGTTCTCTACCTACTCCAAAGGAGAAGGTGACCAGAGGGTCAATACTTAGAAATAGAGAAGGCAATTGGAGAGGGAGAGGCCGTACATTAAATCATGCTGAAGTATCAGAAAGAAATACTTATGATTCAGGGATAGGAGTTCATGAGCAAGGATATAGAGAAGAAGTAGTAAGATCACAACCCCCCCGTAGGGGAAGAGGTAGAAGAAGATATCAACATCCAGCTAACAAATATATGTTACCAGATAGGACAGTAAGAGGCAGAACCACATATGATGATGAAGAGGCAGCTACAATGCAACAGGTTTTTCAGTTAGGCCTAGAAACAAACGAAGGGGGGGGGGGCAAAGAAACGTAAAGAGAGGGAAAACAGAGAGGTCAAGATACCAACTAAGAACCCAAAAATAACCCCTGAGATTATAATTACACCTTTAGGTAACACTGTCACTGTGGTAGGTAATGTAATAAATCTTACAGACATAAGTTTAACAGATGACGAATACAAAATCCTGAATCTTGGCCTTGGTTTTGTCCCAGAAAGAGATTTTAACGTATTCGACACATTAATTGATCTGAATAGATTTGTTAGAGCTTTGACTCTCAAAAGGCATTTCTCCTCTGAGACAATACCTAATGAAGGGTCTAATGATAATCAAAATATGATCATTGATATAGAAGGAAGTGACAATGTTAGTAAATTAGATTTTGATGAGATATGTAGTTTACATGATTTGTATGAACTAGAGCAACAGAGTGAATTAACTGTAAGTCAGTATGAGGATTTTGATTCGAGCATTGAACACAATAAAAGAATAACAAATACCTTTTCTGCAAAGTCGTCCTTCTACCCTCTACAGAGTAGGGTTAAAGTCCTTGAGCTCTTTCATAAGACCATAGAAAGAGAATTGAATGATTTAAATACTAAAACTATGTTGGAAAAAAGGAAGAAGAATAGGTATATGAATAAAAATAAAGCTATCGGAACTATTACCACTAGTCTAAAAGACAGGAAGGAATTAGTGTACAAAAAATCAGATAAAGGAGGCAGTACAGTGGTACTATATAGACATACATATGTGACTGAAGCCTTAAGACAACTTGAGGATCAAGACACATATTTGAAATTGGGTAGAAATCCTACAAGGCTTTTTTCTCATGAGATTGAGATAATGGTGGAGGAGGGGGTTGAAAAGGGTTTTCTGGATCAAAGAACAGCACAATTTTTGCTAGTACAATGTCCCAAGACCCCCCTCTTCCACCATTTACCAAAGATTCACAAATCTTTGGATGATATTAAAGGTAGACCGATTGTGTCTGGAATCTGGTCTATCTTAGAACCTTTATCAGAATGGGTGGATTCCATAATACAGCCTCTGGTTAAGAGTTTATGGAGCCACTTACGAGACACAAAACATCTACTCAATATTCTCGAAGAGGTAGAATGGAACTCTAATTTTAGCTGGCTCACAGTCGATGTGGTTTCGCTGTATTCAACGATACCACACGACTGTGGTATTACCGCTATTGACAGTTTTTTAAGGAAAATGGAATTTACATCTGAACAAAGAGAGTACATCCTGAAGGTAGTTCGTTTCCTTTTGGAACATAACTTTTTTGAATTTGAGGGGAGTTTCTACCTCCAGAGGTGTGGTACGGCCATGGGAGCGAAATTCGCCCCTTCCTACGCCAACCTGTTTTTAGGCTGGTGGGAGACCGACCACATCTTTGGAGGTAGAAACCCCTTTAGGGATAAGATCAGAATATATAAGCGCTTCATTGACGACCTGATATTTGTTTGGTCGGGCAGTGAGGATGAAGCGCGATTTTTTGTTGAATATCTAAATAAAAATTATGTAAATTTAAGATTTACCATGGAATATAATGCAAACAAAACTAACTATCTAGATGTGACACTGGTGGGTACAGAAGATAATTTGATTGAAAGTCAGCTGTACAAAAAGCCAATATCTAAAAATACACTCTTACATGCGGCTAGTAATCATCCATCTCATGTTCCATTTGCAATAGCAAAGGGACAATTTCTCCGCATTAAGAGAAATTGTAGTAGCATTGATATCTATCGAAGAGAGAGTGAAAAATTGACAGAACTGTTAAGAGAGAGAGGTTACTCGAATAGAGTTATAAAGAGAGCGAAAAATCAGGCAGACTATAGCACTAGGAAAAGCCTTCTAATAGATAAAAGAAAGGAAGTGCATAGTAAGGAAGAGAATAAGGTTACTTTTGTAACGAATTACAGTAACCAGTACAACAATGTCTGTAAACTGTTAAAGAAACATTTACCAATCTTATTGGCTGATAACAAGTTAAAACCCATCATTGAACAGGGATGTAGGTTTTCATATAGACGGGGAGTGACTATTGGTAATATCCTGTCACCAACTCAGCTTCCATCTGTTAATACAGGAGAAAGCAGTTCATGGTTGTCACATAAAGGCACTTATAGATGCGGGAGCAGAAAATGTAAGGCCTGTGAACACATTATCATTTCTGATAATTTTGTGTCATGTGTGACAGGGAAGGAGTATGAGACGTCGCAGTGTATAAACTGCTCAATGAATTTTGTTGTTTATTTGGTGACTTGCATACAATGTAAAAAGCAGTATGTAGGGCTCACCACAAGAGAGGTGAGGTCAAGAATTAGGGAGCATCTTAATAACATCGATAAGGAAAGAGATTGCTCAGCTCTGGCCTCCCATTTCATTTTTGACCACAATAAAAATGTGAGCAATTTTAAGTGGCAGGCAATTGAGAGAGTATTACCCCCCAAGCGAGGAGGTGATAGGGAGAAAATCCTCTATCATAGAGAAGCCTTTTGGATCTATACCTTGGGGACACGGATCCCAACGGGTTATAATTCGGTCTTTGATCTCATCAATCATTGGGAATGAGATATGAATATCAAATAATCACTAAGTATTTGATATCAACTACCGGTTAGCAGTCTTGGTTATCCAATACTCTTAGTACAGGAAAGTTCCTAATAATGATAAAGTAAACATAGGTATACACAAACCTGTATTGGCATCCTAAGTTACAACTACTGCTGTCATTTTAGGATAAGTACTAAATTAAACAAAATAGTAAAACAGTGTATTTTTTGTACATTATAACTGGTATTGTAACACCATGTAAAGGTCAGTCAGAACAATAAGAATTAGATATAGTACCCCAAATGATACCAATAATTGGTTATATATGATATAAGTAGGATCTGTTGGGGGTTATGATAGACTAGCATTATTTGGAGTTTGAGTATAGTTTCTATCGAGTTTTTTGTTCTGAAGCTGAAACTGATAATAACATGGGAAAGTAAAGCATGTAGGTTGATGCTCATGTGACAAGTTACTAACCAGTATCGAGGTACAAATACATTTGTAAATATGATATTTAATGAAGCGTTGCAAACTTTGAATAAAATGTAGTAGATATGCGAGAAATCGCTGTTACAATATATACGAAGGTTATGTATAAATCCAGATAAAATTAAATTTGGCAAATAAAGTTTGCACTTTGGTAAACGGGTAGCTTTTTGCACATCAGTTATGTAACAATGTAAAAATGTAAAAATGAAAATAAGAAAGGAGTGGGTTCTCCGTTTT
This sequence comes from Bombina bombina, assembly GCF_027579735.1. NCBI lineage: Eukaryota > Metazoa > Chordata > Amphibia > Anura > Bombinatoridae > Bombina > Bombina bombina. The sequence goes on from NC_069499.1 coordinate 425,814,565, forward strand.
ATGTGCTTTATGCATATTATTAATAATAAGCTAAGTATAAGATGTTCCAAAAGCAAAAATGTTAAAGGGTTAATATTGAAATTTTGAATTAACAGTCTACACCTGAGAGTTAGCTATTTAAGCTTACCTGGACCCCATGGCGGTAACTATGACTACGGGTTGATACCTGAAACGCGTCAGTGACGTCATCGGGCCCAGGTTGTAGCTGCCACACCTTTTAACCGGAGCTTTCAACTGCTTGGTATGTTAGCCTTTTTTCCCAAGTGGTGTGCTTACCACTTTTTTAAGTATGTGACAATAAATTGATGTTTTTATACTCTATCAGTGGTGCCGGTCTGGGTTTTTTTCATTTTTTGTTTGGACTTACATTAAGGTACCTACAGGGCACACTGTGAGTATATCTGTACTTATAGCAAAGGCGAAAGCAAAGATCCGTTTTCCCAGCTCCACACAGCTGGGTCTCATTTCAAGCAGAAGACAGAGTGAGGTATTGAAGGAACATCAACTACACAATAAGGCGCAAACGTGAGTGATCAGCAGGACTGGTTTAACCTCCCGAAGTAAGTGATTATCTAACTATTGGATTGTATCACACGATATATATGAAGTTTTATGACTGGGAACTGCATCAGCAATATAGGCTGTCACACGTATTGTACGCTCATTTAAATTGTGTATCACTTTTTACGGCTCTGCTATCTGGATTAATTGTTTTGGATCCTTGCCATTATATCATATAGTGCTTATATGTGATTCAACTTTGGGGAGAGAGAGGAGTACTTTGCACTATATTTGCTTTGTATCAGTCAATTTATGGGAAATAATGGTATTTTTTAATTTTTGTGAGATTGTTCAACAATATTTTTTTGCTTTTGATAACATTTTGAGCAGTGGAAGTTGATTTTGTTTGTTGGCACTCTATTAACAGTGTTGTGCTCATTTTCCCTTTCATTGATAAAAATAGAGCCATTCAGAGACTGAATCACCTAAGCTATTCAAGCCAATAGGATCACGCTACCTACTGTTTGTTGCCACTGGGGAGAGAGCGGAAGAAGCATTAATGTGCTTATGCAGAGAGCTTGCTTTAGTCTATCTCTCCTGTGCGACAATGAACAGCTGGAAGATTACTGCCTCAGTGCAAAAAACACACATAATTAGAGCTGCCAGGTGCCTGCTATTTCAGCTGTTCAGTAAAATTAAAAGTATAAAAAACAAAAATGACACAAATGACAGATTTTTTTTTTAATTCCACTGGTAAATATTAGTGTCACTTTTGTACGTCTACCTGGCTGCTATGGAGTATGGCTACCTAGCCTAACAATCATTCCCCCATCTCTATTAATTCTCTCAATTAATAACTGCACTTAAATGATTAATATAATTAAGTAAAAAAATATTCAAACATAAGGCAACCTGCCATCATTATTATTAAATAAACTAGTTTTCATGTCTTGCATATATTTTGTTTCCATGGAGGTCTGCATAAAACCCCTCGGGGCAAGGACAGACATTTACACATATGTATATGTAATTAATAGACAGATACGTGATATCTCACACAGCAAACAAGATCTGCAGGAAACCTGTCATTGTCATTCTGACTTGTTTATTGGCAACCAAGATCAGTTGCCCATGTTTTTACATTAAACAGAAATCCAAAATATATTTTTTCAGAATTTAGAACTTTGCTTCACCAGAGAGTAATAGGTACTATCCTGCAAAAGGCAAACTTCGCTCTGTACAGTGAAGTATGTCAATTTTAAACCTTTTCACTTAGAAGTTTCACAATTTACATTGTGATAATTATTAAAATCCCATTTTAGAAGATAAGTTGCAGTCACTTTCTTCTTATGGTAATTAATATCTCACAGTGTTTTTCTTGATTTTAAATCTTGCCAAAATGAAAAACTAGGTGTTCTGAATGAATAAACAATGAATTAAAAAAAAAAAGACAAATGGCATTCATATTGTTTAACACCTATCATAAACACTGCTCTATCCCATTGTAATATACACATAAATACTCTGTTAACCCATTTGTGATTTCAGTGATCAGCATCCATTATGGGCATTTTCGAGTCCCGTTGTGGGAAAATAGAGATCAAATCATGTGTGAGTTAAAAATCTTCGCTGTGTTTGACTTGGAGAGATTGCAATCACTTTGCCAATGAAAAAAGAAAGGTTCCCATTTTTCCAGCATCAGAAAATATTGGAATCGACCCGACTATTCTAATAACAAGAAGAAAGTAGCCACAACTATTGTCATCTTTTTAAACAAGATTTTCATAATTTTCCACTGTAAATTGTGAAACTAAAAAGTGACAACATTTTATAAAGATAGTCCAAAATTGCAAACTGTATAGACCATGTTTTCAAAAACCATTGTACAGACCCCATTTTAAAAACCTTATTTAAAGACTGCATTCTCAAAAATCTATTGTGTATAACGAGATTTCAAAAACCCACAATAAGGACTGGGATTTTCAAACCTCACTATGCAAACTGTGATTCCTAAATCTCAAACTGACTTTACAGAATTGGGTTTATCTTTGCTGCATTTTTATAACTGTAAGAAAATTGCGCTTTTAAACAAACTGAATGGCAAATACTAAACTCCCGATCATGAAAAAGTGATTGTTGAGAGAAACCCCTATCCTATAGATAAGACTACTATACTTTTCATTTCCAAAAATATGTAAATATGCATAAATTCATCTAGTTACACCTGCACACAGTTTTTTTTTAAAGAACTCGGCAGGTAGGTTGTTCCAATCATCTTGGAGAACTAACCACAGTTCTTCTGTAAATTTAGGTAGCCTCAGCTGCTTCTGTCTCTTCATGTAATGCCAGACAGATTTGGTGATGTTGAGATCAGGACTCTGTGGGGCCCCGCCATCACTTCTAGGACTCCTTGTTCTTCTTTACACTGAATATAGTTATTAATGACTATGGCTGTCTGTTTGGGGTCATTGTCATGCTGCAGCATAAATTTGGGAAAATCAGATGCTTCCCTAATGGTTTTGCATGATGGATAAGTATCAGTCTGTACTTCTCAGCATTGAAGAGACCATTAATTATAACCCCCCAACTCAATTTGCAGAAATGCAGCCCCAAACTTGCAAGAAACCTCCACCATGCTTCACTGTTGCCTGCAGGCTCTCATTCTTCTACCACTTTCCAGCCTTTCGGGAAACAAACTGCTTTCTGCTACAGCCAAATATTTCAAATTATGACTCATAAATCCAGAGCACCTGCTGCCAATTTTTTTTCCACCTCAGTTCCTGTGTTTTCATGCATAGTTGAGTTGCTTGAGCTTGTTTCCATATTAGAAGAATGGCTTTTTGGCTTCAATTTTTCTATGAAGACCACTTCTCCGGACAGTATATGGGTATACCAGGGTCCCATTGGATTCTGCTAATGCTGTGCTGATGGCACTTCTGGAATCTTCTAATTGTGAAGGGATGTAAATGATGTGTAACCGTTCAGGAGACGGACTCTTGGGACAGTGGTATGGAGTTGGAGACACCAACCCTTGACCTGGGAATCAGGATCCTGGATGTGGATAGTTGAGATCCTGTGGTTCATAATTGCAGAGAGCTACTGCAGGGTTCAGGAACTGGAAATGGAACATCTATGCAAAAACGAATATATTAGACTCCATAGAAAACAAGTAGTAATGAGTATCAGAGTATATGACTGCAGGCTTGATAAACACAGCATTAGAACCTAGGTAACTGGAGTATAAAACATGGATTTAGTAGATGACTGGGTAATCATAGTAATTGGTAACTGGCAATTAAGATATGTTGCAAGATTCAGAGTATACAAGATAACTGTTGCAGATGACTGGATAATCAAAGTAATACTTGACTGGTAACAGAGATATGTTGCAGGGTCAGGGTATACCATATGGTTGTAGCAGATGACTGCATAATCAAAATAACACTTGTCTGGTAACTAAGATATATTGCAGGGTCAAGGTATATAATACAGTTGCAGCAAATGACTGGATAATTGCAGTAAAGGTTCTTTGGAAACTGAGTTATGTTGCAGAGTTCAGAGTATACAAAATAGCTGTGTCCAGGATAAATATAGTTGTAATAAACAAACAGAAAACAACTGAGTACTTGTCATCAGTGGAACACAGGCAGAGGTTGTCAGGCAGAACAGGAATGAAAACATCAAAGCTGGTGCAATGAACCTTGGCCTGAGGATTTCCTAACTAGATGCTACTGAGATCAGGTGAAGGATAATTAATAAGGCAGGTAAGTTCCAGCAGTTGGAAGGATGAAAGATATGCCCCAAACAGCCTGATTGACAAGAGCAGAGGAATTAGTCTTTAAGTGACAATAACAAAAGGCAAGCAGGCATGACATGTGTCTTTCATTTGCTGCACTAAGCTTCCTTGGCCTATAACTGTATCTACATTTCTCAATGTTACCCATTTCTTTGTGCTTCTTCAGAAGAGATAGGAAACCACATCTGGAAACCCCTGTCTGCCATGAAATGTCTGCTTGGGAGAGGCTGATACACTATAACTACCTTGTGTCTTGTTGCTGTGCTAAGTGTTGCTATAAAGTACGACTTTTGACATTAAACTGTCTTCAGCAACGTCACCTTGTTAGCAGAGTTTGGCTTTTCTTCAACTATTTGTTTTCCTCTTACACAGCTGTTTTTGTTTCAGTTAATAATTGTGTTTCAATACATACTAAACTGATGATCATTAGCACCTGTTTGGTATAATTGTTTGATCCTTTACCTTACTATATGCCTACAAAATCCCTGAGTTTACGCAAATGTACCTAGAAGGATCAATGCTGTTTTTAAGGCAAAGGGTGGTCACACCAAATATTGTTTTGCTTTAGATTTTTCTTCTATTTTTTATATTTTTAATTATTTTTGAAAGCATTCTTATGTTATACAGCATTGTTTTCACACCTGCCTATAACTTTTGCAGAGTAGTGTATATTAATTACATAAACATATCTTAATGTCAGGGAACAATGACTAATTTGTGCATAAAACCTGACGACTTTTTTTCGCCAGATGGTAAAATGCAGTGAAGGTAACTAAAATGGGTGAAAAATGGTAGACAATGCATGATTGTGAGAGCCATGTGATGTTGCAAGAAGTCTTTAATATGCTTTTAATGCTTAAGGGCCGATTTAACAAATGGCGGGTGGACGTGATTAACTGTAGCATTTAATGTTCGCCAACATACGCATCGGCTGCTTGATAAATCTCCCCGACAGTGTCATTAGTGCCCCTTACAAGGGAATTGCAAGTCATAGCTTCTCTTCTGGTACATAAGAGGCTAGATTGCCTTTAAAAATTGAAAGCACAGGGTAGGATTGTGCATTCATTAGCTGCAGAATACAGAAGAAGGTGGTCACTCGCAGCCTTTGGCTCTTTTCAGAGCTGGATTTATTCTTGTGAAAGTGAAACACATTAAAATGGCTTTGCACAGATCTTAGAGTGTTTCACTTTCAGAACAATAAATCGGGCCCATAAAAGAGCTAAAGGCCGCGAGCAGACACCATGTTCCACATTCGGAAGCTAATAAAGCTGCCAAATGCACAGGACTAGTGCAGGGAGCATTATCTTTTGCTTGACCTTGCACTAAGAATAACGTACAAGCTGGTATTACAAGTGGAAGTAAAACAGGTAACAAAGGTTAACCAGAGAATCCTAGTGCCACCAAAAAATGTTTTAGAGCACCCTAATACTTTTAATGGAACACTGTTAACATTCATATTACATATGGTGAGTTAAAACAAAATAGCACTAGAAAGCTTTGTTTTTTTGGAAACTTTAAGTGTTAACGTTTGAAAATAAGCATAGGAACACATCAAAATAATTTATTTAACTTGTTTTTAAACATATTAATTGCAAAATAAAGGTTTGTATATATAAATATATGTCTTTGTAAGTATTTATGTGTATGTATGTATACAGTGTTTGTAAGTTATATTTTAACAGAAAACCCTAGTAAAAACCCCATTTAAACCGAGGTTTATTACACCTTTGGCTTAACACTCAAGTGAAAGCCGGCATGAATTTTCAGTGCACCCCTATAGAAGTCTATTTAGTGCACCCATGCCCTAGACTTTCCCTCAATCACTAAAATATTTTTTCAACTTATAATATGAGCTCGAAAATAAAAGAGCTGTTGATTGGTCTTCATCGCTAATATTTTTGCTCTCCACTTGTAATCTTGCCCAAAATGTTTTAAAATAGTAATTGTTTAACATACTTAAGAAGCATGCATATAACAAAAATGCTTGTATTAAAATTTACATTATGCTTATGTGCATTTCAAATTTGACTGTCACGTCTCTTTAAGAACTTGAAAAACATAATGAATTCTTATGTCTAGACGTGCTGAAAAATAATGCACTTACACATCTTTTTTACAGAATTTTACTATAGAATAACTGTGTAAATGACAACAATGTCAGAAGTAAAATTGGATTTTCCACTGACTTTTTGTTTGTAATGTACAAGATTGTGAGAGTGAAGTCAATTAAAATGATTATAATATTATAAAATTCTAAAATGTCAGTGTTTTAATGTAGACAATAAAAACATATTGTATTGTTCATATATTTGTAATGACTGCAGGACAATTATAAGCGACAACATAGCAGTGAGACAGATTTGGATCATGCTTGAACTTGATAGCAATGCACAGTTTTAGCAGACATTCTAAATATAGCTCAGACTAACATCTGCAGTATGTTGCCTTGGTAAGTGTTGCTATGACTGCAGGGATACAAAGCTTCAGCCTAAATAAGTCAGCAGCACAACGAAAGCTTTTAGATGGAAAAATCTGTGACTACAAGTTTTTGGAATATGACATTGCTTGATTTAAAACACAATACAAACAATGTTAAAATTAATTTCCTATATATTAAACTCAGGTGTGTCCTACTTAGGGATGGGCGAATATTTCTAAAAATTCGAAATTTAAAACGAATTTTGATACATTCGTTCATTCGAATTGAATTTCGAATGTTTATATAACATTCTAACATTCTATTTTCGTTTTCAAATTTTTCAATAAAATTCGAAAATATTCATTTGAATAATAGAATGTTTAGCTATGTATTCATTCAATTTAGAAATGTAACATTCGAATTCAAAAGTGACATTCGAATTCGAATGTGACATTCAAATTTGAAAAAGTATTTCTAGTCTACAACTGTGTTTAATAAATGTAATATTCGAATTCGAATGCTACATTCGAATTCGAATGTCACATTCGAATTTGAAATAGTATTTCTAGTCTAATACTGTGTTTTAAATGTGATATTCGATTCGAATGTGATATTCGATTCGAATGTGACATTCAAATTCGAAATAGTATTTCTAGTCTAATACTGTGTTTTATAAATGTAATATTCGAATTCGAATGTGACATTTGAAATAGTGTTTCTAGTCTACAATTGTGTTTTATAAATGTGATATTCGAATGTAACATTTCAAGTTTTTTTTTTCTGCATATGTTTGAGAGGATTGTTTTATAGAGGCTTTTTAAAAAAATATTTGTTTATTTTTAAATGTTTTTTAAACATTATATAATGCCAGTAGCCATTCTATAATGTGGAAAGTTTATGGTTGTGAGTTACAAGCAGCTCTATTGATTACAATGGATGCGGCTACAAATCCCTATGAATATTTTCCATAGGCAATGTTGTGTCAGTGTTAATTTCATCAACTAAAACTAGACTAAAATGACAATAAAACTAAAGAAATTCTGATGACTAAAATACAACTAAAACTAAAATGACATTTTAGTCAGACTATGACTAAAACTAAATCAAAATTACATTTTAGTCAAAAGACATTGGGGCCCATTTATCAAGCTCCATATGGAGCTTGTGGGCCCGTGTTTCTGGCGAGTCTTCAGACTCGCCAGAAACAGCAGTTATGAAGCAGCGGTCTAAAGACCCCTGCTCCATAACCCTGTCCGCCTGTTCTGAGCAGGCGGACAGGAATCGCCACAATTCAACCCGATCGAGTACGATCGGGTTGATTGACACCTCCCTGCTGGCAGCCGATTGGCCACGAGTCTGCAGGGGGCGGCGTTGCACCAGCAGCTCTTGTGAGCTGCTGGTGCAATGCTGAATACGGAGAGCGTATTGTTCTCCGCATTCAGCGAGGTCTTGCGGACCTGATCCGCACTGTCGGATCAGGTCCGCAAGACCTTTGATACATAGGCCTCTATGACTAAAACTAAATCTGTATTGCATGTTCAAACCTAAATACCATAAATAAAAACTGGTTAATAAACCTTTACTCCAGGAGTATATAATGAGTTTGGAAGTTATAGAGCAGTGTTAATTCCGTTGCCGAAATATTTTCCAATCTGTGAACAATCAATTGATTCTTCCTATAGAAACAAGAATAACCCACGAGTATAAGTTTAAATTATGCTGTGCCTGTGCTAGCTGCACAAACCTTTTGTTGTGTTAAGTTATTTGATACTTGTTTTAATTATTAACAGAGAACTGTTCTTATATTGAGTAATATGTGCAATAGCGTTACAGCCAATACAGTTTACAGTTTATTTTTTATATTTTAACGTTGCACCTTTGTTTGTTTATGAAACTTGGTTTTATTTAATTTTAAGTTTAATAAATAAAGATGTTATATATCACAATGGCTAAATCTGTGTCTTTATTGCATGTTTCCACCTTAATACCATAAATAATAAGAGGTTATTAAATGTTTACTCCTGGAGTATATAATGAGTTTGGAAAATATAGAGGAATGCTTAAATAATACATTACACATAGGGTGACCATACTGCCCCTTTAAAAAGGGATACATATGAAAAAATACATATGTCAAGGCTTTTTCCAGGGCTGTTTAAAGAAATGTTTAGTATAAGAACCCTTTCATATGTATTTTTCATATGTGTTCCTTTTTAAAGCGGCAATATGGTCACCCTAATAACACTTTAACTAAACCACTTAGATTTTAGTCGACTAAAATCTACTGGGGATTTAGTCGACTAAAACTAGACTAAAACTAAAACAATTCAGATGACTAAAATACGACTAAAACTAAAATGGCATTTTACTCAAAAGACTAAAACTAAGACTAAATCGAAATTTGCCGTCAAAATTAACACTTTGTTGCGTAAATCTTTTTCAGCCCCTTATTTAACGCAACCAATGGCTTATCAATCAAGGTTGCACCTAACCAGAATAATATAACTCTGCCAGCTTTTTTCCATATACTGTTACCAAAAAGCTTGACTTTTTTAGTAACATAGGAGCAGCTAACTGACAGGTATCACTGACAAAGATAACAGGTGTACTGACTGTTTTCTTTTTAAATCTCTCTTTGTTTAGCTTTATAATTGTTAAAATTATGAACAGAATTGAACTGATCTGCACTGCTTAATGCAAGTAAGATATTAGCATTTATATGACTTTTATGCCTTTTAATCTAATGTACTATAACTTGTAAAAATATTAAGGAACATGATAGCATTACACCAAAACAAAAGTTTTATACTCAAGATTAACAACACAAATATGTGATTTGTGCAGGGCCGGTGCTAGGATTTTTGACCACATAGGCAAGGATCAAGGCCGGACTGGGACCAAAAATAGGCCCGGGTCATTTTAAGGCAGAGCAGCCCCCACCAATATTTTAAATGACCATATGGAGGACTGGCAACTTTTGGTCCAACAGTAAAGTACAACCCAGAGGCGCCAGGAACAGCAACTGCGCCACTTTAAAATCCAATATTTAATAATTAAAACAACAGAGCAAGTGAAACACAAGCAAATAATACATAAAATAAGGCTGTGTAAAATGGAATTTTAATGTAAACTATATAATGGTTATCAGAATCTATACACTGTATAAGTGAGGAGTATTTATATATATATATATATATATATATATATATATATATATATATATATATATATAAATACAAATATTAGACTCCGCACTAAAAGTGAATAAATAATGAAATGCAAAAATGTGCAAAGAAATAATAAAATATTTTAATGTTCACAAGGAAAATGTAACAAAAAAATTGTTGCATACACAAAATCATGATGTCACAACATCCATACAAACATACATACAAACTGGGCGTCCCCAGTTATCAAGCAAATATGGAGTGGAGGAGGTCAGATGGAGAGTAAAAAGCAAACCCAGGTTATATATGCAAAACCATAGGAACATCTGAACAGGATACAAATACTTTGAGGCAGTTCATGCACTATAAGCAGTTCATGCAAATGGCAGAAAAGGCAGTGGTAGAGTAGCTGGCAATTGCAGAGATAAAAGATGCAGCAAAGAATCACAGATGAAGCAGTTCATGCACTTTAGAAAGTTCATACATCCCATAGATGGTAATCGTTATCAGGATAACACATGATGTCAAGTATCACCAAAATGTATTAAAGTGTTTCCTTTTCTATGTTGACATTTGTTGCCATATGTATGTTAACTTTGTGACTGTATAATCAAGCCCCTCCGGCACTCAAGGACAAGAGTCAGCCGTAAGGATAAAGAATTAGCAAATGCAGCGCTCTCAGAGCGATCTCACCCAAACCGTGTCTGGAGTATAACAGAGAGCGTCCGTGTCACAGAAAACAATGGTGATTCAGGCTGTGCTCCACATCAATCAGTGTCAGCGACTCGATATAGCATGTAAGTATCCAACTCTCTTGGCGTCTGACGTCACATCCACCAGTCAGGCAACGCGCGTTTTGGGCTCCGCCCTTCAACTTGGCCTGTCGTCATCGGAACAACCACCTCCTTTTAAACTTGCAACTTGTTACTCCAGTACACGCCCTCTTGGCATCATTCCATCGTAAGCCACTCACAAACATAGGAGCCACATCACAGACATGCGCAGATGCACTAAACGTAATCTTTAAGCTATAACGGAACTTGCATGATATGTGTAAATGTGATACGGCCCTTACAATAATTGTGAACCAAAACTTTTTAAGTTGCAATTATGTAGAGAGATATAAGTGGTAATAATTAAGCAACACTCAGAGTGAACCAATAAAAAACAAAAATGAAAAAAAGGGATCTACTAAAAAAACATTTTTTTAAAAGTAAAATAAATTTTTCTGAAAAAATAATAAATACAAAAAGAAAAGAAAAAACACAAAGAGTGTCAATTCACATCTTTTACTAAAGAGCACAGATGAAGACACAGTCCCTATATAAAAGTACCCCATGTGATCTCCCTATTAAGACCATAGGGGGTTAAAGAATCCATTTTTTGGATCCAAAGTGCTTCCTTCTCAAAAAGCAACTTTTGTCTATTCCCACCTCTCCTTAAAGGGCCAAGCCCATCTACCACCTGAAATTTTAGTTGACTTTTGTTATGCCCGAAAAGAGTAAAATGATGGGCAACTGGGGCAGAGGGGTCTAATTTACCTATCGCTACTTTATGCTGTTTGATCCTTTCTCGGATAGATTTTGTAGTTTCACCAACGTAAGCTAGCCCGCATGGGCATTTGATGACATAGACTACATAATTAGAGTCACAGGTAAAGTGTCCCCTAATTGGTAAGTGTTTGCCCGATCTAGGGTGTGTAATTGTGTCTCCCAGTTGTATCGAATTACACTGTGCGCAATTATTACAAGGGAAAGTACCTTGTGGAACAGAATTATCAACTATTCGTATTGGCCCAATGTGGGTATCTGCTTTGACCAGGGCATCTCTCAGATTGCGGTTTTAAGGGAAAATCTTTAAACGTGCCAGCAAGTAATCTATCTTCTGACAGTAGACCCCAGTGTTTCCTAAAAATCCTTTTTAAAGGAGCAATGTGGTAACCATAGGGTACCACAAATGGAATCCTGTTATTTAAAGTTCTCCTATTGGATTTTTTCTGAATAAGGTCAGAGCGGGGGATAAGATCTACCTTCGATTTGTGCATATTCAACAAGTCAATGGGGTATCCCCTACTCTCAAAGCGATAAAAAAGTTGTTAAATTGTTCATTCAGACGTGATGTATCATTAACTATGCGTTTAGCCCTTAAGAGTTGGCTGAAAGGAAGGCTCTTGATGGTCTGTGGAGGATGAAAGATAGAAAAGACCAGTAAATTGTTTCTATCTGTGTCCTTTCTAAACACATCTGTTAACAAGGAACCATTGCTCAATGAGATAGTTATATCAAGAAAATTCTGTGTCTTAGAGTCGTAATTGATGGTAAATTGTAGGTTTGGATCAAAAGTATTCAATTCCTGAAAGAAAGACATCAGTGAATTACTATCACCTGTCCAAACCATAAAGACATCATCAATACATCTTTTCCAAAAGCTGCAATGTGTTTTAAAGCTCTGGTTGTTGTATACAAATTTTTGTTCAAACTCATGTACATATAGGGATGCGTATGTGGGTGCCATATTGGCCCCCATTGCCGTACCCTTTGTTTGCAGATAGAAAGAATCTCCAAAGAGGAAATAGTTCCTTGTTAATACTATTTCAAGCAAGTCAATAATGAACATCCATTCCCTGGGTGAATAGAGAGCCATTCTGTTTAATTGAGCACCAATGCATTTCATACCTTCACGATGTGGTATGGATGTATATAATGATTTAATGTCCAAAGTTACAAGAATTGAATTCTCATTAAATTCCAAATTTTCAATCTGTCTCACAGTAGCTTATCAAAAAATATTGAGACTGGTTGAAAAATGGAATTTGTGCTAGCCACAATGGGCCTCCCTGGGGGATTATTTAAACACTTATGTATTTTTGGCAAACAGTATATTACTGGTATGACTGGGTCTTTTTGAATCAAGAAATCTGCTTGTTTCTTAGTGATGATGCACTGATCAAGTGCCATATCTACTGTGGATTGTATATGGGATTGAAATTTACTTGTGGGATTAAAGGTCAATTTGGAGTAATTATCAGTCACATCCAGTTGACTTTGAACCTCTAACATACATTGGTCTCTGTTCATGATAACAAGGGCCCCGCCCTTATCGGCTGGCTTGATTATCAAGTCTTTTCTAGACCTCAGATCCTCCAGAGCCTTCCTTTCAGCCAATGACAAGTTAGAAATACCCATTTTAGTGCCCTTTATCTTTAGTTTGTCAAAGTCTTTTTTAATTAATGTAATAAATGATTCCACTGTACTATTCGTAGTTGGTGCATGTGCTGAACCTGTGTATGGAATTGGCTAAAAGTATCAACAAATGCTTTGTGTTTTCTTGTGGATGGGTAGCAAAAAAAGCTTTGAATCGAAGATTTCTAAAGAAGCGTTGTAAGTCAGCTTCAATCTTAAAAAAAAATTGGGGCCTGTTGTAGGAATAAAGGATAAACCTTTTTGTAAAACAGAGGTGGTAAGAGGATCAAGCGTAATAGAAGAGATATTAATTACTAAGGCCTAGATTTGGAGTTTGGCAGTAGCCGTGAAAACCAGCGTTAGAGGCTCCTAACGCTGGTTTTAGGCTACCGCCGGTATTTGGAGTCAGTCAAGAAAGGGTCTAACGCTCACTTTTCAGCCGCGACTTTTCCATACCGCAGATCCCCTTATGTCATTTGCGTATCCTATCTTTTCAATGGGATCTTTCTAACTCAGGTATTTAGAGTTGTGGCTGAAGTGAGCGTTAGAAATCTAACGACAAAACTCCAGCTGCAGAAAAAAGTCAGTAGTTAAGAGCTTTCTGGGCTAACGCCGGTTCATAAAGCTCTTAACTACTGTGCTCTAAAGTACACTAACACCCATAAACTACCTATGTACCCCTAAACCGAGGTCCCCCCACATCGCCACCACTCGATTAAATTTTTTTAACCCCTAATCTGCAGACCGCCACCTACGTTATACTTATGTACCCCTAATCTGCTGCCCCTAACACTGCTGACCCCTATATTATATTTATTAACCCCTAACCTGCCCCCCACAACGTCGCCGCCAGCTACCTACAATAATTAACCCCTAATCTGCCGTCTGCACGCTGCCGCCACCTACATTATAGCTATGTACCCCTAATCTGCTGCCCCTAACACCGCCGACCCCTATATTATATTTATTAACCCCTAATCTGCCCCCCTCAACGTCCCCTCCACCTGCCTACACTTATTAACCCCTAATCTGCTGAGCGGACCGCACCGCTACTATAATAAAGTTATTAACCCCTAATCCGCCTCACTAACCCTATAATAAATAGTATTAACCCCTAATCTGCCCTCCCTAACATCGCCGACACCTAACTTCAAACATTAACCCCTAATCTGCCGACTGGAGCTCACCGCTATTCTAATAAATGTATTAACCCCTAAAACTAAGTCTAACCCTAACACTAACACCCCCCTAAGTTAAATATAATTTAAATCTAACGAAATTAATTAACTCTTATTAAATAAATTATTCCTATTTAAAGCTAAATACTTACCTGTAAAATAAATCCTAATACAGCTACAATATAAATTATATTTATATTATAGCTATTTTAGGATTTATATTTATTTTACAGGTAACTTTGTATTTATTTTAACCAGGTACAATAGCTATTAAATAGTTAAGAACTATTTAATAGCTAAAATAGTTAAAATAATTACAAATTACCTGTAAAATAAATCCTAACCTAAGTTACAATTAAACCTAACACTAGACTATCAATACATTAATTAAATAAAATACCTACAATTACCTACAATTAAACCTAACACTACACTATCAATAAATTATTTAAATACAATATCTACAAATAAATACAATGAAATAAACTAACTAAAGTACAAAAAATAAAAAAGAACTAAGTTACAAAAAATAAAAAAATATTTACAAACATCAGAAAAATATTACAACAATTTTAAACTAATTACACCTACTCTAAGCCCCCTAATAAAATAACAAAGACCCCCAAAATAAAAAAATGCCCTACCCTATTCTAAATTACTAAAGTTCAAAGCTCTTTTTCCTTACCAGCCCTGAACAGGGCCCTTTGCGGGGCATGCCCCAAGAAATTCAGCTCTTTTGCCTGTAAAATAACACATACAATACCCCCCCAACATTACAACCCACCACCCACATACCCCTAATCTAACCCAAACCCCCCTTAAATAAACCTAACACTAAGCCCCTGAAGATCTTCCTACCTTGTCTTCACCTCACCGGGTATCACACCGATCCGTCCTGGCTCCGATATCTTCATCCAACCCAAGAGGGGGCTAGACATCCATCATCCGACGGCTGAAGAAGTCCAGAAGAGGGTCCAAAGTCTTCATCCTATCCGGGAAGAAGAGTAGATCCGGACCGGCAACCATCTTCTTCCAAGCGGCATCTTCTATCTTCATCCGATGAGGACCGGCTCCATCTTGAAGACCTCCACCGCATACCCATCTTCTTCCGATGACGACTTCCCAACGAATGACGGTTCCTTTAAGGGACGTCATCCAAGATGGCGTCCCTCGAATTCCGATTGGCTGATAGGATTCTATCAGCCAATCAGAATTAAGGTAGGAATATTCTGATTGGCTGATGGAATCAGCCAATCAGAATCAAGTTCAATCCGATTGGCTGATTGGATCAGCCAATCGAATTGAACTTGATTCTGATTGGCTGATTCCATCAGCCAATCAGAATATTCCTACCTTAATTCCGATTGGCTGATAGAATCCTATCAGCCAATCGGAATTCGAGGGACGCCATCTTGGATGACGTCATTTAAAGGAACCGTCATTCGTCGTCTAGTCGTCGGTTGAAGAGGATGTTCCGCATCGGCTTGGAAGAAGATGGTTCCGCTCCGCTCCAGAAGAAAGAAGATTGAAGATGCGGCTTGATAGAAAACTTCATCCAGATGATGGACTTCCGACTTCAGCCCGAGGATGGATTTCTTCAGTCGCCGCTTGGATCCAGACTTCAGCCCGAGGATGGACGTCGCTCTTCAGCCCCCCGCTTGGGCTTGGATCAACACTTCCGAGGCTTGGATCAAGACTTCCGAGGACGGATCGGTGAACCTGGCATGGTGAAGATAAGGTAGGAAGATCTTCAGGGGCTTAGTGTTAGGTTTATTTAAGGGGGGTTTGGGTTAGATTAGGGGTATGTGGGTGGTGGGTTGTAATGTTGGGGGGGTATTGTATGTTTTTTTTTTTACAGGCAAAAGAGCTGAATTCTTTGGGGCATGCCCAGCAAAGGGCCCTGTTCAGGGCTGGTAAGGTAAAAGAGCTTTGAATTTTTGTAATTTAGAATAGGGTAGGGCATTTTTTTATTTTGGGGGGCTTTGTTATTTTATTAGGGGGCTTAGAGTAGGTGTAATTAGTTTAAAATTGTTGTAATATTTTTCTAATGTTTGTAAATATTTTTTTATTTTTTGAAACTTAGTTCTTTTTTATTTTTTCTACTTTAGTTAGTTTATTTCATTGTATTTATTTGTAGATATTGTATTTAAATAATTTATTGATAGTGTAGTGTTAGGTTTAATTGTAGGTAATTGTAGGTATTTTATTTAATTAATTTATTGATAGTCTAGTGTTAGGTTTAATTGTAACTTAGGTTAGGATTTATTTTACAGGTAATTTGTAATTATTTTACCTATTTTAGCTATTAAATAGTTCTTAACTATTTAATAGCTATTGTACCTGGTTAAAATAAATACAAAGTTACCTGTAAAATAAATATAAATCCTAAAATAGCTATAATATAAATATAATTTATATTGTAGCTATATTAGGATTTATTTTACAGGTAAGTATTTAGCTTTAAATAGGAATAATTTATTTAATAAGAGTTAATTAATTTCGTTAGATTTAAATTATATTTAACTTAGGGGGGTGTTAGTGTTAGGGTTAGACTTAGCTTTAGGGGTTAATAAATTTATTAGAATAGCGGTGAGCTCCAGTCGGCAGATTAGGGGTTAATGTTTGAAGTTAGGTGTCGGCGATGTTAGGGAGGGCAGATTAGGGGTTAATACTATTTATTATAGGGTTAGTGAGGCAGATTAGGGGTTAATAACTTTATTATAATAGTGGTGCGGTCCGGTCGTCAGATTAGGGGTTAATAAGTGTAGGCAGGTGGAGGCGACCTTGTGGGGGGCAGATTAGGGGTTAATAAATATAATATAGGGGTCGGCGGTGTTAGGGGCAGCAGATTAGGGGTACATAGGTATAATGTAAGTAGCGGCGGTTTACAGAGCGGCAGATTAGGGGTTAATAAAATATGCAGGGGTCAGCGATAGTGGAAGCGGCAGATTAGGGGTTAATAAGTGTAAGGTTAGGGGTGTTTAGACTCGGGGTACATGTTAGAATGTTAGGTGCAGACATAGGAAGTGTTTCCCCATAGCAAACAATGGGGCTGCGTTAGGAGCTGAACGCAGCTTTTTTGCAGGTGTTAGGTTTTTTTTCTGCTCAAACAGCCCCATTGTTTCCTATGGGGGAATCGTGCACGAGCACGTTTTTGAGGCTGGCCGCGTCCGTAAGCAACTCTGGTATCGAGAGTTGCAGTTGCGTTAAATATGCTCTACGCTCCTTTTTTGGAGCCTAACGCAGCCATTCTGTGGACTCTCAATACCAGAGTTATTTTAAAGGTGCGGCCAGAAAAAAGCCAGCGTTAGCTACGCGGGTCGTTACCGACAAAACTCTAAATCTAGCCGTAAGTCTTCAGTTATCTTTTGCTGTGTCTCGTTTGCATGCGATTTCCTGTTCCTCTTCCCCCCTCTGTGTGTTCTCTTTTTTCTTTGGGTTTGTGTTTGTAAGAACCTTGGCCTAAAGGGGAAGGGCTTCTAGAATCTTGATCAGATGATGAATCCCCAGAGTTATCTGTAGTATGTCTGGGTGCCCTTCTATGTTCCCTTCTAAAGGGTACAAAGTTAGGATTTCTCCACCTATAAACTTTATTAGAGGAATAGTCAGTAGAGTCTCTTTGAAATTTTTGTGCTTTCTTAATTTCAACTTCTTTTTTAAATTTGTTAATTAATTCCAAAATGTCAGTCTTAAGCTTTTTATAATCAGCTTCTAATTTAAAGGATTTAAGCTGATTCTCAATTCTGTCTATATCAGTCTGTACTTTAGGTATCTCCTTTTGAATATACTCAATAGTTAAAATAATTAGATCACTTGAGCATTTGTTCAAAATGCCTTCCCATTTATCACAAAATTCTGTATCATCTTTAAACAATGTGGGGTGCAAATTACAACGTAATCCTCTAGGGATATATTTAAGGCGATGGTACTCAGCTGGGGTAATAGCATGTAATTCAAGGCTAGTTTTCTTACGGTACAATTTTTCAAGGGACTGTGGTTCATCTGAGTCTTCAGAGTGCTTAAGAAAATCACGATTACCCAAACAAAGTGTGGCAATCCTAGAGGCATCTAATTCAGAATATGCAAACGGAGATACCTAAAGTACAGACTGATATAGACAGAATTGAGAATCAGCTTAAATCCTTTAAATTAGAAGCTGATTATAAAAAGCTTAAGACTGACATTTTGGAATTAATTAACAAATTTAAAAAAGAAGTTGAAATTAAGAAAGCACAAAAATTTCAAAGAGACTCTACTGACTATTCCTCTAATAAAGTTTATAGGTGGAGAAATCCTAACTTTGTACCCTTTAGAAGGGAACATAGAAGGGCACCCAGACATACTACAGATAACTCTGGGGATTCATCAGCTGATCAAGATTCTAGAAGCCCTTCCCCTTTAGGCCAAGGTTCTTACAAACACAAACCCAAAGAAAAAAGAGAACACACAGAGGGGGGAAGAGGAACAGGAAATCGCATGCAAACGAGACACAGCAAAAGATAACTGAAGACTTAGTAATTAATATCTCTTCAATTACGCTTGATCCTCTTATCACCTCTGTTTTACAAAAAGGTTTATCCTTTATTCCTACAACAGGCCCCAATTTTTTTTAAGATTGAAGCTGACTTACAACGCTTCTTTAGAAATCTTTGATTCAAAGCTTTTTTTTCTACCCATCCCCAAGAAAACAGACATGAAGCATTTGTTGATACTTTTAGCCAATTCCATACACAGATTCAGGACCTTAGAACTAAAAGTTCAGCACATGCACCAACTACGAATAGTACAGTGGAATCATTTATTACATTAATTAAAAAAGACTTTGACAAACTAAAGATAAAGGGCACTAAAATGGGTATTTCTAACTTGTCATTGGCTGAAAGGAAGGCTCTGGAGGATCTGTGGTCTAGAAAAGACTTGATAATCAAGCCAGCCGATAAGGGCGGGGCCCTTGTTATCATGAACAGAGACCAATATATGTTAGAGGTTCAAAGTCAACTGGATGTGACTGATAATTACTCCAAATTGACCTTTAATCCCACAAGTAAATTTCAATCCCATATACAATCCACAGTAGATATGGCACTTGATCAGTGCATCATCACTAAGAAACAAGCAGATTTCTTGATTCAAAAAGACCCGGTCATACCAGTAATATACTGTTTGCCAAAAATACATAAGTGTTTAAATAATCCCTCAGGGAGGCCCATTGTGGCTAGCACAAATTCCATTTTTCAACCAGTCTCAATATTTCTTGATAAACTACTGCGACCTTTGCTTGAGGATGTCCCTTCACATTTGGAAGATTCCTCGGATTTTTTGAGACAGATTGAAAATTTGGAATTTAATGAGAATTCAATTCTTGTAACTTTGGACATTAAATCATTATATACATCCACACCACATCGTGAAGGTATGAAATGCATTGGTGCTCAATTAAACAGAATGGCTCTCTATTCACCCAAGGATCGGATGTTCATTATGGACTTGCTTGAAATAGTATTAACAAGGAACTATTTCCTCTTTGGAGATTCTTTCTATCTGCAAACAAAGGGTACGGCAATGGGGGCCAATATGGCACCCACATACGCATCCCTATATGTACATGAGTTTGAACAAAAATTTGTATACAACAACCAGAGCTGTAAAACACATTGCAGCTTTTGGAAAAGATATATTGATGATGTCTTTATGGTTTGGACAGGTGATAGTAATTCACTGATGTCTTTCTTTCAGGAATTGAATACTTTTGATCCAAACCTACAATTTACCATCAATTACGACTCTAAGACACAGAATTTTCTTGATATAACTATCTCATTGAGCAATGGTTCCTTGTTAACAGATGTGTTTAGAAAGGACACAGATAGAAACAATTTACTGGTCTTTTCTATCTTTCATCCTCCACAGACCATCAAGAGCCTTCCTTTCAGCCAACTCTTAAGGGCTAAACGCATAGTTAATGATACATCACGTCTGAATGAACAATTTAACAACTTTTTTATCGCTTTGAGAGTAGGGGATACCCCATTGACTTGTTGAATATGCACAAATCGAAGGTAGATCTTATCCCCCGCTCTGACCTTATTCAGAAAAAATCCAATAGGAGAACTTTAAATAACAGGATTCCATTTGTGGTACCCTATGGTTACCACATTGCTCCTTTAAAAAGGATTTTTAGGAAACACTGGGGTCTACTGTCAGAAGATAGATTACTTGCTGGCACGTTTAAAGATTTTCCCTTATTCTCGTATAAGAGAACCCGCAATCTGAGAGATGCCCTGGTCAAAGCAGATACCCACATTGGGCCAATACGAATAGTTGATAATTCTGTTCCACAAGGTACTTTCCCTTGTAATAATTGCGCACAGTGTAATTCGATACAACTGGGAGACAATTACACACCCTAGATCGGGCAAACGCTTACCAATTAGGGGACACTTTACCTGTGACTCTAATTATGTAGTCTATGTCATCAAATGCCCATGCGGGCTAGCTTACGTTGGTGAAACTACAAAATCTATCCGAGAAAGGATCAAACAGCATAAAGTAGCGATAGGTAAATTAGACCCCTCTGCCCCAGTTGCCCATCATTTTACTCTTTTCGGGCATAACAAAAGTCAACTAAAATTTCAGGTGGTAGATGGGGTTGGCCCTTTAAGGAGAGATGGGAATAGACAAAAGTTGCTTTTCTCCGGAAGGAAGCACTTTGGATCCAAAAAATGGATTCTTTAACTCTCTATGGTCTTAATAGGGAGATCACATGGGGTACTTTTATATAGGGACTGTGTCTTCATCTGTGCTCTTTAGTAAAAGATGTGTATTGACACTCTTTGTGTTTTTTCTTTTCTTTTTGTATGTATTATTTTTTCAGAAAAATTCATTTTACTTTTAAAAAAAATGTTTTTTTAGTAGATCCCTTTTTTTCATTTTTGTTTTTTATTGGTTCACTCTGAGTGTTGCTTAATTATTACCACTTATATCCCTCTACATAATTGCAACTTAAAAAGTTTTGGTTCACAATTATTGTAAGAGCCGTATCACATTTACACATATCATGCAAGTTCCGTTATAGCTTAAAGATTACGTTTAGTGCATCTGCGCATGTCTGTGATGTGGCTCCTATGTTTGTGAGTGGCTTACGATGGAATGATGCCAAGAGGGCGTGTACTGGAGTAACAAGTTGCAAGTTTAAAAGGAGGTGGTTGTTCCGATGACGACAGGCCAAGTTGAAGGGCGGAGCCCGAAACGCGCGTTGCCTGACTGGTGGATGTGACGTCAGACGCCAAGAGAGTTGGATACTTACATGCTATATCGAGTCGCTGACACTGATTGATGTGGAGCACAGCCTGAATCACCATTGTTTTCTGTGACACGGATGCTCTCTGTTATACTCCAGACACGGTTTGGGTGAGATCGCTCTGAGAGCGCTGCATTTGCTAATTCTTTATCCTTACGGCGGACTCTTGTCCTTGAGTGCCGGAGGGGCTTGATTATACAGTCACAAAGTTAACATACATATGGCAACAAATGTCAACATAGAAAAGGAAACACTTTATTACATTTTGGTGATACTTGACATCATTTGTTATCCTGATAACGATTACCATCTATGGGATGTATGAACTTTCTAAAGTGCATGAACTGCTTCATCTGTGATTCTTTGCTGCATCTTTTATCTCTGCAATTGCCAGCTACTCTACCACTGCCTTTTCTGCCATTTGCATGAACTGCTTATAGTGCATGAACTGCCTCAAAGTATTTGTATCCTGTTCAGATGTTCCTATGGTTTTGCATATATAACCTGGGTTTGCTTTTTACTCTCCATCTGACCTCCTCCACTCCATATTTGCTTGATAACTGGGGACGAGTAGTAAGAAGTGAATACAGCGCCAACAAGAGGCCAAGGGATAAATATACTCACAGAGAGATAAAAGAAGATTATTTAATGAACCATGTTAAAAAGCATCAGTAATAAAAGACTATATATAAAAAATGTAAAAAGCACATATAAATAAAATTACAAATACAGGAATATCTTACAGAAGCGGCTCAAAGGGCCAAAGCTGATAATTACAATAAAAACAGAGGTAATAACAGGTGATCAGTGTGAGTGGTACACCAGAATAAGAGTGTATACTAATAAAACAGAATTAGCCTAAGTACAACTGTAGCAAGTGCATCAAGCAAAAAACTAATAAACAATAATACAAACAATAGTGTTCAAAATTAGTGTTACAAAAATAGTGTTCCAAAAAATAGAAAAATGCACTGCAGTGCAAAAAAAGGGGGGTAGCAAAATAATTGTATAGATACAATCAAATAGTGAGTGAGTGCAAATGGATATAAAAATGCTAGCTACTTAATCCAGTGAGGTTAAGATATAATTAAATAAAATACACAATATGCAATAACATAAAAAATAAAATACACAATATGCAATAACATAAAAAATAAAATATAAAATATAATCCAAAAAAGTATTCAAAAAGTTGATCAACAAATGTTAGTGAAGAACAAAAATAAGTCAATCAAAACAAAAAAATGGAAAAAATGGGTGATGAAAAGCAAGGTGAAAGTGAGGAAATTGATTCCTTCCAATGTTAGTTACTTTAACAGATCCAAATTCCTGAGTGTGGTTGCTGAAGTAGCTGATTGGATCCTAGCACCTGTCAGCTGCTCCTATGGTATCCTAAAAAGTGTCCCTGTAAAAAAAGAAATTCACAACATAGTGTATCCAATATGAGAATGAAGTAAAGATTAAAGTAATGCTTACCAATATGTCAACGCGTTTCTGCCCTCAAAAAAGGGCAGTCTTGAGAAAGGCCCTTTTTTGAGGGCAGAAACGCGTTGACATATTGGTAAGCATTACTTTAATCTTTACTTCATTCTCATATTGGATACACTATGTTGTGAATTTCTTTTTTTACAGGGACACTTTTTAGGATACCATAGGAGCAGCTGACAGGTGCTAGGATCCAATCAGCTACTTCAGCAACCACACTCAGGAATTTGGATCTGTTAAAGTAACTAACATTGGAAGGAATCAATTTCCTCACTTTCACCTTGCTTTTCATCACCCATTTTTTTGTTTTGATTGACTTATTTTTGTTCTTCACTAACATTTGTTGATCAACTTTTTGAATACTTTTTTGGATTATATTTTATATTTTATTTTTTATGTTATTGCATATTGTGTATTTTATTTTTTATGTTATTGCATATTGTGTATTTTATTTAATTATATCTTAACCTCACTGGATTAAGTAGCTAGCATTTTTATATCCATTTGCACTCACTCACTATTTGATTGTATCTATACAATTATTTTGCTACCCCCCCTTTTTTTGCACTGCAGTGCATTTTTCTATTTTTTGGAACACTATTTTTGTAACACTAATTTTGAACACTATTGTTTGTATTATTGTTTATTAGTTTTTTGCTTGATGCACTTGCTACAGTTGTACTTAGGCTAATTCTGTTTTATTAGTATACACTCTTATTCTGGTGTACCACTCACACTGATCACCTGTTATTACCTCTGTTTTTATTGTAATTATCAGCTATGGCCCTTTGAGCCGCTTCTGTAAGATATTCCTGTATTTGTAATTTTATTTATATGTGCTTTTTACATTTTTTATATATAGTCTTTTATTACTGATGCTTTTTAACATGGTTCATTAAATAATCTTCTTTTATCTCTCTGTGAGTATATTTATCCCTTGGCCTCTTGTTGGCGCTGTATTCACTTCTTACTACTTGTGCATATTTTTTGGAGGTTGGTTAGGATCTCTGTTTGGATACAGCTTGGGGATTACCTTAGCGCTTGTACACACACCCTTTTTCACTATTGATAACTGGGGACGCCCAGTTTGTATGTATGTTTGTATGGATGTTGTGACATCATGATTTTGTGTATGCAACAATTTTTTTGTTACATTTTCCTTGTGAACATTAACATATTTTATTATTTCTTTGCACATTTTTGCATTTCATTATTTATTCACTTTTAGTGCGGAGTCTAATATTTGTATTTATACTATTTTTTGGTGTAATTGGTAGTAGTACACCATAGTCTCGAGCACTTATTATTTTACATTGACTAAGTACATATATTTATTTAGTAGTGCTCATCCTCTGATTTATTTATATATATATATACACAGAGAAAAGGAGGCCTATTTACCAAATGTCTGTCGGACCTGATCCGCTCCCCGTATTCAGCATTGCACCAGCAGCTCACAAGAGCTGCTGGTGCAATGCCGCCCTCTGCAGACTTGCGGCCAATCATCAGAGCAGGCGGACAGGGTTATGGAGCAGCGGTCTTTAGAGTCTTCAGACTCGCCAGAAACACGGGCACACAAGCTCCATATGGAGCTTGATAAATGGGCCTCAAAGAGTAAGAACAAGATGGGGGAGGGAAACAAAGAGAAAGCGGGGAAGAAAAAGAGAGAGAAAGAGGGAGTAACAAAAATAAAGAACATAGGGAAAAAAACTTTTGTATCCCAAATTGACTAAATATTAAAAAATATATGTTTGTGTTGTTCATATTATTTCTCCTCATAAATGCATCTTATTTGTTTTCTATTTCATTTCTATTGATAATTAATAAAACGAGGTTTGTCATATTCCTTTTAAAAGTATTGATAGGCACAGCGTTTAGCTTATTATGTGGCTAGATTGCTTATGTAATTATGACCTTTTGTTTTTTATATTTAGATATAAGTGTACTTACTGATATATTTTTGTCAATGTGCTCAGCCCAAATACAGAGTAACGTAAACCCTTATAGGAGCTATCTAGGATCTCAGCCTTTTTTAAAATTGCAAAATAAAAGAAATATTGTCTTATATATATTGTATGTGTTTTATATATATATACACCCGCACATACACTGGCAGTGTACAGGCTATGGTGATCGTATAAAATAAAGTGATACTGCAAACTTTTTACATAAAATGCAAAATACTCAGATATCCTTCACTTTTCAACTCTAAATACCAACAATACCTACAGCTGTATTTTACACAGAAACAGATAGTATCACTCGGCAACACATATATAACACAGTCAATGACCCATTTGCTTAACACATCACACAGATAGCATCATTCAGCAACACATATAACACAGTCAATGACCCATTTGCTTAACACACCAGCCTCTCAACTCAGTCAGTGTTCGATTCTGGGTGAACTTGCAGTATTGTAAGTAATAACTAACCACCAGCTTGCAAGTTGCAATGCAGTTTATTTCCCTGCAGCACTGCAGGGTTAAAGCACATGTGACATGAAGCCGAGATGGCACTGATCTGTTGGAGTTCTGCAGGTATTTATGCAGGTCTGAAGTCCAACTCAGCACACTTGAGTTCAGCCTCTCATACTGACTGCAATTAAACCCAGTGAAACTGTCATCAGGAACTCTTCTCTGCAGCTCTAAGATGCCATGCCCCCCACACAAAAACCAGTGTCAGAACACCGGGACCGGGAAATGTAGCAGAGCTCTGAAAGAGCACAATCTGAAGTTTTAGTTTGTTAACCCCACGTAGTAGGTGATTAGAAAGCATGGGTTTTCTGTTCTTCTACTTGCCGTGGGTAGAAACAAGGATGCACTGTGGCCATATAGTTTGGCAGTTTGCACTATGCTAAAAAATAATACATTTTTCAAAGAATTTTTTTTTAATATCATTGCCGCTCTAACTTTGCGCCCTCCCTGCTGATGCGCAATAAGGCGGCTGCCTAGTCTGCCTAATACAAGCGCCGGGCCTGGATTTGTGCCAGAGTTGAGCTCCTTTCTATCAGACAGTTGATATCCCACGTGTTTTGGGATGAATAAAAAGGCTCTGGAAGGTTTACTGGAAGCACGGCTAAGGGCATTTCAAATACTTTAAAAACTTATTCAAAAGAACAATTGGTAATTTAATGGAATAAACTTCCTCAAGAGGTAGTAATGACAAACATTGTGGGGGACTTTAAAAATGTCTGGGACAAGCATAAGGCTATCCTACAAACGTTTATACTTTTAGATAATATCGGGCAGACTTGCTGGGCCTATGGCTCTTATCTGTTGTCAATATCTGTTTCTATGTTTAATAATAAACTGCTTTAAAAGCTTTGGAAAAAAAATTAAGTTTAATATCCATTTAATAATATTTCTCTCACATACTTTTGGTAACATATTATTTAGGTACCAGATGGGTTTAATATCATGTACCTTATTGGAGTAGAGGAAGCCTACAAGAAGTCTTCAGGGTATATCCACATGTATTTAACCATCCTCTTCCTGTTTCTAGCTACTTCTAATAGCATTATTTGGAGAGACCCTAATGAAATATATGGTCTGTATAAATACAGTAAGTGGGCTTCACAATTTCTTGCAATCCTGTGTAAACACATCCTTGAAAGAGCAGAAAAAGTTGTGTGTTAGAAGATATCCATTGCTGGATCCATGAATTGTCCACTCTCAGCTAAATACTTCTACTGATCAGGATATTCTTAGGCTTTTATAGGTCTGTGTTGGTCTCCATGCACTGCTCTAAGTTATTTCCTGTTGTCAGTTCCAGTCCCATTGTTGTTCCTTGTCTTCGCTAAACAATCTGTTGCTCAGATAAGTGGATATTTAGCAAACCTTAAACTTATGTTTGGTATTTAAGTTGTTTGCTCACACTATACAAAGCTATGAGGATAGAGGTCCTGAGGGTCTTATTCCTTATGAAAAAGAGCAGGTCAACAAGCTTCCTAGGCCTGTGTACTACACATTTACAGTAGATAAGCAGCTCAGTGTTTGTGATTCCTGTGCTTCTGCCATTGTGTTAAAGGAATCATTTAATTTGGAGACTTATTCAGAAGCACAAAGATATGCCCTGGGGATTTTCATAAATTCTCTGACCATAGTTTGCCTAGTGACCTTTTCAAATATTAATTCCTATGTTAATGCTTCCTTGCAGAAGATATTGCTTGATATTTTTATTAACATTTCTGTGACTGGGCAATTAATTTCCCTCAATAACTGTCAATGCAGTATGCGTTAAAACTGAAACTTTGCCATTGTTAAAAAAACACAGATATTTGTATTTATTTTGAGAACGTAAAGGCATATGAAATGCAAATATTTTTTGTGTGATTCAGACAGAGCATACCTCTTTAAAATAGTTTCCAATTTACTTCTATTATCAAATTTGCTATGCTCCTATGATTTTCTGTGTTGAAGAAATAGAGATACCTAGATAGGCATCTGGAGCACTACATGGCAGGAAATGGCAAAACTGCTGCTATATAGTGCTCCAGATGTCAGATGTTTACACAGTATCTCATTTCAGTTTTTCAAACTTGGCAATATTTTCCTTATGTGGATGAAATTATTATTGTTTCATTCTTTAGAGACCCTATGGATAAGCAATATTCTGGGGTTGACAATGAGCGTCATCTTTCTATAAAGTATTTGTGTTTTCAACTGTGTACTCTGTGTTTATGTATATAGTCCATATGACTTTAAAAATAAAAAAACAATCATTTAAAGAGCTTAAAAACAAAGCAATAAAGAATCTCCAACAGTAGATAAAACAAACTGGACCCTCCAACAGTGTTAATGCAAAGTTAAAAAAAAATGGTGCACAACTTATGTGAAACAAAATCTACTGCACCTCTTTAAGAATAAAATACATCAACAATATTCTGAAATATAATAAATGTTCAATGTATTTAATCATCAAATATATAACATGTCATCAATTAATATAAAATATAAAATGGCATACAATCAAAACTACAAAAAGATTGCAAAAATTGTTATACAATTGAAACTGAATAGAAAAACCAAAAGGCATAATGGAGTCCTGCATGCCAATAGTGTTCATTTCCAAAGTAGCCGT
Organism: Bombina bombina; assembly: GCF_027579735.1. NCBI lineage: Eukaryota > Metazoa > Chordata > Amphibia > Anura > Bombinatoridae > Bombina > Bombina bombina. The sequence continues at coordinate 425,842,678 of NC_069499.1, forward strand.
TTGGTAAACCCTGTAGAGCAAAAGGAAACAACACTTATTTTGGAACTTAGGCACCATAAGAACAGCGTGCAACAGGTACTCTTACTTAACTTGAGTTCCCCATATTCACATAGAGCTAACATCTCAGCGACCGGGACTTGATCTACTAGAGGGATTCTATTACCACCTTCTTGATCTGTGGGGAACTGATTTCGACAAATATCTGCAGAGTTTTACTACTTTGTCCATTATGAGTAGTTCCTATTTGTGTGTGCTAACCAGCCTGTTCGTACTTCACTACTGCATTCTTTTACTCTACAGGGCTTTGGAAATAGACACTATTGGCATACATGACTCTAAAATCCCTTTTGTTTTTTCTATGCAGTTTCAATTGTATAACAATTTTTGCAATCTTTTTGTAGTTTTGATTGTATGTTATTTTATATTAACTTATGTCATTTTACATATTTGATGATTGTACATTTTTTTATATTTTAGTATCTATTTGACTTATTTTAGCCTTAAAGAGGCGCAGTAGATCTTGGTTCACTTAAGTTGTGTACCATTATAGTCCATATGACTTCAAAATCATTAGCCATTATTCTTCAAAGCTTAAATGACCTTATGGTTAAAATGCAGAGAATACTTTTAAACATTTCAATTTTAATTATATGTCAAAAAAGGAAGTTTCTTTTTGTTGTAAATTAGAATCCATCAAGGACATTACTAGCAAAAAGTGCTTTTCTTCCTTAGGATAGGATGAATAAGCATAACGGTACATTTACTTACACCAATATACATTTTCTAACAATACCCAATTTTCTAATAAAAGCTCCTAACACAAGCCCATTGGATGTTTGATTTTCTAGCTGCATGAGTAGGCAACTTCTCTACAAGGAAAATGGCTTACCAGGATATTGTATACAGAAAAACAAATTTTTCTTTTTTCAGGTCCTTTTTTAAGGGCAGAATCTTTTGGACTGATTTAAAATTTGTCCTGGATACCGCATTACTACCAGAATGCTATGTCACCACATCAAGTGTGAAGGAGATGTCTGTGCGCATTATATTTCTAGTATTGTGAAATGTGATCAGGGCCGCCATCAGGGGGCGACAGGGGTGACTGCTGTCAGGGGCCCAATGGGCCAGGGGGGGCCCCATGAGACAAGAACTAAAAAAAATAATATTTTTTTGTTGTAATTTTGGCAGCTACCAGTTGGTACTACAGCAGAGTGCTAATTGAGCATGGGAAATGTTATTACAAGGAGTAAAGTATTAGCATTTGAGAGGATTTCTGAGTGTGCACTAAATCACTATGCACAGTGTGAGACAGACTTGGCACTTTGTTTGTACAATGTGTGCCTGAGTCAGACGGCAGATCACTTTTATTTGCAGAGAAGGTAGGACTTACTTAACAAATGTTTTTTATTTCTTTGTGCAATTTCAGATTGTAACTTCAATGTGGTAGTAGTTGTATGGTGGGGCCAGGGGTCCATAAAAACACATTTTCTTTTAGCAGCAGTGTATTTATGATTATTTGACAATGCTGTAAAAATTCTATATTTAAAACCATGCAGAAATGTTTCCTTCTCAATACACAAATGGTAGGTGCCCTTTTGGCAGATATGTATGTATGTATGTATGTGTATATTTATATATATATATATATATATATATATATATATATATATATATATATATATATATATATATATATATATATATATATTACATTCCAGTTTACTGCCCCTTTATGCAAGCACTTTCCAGATGCAAGGAGGCATTTTAACATTTATATTTTTACATCTGCATAAAATGTTATACTCTCAGACTAAGATTGCTCAGTGTTTGAAATGAGACAGGTTAACTTAAAACTGGTCAGTTTACACTACAGCTGACTTAATTTTGAAATACATACCAACAAGCCTAAATTCTGCATTTAACCAGATCTAAAGGTATGAGTACCACAGCTTATGGTTCCACCAAGACCATATAAAGTACAGCATTTTCAAAATCCATAAGTACAGCTGACAGATGGGAACATTTGTACACTATATTTGAAGTGGTGCTCTTGGTTGGGGAAAATGGGGAAAAAACAAACAAACATATTTCAACCTTTTAAAAGTACTTTTCTTCATCTAGCAATCTACCCAGATCATTAATGTACAATTTTGAATTCACAGAATTATTTTTGTTTGCACATTTACAAATATGATTCTTTAAAAAGTGATCTCTTAATTGCTGCAATTTTTTTTATCATGCATGTCACACACTGTTGATTTAGGGGATGCAAGATGTATAAATCTTTCCTCCTGTGAGTGTTTCTGTGGGTGTCTGTGTTTATGTCTTTGTGCTTTGGTTTGTGTCTCTATGAGTGTTTATGTATTTTTTTCTGTGGGTCTCTCAGTAAGGGTGGGTGTGTATGTCTTTGTGCATTTGCTGTGGATGTCTGTGAGGGTGTGTGCATATGTCTTTGAGATTTTTCTATGGGTGTCTCTGTGAGGGTGTGTGTATGTTTGTCTTTGTGTATTTTCTCTGGATGCCTCTGTGAGGGTGGGTGTGTATGTCTGTGTTTTATGTGGGTGTCTCTGTGAGAGTGTGTGTATGTCTTTGTGTGTTTTCTGTGGATTTCTCAGTGAGGGTGTTTACATGTATGTCTTTGTGTGTTTTATGTGGTTGTCTCTCTGTGTATGTATGTCTTTGTGTGTTTTCTGTGGGTGTCTCTGTGTGTGTGTGTATGTCTTTGTGTGTTTTCTGAGGCTGTCTATGTTGGTGTTGGGTGTATGTGCAAGTTTGTGTGTGTGTGTGTCCATTGTCTGTTCCTTTTTAGGACATTTTGACCTTACTACTGATTATTCACATCTTTCTACAGACTTTGAGCTAACAAGACCTTTCTGGAAGTCACTAATTCACCATTTAACCTTTAAATAATTGTTTAGGCAGTTCAGGGCCCTTCCTTTCAGCCACTGCATGCTGTTGTCATCATTTAGTTGGCATCTTCCTTTACAAAAAGATAATCAGAACTCCATATTTTGTTTTCTAAATCTCCTTTTTTTTTTTTTTTTTTACAAAATTGTAGTTTACTACTTACTTGTCAGGTCAATGTAAACAAGTGCTGATTGTCTGTTTGGGTGTCTGTGTCTGAGTGTGTTTCTTTGCGTGTCTGCTAGAGTGTCTATATGTGAATCCTTATGTGTGAGTGTGTGTGTCTGTTTCAGTGTTATGAGTGTGTCTGTGTTTGTGTATGTTACTACCTTTACAACATTTCCAAGTTTAAAAAGACACTTAAGAATAAAGTGCATATACGTTTTAGTCACTTGGTAATAAATTGCATATGTCAAAGGAGGTGGGGGGGGCCCTGATCAATGGTTAAGTCAGGGGCCCCAAAATTTCTAGTGGCGGCCCTGAATGTGATTACATGCTTTAATATTTTACCTCGATATGATAAACTTCTTTTGCCAAGGTTGATCTTTTCTGATGGACAAACTGCTTCTTCAAACTGCAGCCCAGATGGCTTTGTGAAAACTGAGGTGTAACCACCAATTTCTGAAAATGAAGGCTTTTGCTCATTAATGGAAGATATTAGCGAAGATGATCTGTTGTTTTTTTCTAGAGTCTTCTTTGCAGAAGAAAATTGTCTGGAGCTATCCAATGAAATTTCTGAAGCAGTTTGACTACTACATTTGCTAGAATCTGCAAAAAAAAAAAAAAAGCATTACCATAAACAGAGAAGATCTAGTCTGTTGATCTGATTTCTAATATCAAAGGACTAATCTGTTAGAACTGTTCAGAACAGCTTCTGTAATACATGCCATACTTCATTTTTACTGAAATGTTTTTGAAGACGCTGTCAATCTTGTGCATGTTAATATCACATTTAGGAAAAAAAAGTTGTTTAGCTGTTCAATACAAATTTTGCTTAAATCACACTTTTAAACTAAGAAATGTTTCAAAATAAAATATGATTATCTGAATGTTTTTGTTAATAAGTGCAATTAAAGGGACACAAAACCCACATTTTTTCTTTCATGGTTCAGAAAGAGCATGCAATTTTAAACAACTTTCTAATTTATTCCTATTATCAATTTCTCTTTGTTTTCTTGCTATCATAATTTGAAAAAGCAGGAATCTAAGCTTAGGAGCCGGCCCATTTTTGGTTTAGAACCTGGGTAGCGCTTGCTGATTGGTGGGTAAATTTTGAATCTCTTTAAGTGACTGGGCATAAAAATGTTAAATAAAAAATTATACATTAATGTTAATTTCACATGTAATTAATTGATTCAACATTGGAAAATAAAACCATAGTAACAGTATTCGAAAGTACAGTCAATCAAACAACTGACAATCAATTTGTCTCCAACTCTCCATGCTTTCCTTCAGTAAGTCTTCAACATCCCCTGAAAAAAACTCTCTGAAACGACTACAATAGTCTGTCTAGTTTTTATTTGTTTTGTGTGCTTACTAAATCCAAATGTAGTAAACCTTGATGTTCTGGCTTTGCTGCCGACATAAATCTGGTGGCTTTACATATTCATAGAAAAAGAAAAGCAAAACACCTGATGTCATATTAAACTACTTTTACTTCTATTGTATATTTTGCTTTATTCTGATAACAATTATTATGTTATATATAAAATGAGAGAGCAAGTGATATACTAATACATAGATACATTTTTTGTCCTAAAAAAATATGAATTTACTCATTTCACAATAATAAGATATTACAGTGGATATAGTATATACAAGGCGTACTGGGAAGGGCTCAACGGTCTATATGCATGTGTGTGCATTTGTATGTGAGGTAATTTATGTGTTTATATTTATATATATACAGTATATGTGAATGTATCTGTATGTATGTATGTATAAGTATACATTGCAATACAAAATCATTCTATGACAATTGGCAACTTTGTGGAGTAATTGTATTTTTACATGGGGCCAGGAGAGGGTTATATCTAGTAGTATGGCTAAACATTAAAATACTTTTTTCTTCCCTTCTTGACTGTCTTAAAATTGTTTACATTTTATTTTAAAAGCTAGCTTTAAAATAATTTAATTAATTTAAAGGCCTTCACTCCTAAGGACACCTTTTGTCTTAGCGCTTGAGCAATATCTGACATGAGCTTTTTAGCGCACTCGCAATAGAAGTCTATTATGTGAGGGATTTAGTGCACCTGCGCTATCTGAAGTGCTAGCACGCTCGATGCTTCATCTCAAGTTCCTATATATTACTTTAAACTTGTAGGGGTAGATTTAACTCTATCTCTATAGCGAATCATGTCCGCTCGACATAGCTAACTGCAGACTGCATACTCTGTCGGAATTTAACATTGCAGAAGCATTTCTTGTGAAATGCTTGTGCAATACCGCCAATCGGCCACTAGCAGGGGGTGTCAATCATCCCGATCTTACGACCGCTGCTTCTTAACTTCCGTAAAATGCAGCATCCGCTGCATGATAAATCTACCCCATAATATCAGCGCAAGAATAAAATCGCTATTGATTTAACCTAACCTATGTTAGCGCACAATAGCGCTAATATTTAATCTATTTCATTATTTATCTTTTTCTTTATTTATATTATACAATTGATATTGGGGATCATTTCATCATGGGGAATAAAAATCCTTACCTGGTTCCATGACAGTTTCTCTACTTGTGTTTTCTTGTTGTGCACTGCTGGCAATCATTTTTCTGTGACTGGTTAGTCCTGCCACTGTCCTAGGAGCAATGCCTGGTGCTCCACTAACTAAGCATGTGGCCAATAAAAATGTATAAAGTTTGTCTAGCTTCACCTGTTCTCTTTTTGATAGAATAAACCCTCAGCCATATTTTCTCTTCAATCACAATGATTCATAATACATATGCACACTAATAATTGTATCACACTGAGTCATGTAATACAGAATATATTAGAATTTCCTTCTTTGTTTTGAATAACAGTAGCAACTGTTAGTAATGATAGCTTTAGACAGGTGTATGTAGTTTATGTTATAGACAGTTGCTAATTACTTGCAGGTGTCCCATTATTTTTCTGCTGACTCCTTACTCCTACACTCAATCTCGCTTTTGCCAACATATTTCAACTCTCGCATCCCCTAGAACGTATCTAATTTATGTCGTTATCATTGCCAAGGAAAGAAAGACAAGCAGATCATGCAAGTTTTTAATGAAGCACTTTCCTTTAGTCTTTCTCTCAAATCAGGTCATTTCATAGAAACTGGCAAAGCTTATATGCATCCCTTGCGTCAGACCACTGTCTTTCCAAGAGTCAAATAATTGGAAATGGCTGTCCAGAAGTGTTTTTTCTTGCTGTATCCTTGCTGTGTTTAAAACAGTACTTGGAAGCAAAAACCATGAGATATTGAATATATAATTTGCATATATTACCCAGAATTCCCTAGTGAATTGTTAGCAATGTATAGAGGGTAATTACATTTTTTTAATTCATGATTCAGATAGAGCATGCAATTTTAAGCAACTTTCTAATTTACTCCTATTATCAATTTTTCTTTGTTCTCTTGTTCTCTTTATTTTAAAAGCAGGAATGTAAATCTTAGCAGCCAGTCCATTTTAGGTTCAGTACCATGGATAGCGCTTGCTTATTGGAGGCTTACATTTACCCACCAATAAGCAAGCATAACCCAGGTTCTCAACCAAAAATGGGCCGGCTCCTGTGCATCACATTCCTGCTTTTTAAATAAAGATAGCAAGAGAACGAAGAAAAATTGATAATAGGAATAAATTCGAACGTTGCTTAAAATTGCATGCTCTATCTGAATCATGAAAGAAAGAAATTTGTGTTTAGTGTCCTTTTAAGGGGATAAGCAAGCTGGATACTTGCCTAGATCTGCTAATTTTGTATTCAATAATTCTATTTCTATAATATAATTATTTATAGAAATGTATATACTGTGTATATATATATATATATATATATATATATATATATACACACATATACACATAGAGAGAAGCACACTCCCAGGAATGAACAATCATCTCAATAACTTGCTTGTTCTATGGCAATTTACCAACTGGGTTCAGCCTATTTTTAGCCCAGTAATACTTTTCACAGAGTAGAACTTCCCTGTAGTATATCAGTCTGATCCCACCTGTTAAGGTTTTATATATATATATATATATATATATATATATATATATATATATATATATATAATGTATTGTCTAAATAAATTGTTGCTTGTATTTGGAAGCCCAAAGAGTCTTGATTTTGTATTTTGACTTTTAAATTTAAGCGCTTTGATCACCCTGGCAGTTGCTCGGTTGCTTAACAAAAGTGTAAGTGCAGACTCCCACAATCATTGTAATTATATCAGTATGTGTGTTTTTATCTAGATTCACTAAATCTATAAATTCAGCACTATTGTAGAGTTCATATTTAGTGGGCAGGAGAGAAATTTACACATATATATGTATTTAATAGACATATACATGATATCTCGGCAAAACAAAATATGCAGAAAACATGGGAAAATGGAAATCAAGAAACCAATTTATAAATAGGGTTTAAAGATTGCATCCCTAAAATGTTTGTTCTTAGATGATAATCAAATTTTCGTGATTGTAAGTTACAGTAATTTCATTGTATTAAATGGGATCTCTACTAGCATTTGCATCTTCATAATCTGTATTTATCAGTTTGCCTTCCATCTTCTTTATTGGCAACCGCGATCATTTGCACTGTTTTTTACAGAAAACAGAAGTTACAAAAATTATGATTTTGAGAAATTGTGATATATAGTATCTAGAAACTTGAGTCTCCATCTTCTTTCATTAATAGAAATTCAGCAAAGGCAAACCTTGTTGTCTACAGTGAGATTTGAAACTGTTGTCAATATTTTAAATCTTGTCACTTTTCAAAGAACTGTTTTAGAAGATAATATAAGCTGCAGCCACTATCTTCTTATGGGAATTAATTCCCCAGAGTCTTCTAGATTTTAGATGAAAATCTCACCAAATTGGAAAGGTTTTCTCAAATAAGAGTTGAAAAAACAAAGAAAAAAAACAAACATTTTTTAAATATTAAAAGTTTAAAAAGATCATTACAAACACTCCCAGTTTATCCATCATCCCCATATAATGGATATCTCAGATCTCTCTGAAAGGCACTCTTTAGTTGCCAGTATGGGAAGTCTGCAAAATACCTAGCAAAGATCTTGCGCAATAGAAGCCAACAGAATTTTATAGCAGCTATTAAATATAAGAAGACACAAGTGACAAATATTGAGGATATTATGCAAGTTATTCTGACTTCATCTACTGTTTGCAAGATGATTGCCTTATGAATGAAAGTTTAGAAAATACAATCTACTTACAGTTTAGTAGAATCCAGCAGAAGCTTAACTTAGACAAGTACCAAAGCAGAGATTTGTGAATCCTTCATGCTTTATTGTTGCAGGAGAAAAAAATCTGAGGTTCCAGAAGTTGGAATGCCAGGTAAAAAAAAACTTGCCTCTACAAATATATTAGCAGGAAGTTCTAGCAAACTTCAAACACACTGAATAAAACTAAAATGGTGGCAGGAAGTGACCTCAAAAGGTCAGAGGTAAAACAGAGAAATATACATTAAAAATTAATACAATTATAAAACAGAACACTAGAGGGAGCACAAGAACTAAAATAACTAAATAAAGATATACATATGAAAGTATGGACAGAACATGCCCCGTCTGGTATCTGTAGATACCACTATATAAATCAACTAATAAAGAATAAACATACACATGTTAATTGAAGCCTCTTTATCCACGAGACCTGCAAGACAAAATAAGAGAGAGAAAAACATACAAAATTCAATTGCAAACATAAGTCCATGTTGTTTTTACATGAGAATTCTTGAAGAGAAACAGGCTGGCACTGTCTCCTGAAGTCATCTCTCTATTATCAACCAGCAGTGTTATCACTGTCCTTGTGAGATAGACGTAGTACTAGTTCTGTAATTGGCTTGGTGAAGGTTTTTACAACACCTTCTCTTGATACTTTTACTTTACGTATCTTGCCATCATCACTTGGTATAACTTTAACAATAAGACCTAATGGCCATTCTTTTCAATGAACAAGTTTGTCCTTCAGTAAGACCAGATCTCCAACGTGAATGTTTGGTCTGCTTGTCTGCCATTTGTGATGGCTTTGTAATGTAAGAAGATACTCTTGTCTCCATCTGCTCCAAAATGAATTGGCAAGATGCTGAACATGTTTCCATTGTTGTTTGTAAAGATCATTGGTATTGCAATGTTCTAAAGGAACTACATCTGCCCCAGTCCTCTGAGTAAGAAGAGTGGCAGGTGTCAATAAAACAAGAAACTCTAGATCTGAATTAACAGGTACCAGCGGTCGAGCATTAATTATAGCAAAATTTACAAAAGTCCCACAGCGCTACCCCAGTAATTATCTAAGCTGTACCAATAAACAGCTTTCCCCAAAGGCTGTCAAAGATATCAATAAAACAAATGGTGAGTAAGGACAGCGCTAAAAAAGCTGAAAGATGACTACAACCACTGTATGGGTAAAAATATAAGTTTAATTAATAAATATGTTAAGGTAAACATCAACTACAAGATGCCATATACTAGTGGCTAAATTTAAAATGTATAAAATATATATATAAGTGACCGGTCACTCAATACTAAATTAGTGTAGTCCTAAATATACAATCTTCTAAAATTGCTATAAATAGCTAAATGCAAACATTCTGAAATAGCTACAAACTTTGAAAATCCTGAAACAGGCTAAAAATAGCGTAAAAAATAAAGTCAATATGAACATTAACAAGAGCGGATATCAACAGTTAGATTGTATGATAGCAATAATATGTAAAAACAATAATAACAAAGTTATAGAACTTGAGGCACTTTGGTGGTCCGTAATATACAATTACAGCGTCTTTTGAAACTGTATTGAAACTTCAGAGATCAGCCTTAGAAACGGTTTAATGATTCCCTTACAACGGGTATGACAATATAACTTGACAGTCAGGCCCCCCACTTTGCGGGTATAAGGGAAAACTGAAGTGGTGTAGCAAAAGGTAATGAAGTACCTTTCCAATATATGGCTATCTCAGTCTTGTAGTGTTAAAACACTTACTTGCATCCTCAGATATGCATCCGTCTCTTACCCGCCTTTTTCAGTGGTCTTACTATGCACAACTCTCTTTCAGTGTACTGCTCCACTTCTATTGCTTGTTACGGCGTTGCCGGTCTGCAAAGTTTTCCTGTCACGTGCGTTGTCTTAACCACGTGCAACACTCCAGCCAATAGTGGCTTCAGTAAATCAGCTTTCCGTAAATGAGGATTCTGAGGTTCTGAGGTTATTTTAAATCTGCACAGAGTATAGGCTTTTACTTTCTTAATCCAACGCTGAACAGATAGTGCCCTTAGATCAGATTGTGCCCTTGATCTAAGGGCACAATCTGTTCAGCAGCGGATTAAGAAAGTAAAAGTCTATACTCTGCGCAGAGTTAAAATAACCTCAGAACCTCAGAATCCTCATTTACGGAAAGCCATGGGCACTAAAAGGTCTTGTATTAGTTGGAGATTTTTGCGAGTTGGGGGTTTAAAGAACAAGATCGTTTTCTACACTCTGTTTAGATTTTGGTATTCATCTGTCCTCTTTCTTTGCTTATTTACAGACCCGCCACTGGATTGAAACATTAAGACTGGAAACTGGGGCTGACTTGTCCCTTGGAGAAATAGATAAGTTAATCGGACTATACTTAGCATGGAACTTTTCCATTTTTAATATATATACAGGGAGTGCAGAATTATTAGGCAAGTTGTATTTTTGAGGATTAATTTTATTATTGAACAACAACCATGTTCTCAATGAACCCAAAAAACTCATTAATATCAAAGCTGAATAGTTTTGGAAGTAGTTTTTAGTTTGTTTTTAGTTATAGCTATTTTCGGGGGATATCTGTGTGTGCAGGTGACTATTACTGTGCATAATTATTAGGCAACTTAACAAAAAACAAATATATACCCATTTCAATTATTTATTTTTACCAGTGAAACTAATATAACATCTAAACATTCACAAATATACATTTCTGACATTCAAAAACAAAACAAAAACAAATCAGTGACCAATATAGCCACCTTTCTTTGCAAGGACACTCAAAAGCCTGCCATCCATGGATTCTGTCAGTGTTTTGATCTGTTCACCATCAACATTGCGTGCAGCAGCAACCACAGCCTCCCAGACACTGTTCAGAGAGGTGTACTGTTTTCCCTCCTTGTAAATCTCACATTTGATGATGGACCATAGGTTCTCAATGAGGTTCAGATCAGGTGAACAAGGAGGCCATGTCATTAGATTTTCTTCTTTTATACCCTTTCTTGCCAGTCACGCTGTGGAGTACTTGGACGCGTGTGATGGAGCATTGTCCTGCATGAAAATCATGTTTTTCTTGAAGGATGCAGACTTCTTCCTGTACCACTGCTTGAAGAAGGTGTCTTCCAGAAACTGGCAGTAGGACTGGGAGTTGAGCTTGACTCCATCCTCAACCCGAAAAGGCCCCACAAGCTCATCTTTGATGATAGCAGCCCAAACCAGTACTCCACCTCCACCTTGCTGGCGTCTGAGTCGGACTGGAGCTCTCTGCCCTTTACCAATCCAGCCACGGGCCCATCCATCTGGCCCATCAAGACTCACACATTTCATCAGTCCATAAAACCTTAGAAAAATCAGTCTTGAGATATTTCTTGGCCCAGTCTTGACGTTTCAGCTTGTGTGTCTTGTTCAGTGGTGGTCGTCTTTTAGCCTTTCTTACCTTGGCCATGTCTCTGAGTATTGCACACCTTGTGCTTTTGGGCACTCCAGTGATGTTGCAGCTCTGAAATATGGCCAAACTGGTGGCAAGTGGCATCTTGGCAGCTGCATGCTTGACTTTTCTCAGTTCATGGGCAGTTATTTTGTGCCTTGGTTTTTCCACACGCTTCTTGCGTCCATGTTGACTATTTTGAATGAAACGCTTGATTGTTCGATGATCACGCTTCAGAAGCTTTGCAATTTTAAGAGTGCTGCATCCCTCTGCAAGATATCTCACTATTTTTGACTTTTCTGAGCCTGTCAAGTCCTTCTTTTGACCCATTTTGCCAAAGGAAAGGAAGTTGCCTAATAATTATGCACACCTGATATAGGGTGTTGATGTCATTAGACCACACCCCTTCTCATTGCAGAGATGCACATCACCTAATATGCTTAATTGGTAGTAGGCTTTCGAGCCTATACAGCTTGGAGTAAGACAACATGCATAAAGAGGATGATGTGGTCAAAATACTAATTTGCCTAATAATTCTGCACTCCCTGTATAATACTCTTAATACTATTCAGGGTGAAACTCATATTGAATCTTTACATGTAAAATGGAACAGACTGCTCCCTGAACTATCAATAGAAAATTTCTCCCAAAGTGTCCAACTAGCTGAAAAAACTTGTCTCTATAAACTGGCACCGATCGCACTTCAAATGAATAAATATGGCATATATTACAGAGCGCTGCTAAATGGTCCGGCAATGACGGGCATTGCTCTAATTGTCGGGCTAAAGATGCAGACATTGTACATTGTTTTTGGAAATGCCCTAAAATTATTCAATTCTGGAGCAAAATCACCTGTTGGTTAAATAGACTATTGGGAAATTACATTAAAATACAACTAATACAAGCCTACAAACTTGTGTATACAGTTATTATGATAGTACAGAACTTAATTTTAAAGAACTGGAAAAGTAGATCTGGGCTCAAATTTTCTGAATTTTTGAAAATTCTGCAAAATCAAATGACTTTGGAACAATTCGGCCTGATGATTTATAATGAAAAAGAGATAAAATGCTTCTTTCTAAAATGGGATAAACTGATCTTATCTCTCCCTCCAGAAGTCCAGATCCAAGTGGTCTCCTCTTTTAAGAAATCAGCTTGGTTCAATCAACAGATAATTAGAGGTATTTTCCCAGGTGGATGGCAAAGAAGGATTTAAAACTTATCCCCCCCTCCTTTTTTTTTTTTTTTCTCTCCGCCCTCTCCCTTTCCTTTATAATCTAGTCCAGTGCTTGCAGATTGGCATCATTTCCACTACATGGATCTTTTCTTTCTGTTTCTCTTTTTAATTAATTTTTTATCTCTGTTTTTTTTCTTTTCTGTTTGGTGGGTAATGCAGGCAAGCTTAAAGGTAATTCCGGTTTTGCTTCTTTAGACATGTTATTATCCACAATTTCTATTCTTTGTACTGAATACAACAACTAGTTTATATGTGGTTTACAATGGTTTTACATATAGTCACATGTCAAGTGTGTTTTTACATGGTTCCTCCTTCCAGGAGTTAAGAACCTACTCTATTTTCTTTGTCCTAAATAACCAAGCTGAGTTTACTGAAAACCATTGTAGTAAGGTTTTTTATTTTTGTAATTATGTGAAAAATCACAGATGATGTTTATGGACATGTCATTATGTTATTGCTTTGTATTTTCAATGTATCGGTACTAAGTTTCAATATAATCTTAAAAATCCCCCCCCCAAAAAAAAACAACAACATTTTTTAAATATTAAAAGTTTAAAAAGATCATTACGAACTCTCCCAGTTTACCCATCATGCCCATATACAAATAGCATTTTTCAGAAATACAGCTCTATCCAATTGCAAAACACACACAAAAACCCCATGAGTCCCATTAACCCATCTCTGTTTTCTGTGATCGGAATTCATTATTGATAGTTAACATTGCCATTGTGGGAAAATGGAGAATGAATCTCATGGCAATTTAACTCGAGAAAATTGTGAATGCTTTGATTAGGAAAAAGAAAAAGAAAAGAAAACAGACAATCTTGTTTGTTTTTATATTAAAAGAGAAAATCTGAAAGGGCCCAATCATCTAAAGCTAAGAGAGACACCTACATAAAAATATAATGCTCAACAAAGCACCCACAGATTTTACCTCCTACATATAATCAGGCCCTAAATGTTTTACGGTAAACAATGGGCTCCGATGGAACAGTGAGCCTGCTTTCTTAAAAGTAAGAAGCCGTGGTTATCAACCCCTGCTGCTTACCCTTTCCCCCACCACTGAGTTCACAGTGATTGACAGGCCCTGCTAGTGCACAACCAAGGTGCAGTGATGCACAAGTAAGTGCATGTGCAGTAGCAGACGTACAGTACATCCACTGTAGTATTGAACAAAGCAGGGCAGACAGTCAGAATCTTTTCCAACCACAGCTTTGTACATGGGGCTCATTCTATCAACAGAGCCACTGCTCTATTGTTTTCCCTAAATGTGCTCTAGTATACACCACACTGCCACAAATAGATTACACAGTTTTCTTTTGACTTAGTAAATTTCAGTATATCAGTAAAAAGTCTTTGATAAAGAAAATAAATTAGAAAAATTCAAAGATAACTGACATAAAAACATATTTTAAATAAATAATTTAATAAATAAATTATAACAATGTACCTATCCACAATGTGCTATAAATAGAAAAGTTAAATTACCTTCATACAATTTGCCTTTAGAAGACAATGTTCTTTTCCGAAGTTTGCAGGTTTCCCCATCACAATCACTGTCTGGGTTAGATCTTAAAAGCTCAGCCTTAACAAAACAAAGACAATTTAACCAAATACATAGAATAAATTTAAAAGCATCCTACTGTAGCAATTTACATCATATCATGCCTGCTGCTTTATTTTGATGGATATTAATCAAAATAAAAATATGTTATGACACAGCTTTATTGTCTTCAACAGGTGGAAATTCTGTACAGTAAAGTCTAGAATTTTTACATCATTATATATTGTTTGCCCTTTACAAAAATGCAGAGAAATAAAAAAAAATTAATGCTATAACACAATCCAATAAAAAAAGAATTAAAGCTTGTCATTGTTTAAAGGGACATAGAAGCCATAATTAAACTGTCATGATTCAGAGAGAATATTTTTTTAAACAAATTTCAAATGTATTTCTATTGTCAAATTTACATTTTCCAATTGATATCCATGATCAAACCTTAATTCCTGTCCATAAGATTATATGAGGCAGACTCAGTAATGTGCATGTCGTCAGCACTATATTGCAGCGGTGTTTATAGCATTGTTATACAAGCAACCTGTAGAAGGAGTTGTAGCTGCAGCAAACACTGCAACATTACATTACACACACAGCTCTGCATTCCCTTGCTGCTACTGCACACACATTTTGGTTGTCTTCCTTGTAAAGATAAAAGCAGTTTGTATTTAGTCTTCTATAGTAAACATGTCTTCTAGCTATATATATATATATTTCAAAAATGTGTGTTGGTACCTTAACTGCAACATTGTGCATGAAAGGGCTAAAATGTTTCATAGTTATACTCACCACTGCCGGCCCACTTTGAAGAATGCTTTTTATCAAGTGGTGACATATTCACCGCTCATTCAATGTTTGTGTGAGCCCAACGGCAAGAATCATATATAGCTTAACTCTTGCCATATGGCTCCCACAAACATTAAGGCCTAGATTTGGAGTTCGGCGGTAGCCGTCAAAACCAGCGTTAGAGGCTCCTAACGCTGGTTTTGGCCGCCCGCTGGTATTTGGAGTCAGTGATTAAAGGGTCTAACGCTCACTTTTCAGCCGCGACTTTTCCATACCGCAGATCCCCCTACGCCATTTGCGTAGCCTATCTTTTCAATGGGATCTTTCTAACGCCGGTATTTAGAGTCGTTTCTGAAGTGAGCGTTAGAGCTCTAACGACAAAATTCCAGCCGCCTGAAAATAGCAGGAGTTAAGAGCTTTCTGGCTAACGCCGGTTTATAAAGCTCTTAACTACTGTACCCTAAAGTACACTAACACCCATAAACTACCTATGTACCCCTAAACCGAGCTCCCCCCACATCACCGCCACTCGATTAACATTTTTAACCCCTAATCTGCCGACCGCCACCTACGTTATACTTATGTACCCCTAATCTGCTGCCCCTAACCCCGCCGACCCCTGTATTACATTTATTAACCCCTAACCTGCCCCCCACAACGTCGCCGCCAGCTACTTAAAATAATTAACCCCTAATCTTCCGACCGCAAAGCGCCGCCACCTACGTTATCCCTATGTACCCCTAATCTGCTACCCCTAACACCGCCGACCCCTATATTATATTTATTAACCCCTAATCTGCCCCCCTCAACGTCGCCGACACCTGCCTACACTTATTAACCCCTAATCTGCCGAGCGGACCTGAGCGCTACTATAATAAAGTTATTAACCCCTAACCCGCCTCACTAACCCTATCATAAATAGTATTAACCCCTAATCTGCCCTCCCTAACATCGCCGACACCTAACTTCAATTATTAACCCCTAATCTGCCGAGCGGACCTCACCGCTATTCTAATAAATGTATTAACCCCTAAAGCTAAGTCTAACCCTAACACTAACACCCCCCTAACTTAAATATAATTTACATCTAACGAAATAAATTAACTCTTATTAAATAAATTATTCCTATTTAAAGATAAATACTTACCTGTAAAATAAATCCTAATATAGCTACAATATAAATTATAATTATATTATAGCTATTTTAGGATTAATATTTATTTTACAGGCAACTTTGCAATTATTTTAACCAGGTACAATAGCTATTAAATAGTTAAGAACTATTTAATAGTTACCTAGTTAAAATAATAACAAATTTACCTGTAAAATAAATCCTAACCTAAGATATAATTAAACTTAACACTACCCTATCAATAAAATAATTAAATAAACTACCTACAATTACCTACAAATAAACCTAACACTACCCTATCAATAAAATAATTAAATAAACTACCTACAATTACCTACAATTAACTTAACACTACACTATCAATAAATTAATTAAACACAATACCTACAAATAAATACAATTAAATAAACTATCTAAAGTACAAAAAATAAAAAAGAACTAAGTTACAAAAAATAAAAAAATATTTACAAACATAAGAAAAATATTACAACAATTTTAAACTAATTACACCTACTCTAAGCCCCCTAATAAAATAACAAAGCCCCCCAAAATAAAAAATTCCCTACCCTATTCTAAATTAAATAAGTTACAAGCTCTTTTACCTTACCAGCCCTGAACAGGGCCCTGTTCAGCTCTTTTGCCTGTAAAAGAATAAATACAATACCCCCCCCCCCAACATTACAACCCACCACCCACATACCCCTAATCTAACCCAAACCCCCCTTAAATAAACCTAACACTAAGCCCCTGAAGATCTTCCTACCTTGTCTTCACCATCCAGGTATCACCGATCCGTCCTGGCTCCAACATCTTCATCCAACCCAAGCGGGGGTTGGCAATCCATAATCCGGTGCTGAAGAGGTCCAGAAGAGGCTCCAAAGTCTTCCTCCTATCCGGCAAGAAGAGGACATCCGGACCGGCAAACATCTTCTCCAAGCGGCATCTTCGATCTTCTTCCATCCGGAGCGAAGCGGCAGGATCCTGAAGACCTCCAGCGCGGAACATCCATCCGGACCGACGACTGAACGACGAATGACTGTTCCTTTAAGGGACGTCATCCAAGATGGCGTCCCTCGAATTCCGATTGGCTGATAGGATTCTATCAGCCAATCGGAATTAAGGTAGGAATTTTCTGATTGGCTGATGGAATCAGCCAATCAGAATCTAGTTCATTCCGATTGGCCGATCCAATCAGCCAATCAGATTGAGCTCGCATTCTATTGGCTGGATCGGCCAATCGGATTGAACTAGATTCTGATTGGCTGATTCCATCAGCCAATCAGAAAATTCCTACCTTAATTCCGATTGGCTGATAGAATCCTATCAGCCAATCGGAATTCGAGGGACGCCATCTTGGATGACGTCCCTTAAAGGAACAGTCATTCGTCGTTCAGTCGTCGGTCCGGATGGATGTTCCGCGCTGGAGGTCTTCAGGATCCTGCAGCTTCGCTCCGGATGGAAGAAGATCGAAGATGCCGCTTGGAGAAGATGTTTGCCGGTCCGGATGTCCTCTTCTTGCCGGATAGGAGGAAGACTTTGGAGCCTCTTCTGGACCTCTTCAGCACCGGATTATGGATCGCCAACCCCCGCTTGGGTTGGATGAAGATGTTGGAGCCAGGACGGATCGGTGATACCTGGATGGTGAAGACAAGGTAGGAAGATCTTCAGGGGCTTAGTGTTAGGTTTATTTAAGGGAGGTTTGGGTTAGATTAGGGGTATGTGGGTGGTGGGTTGTAATGTTGGGGGGGGGGGTATGGTATGTTTTTTTTTACAGGCAAAAGAGCTGAAATTCTTGGGGCATGCCCCGCAAAGGGCCCTGTTCAGGGCTGGTAAGGTAAAAGAGCTTGTAACTTTTTTAATTTAGAATAGGGTAGGGAATTTTTTATTTTGGGGGGCTTTGTTATTTTATTAGGGGGCTTAGAGTAGGTGTAATTAGTTTAAAATTGTTGTAATATTTTTCTTATGTTTGTAAATATTTTTTTATTTTTTGTAACTTAGTTCTTTTTTATTTTTTGTACTTTAGATAGTTTATTTAATTGTATTTATTTGTAGCAATTGTGTTTAATTAATTTATTGATAGTGTAGTGTTAGGTTAATTGTAGGTAATTGTAGGTAGTTTATTTAATTATTTTATTGATAGGGTAGTGTTAAGTTTAATTATATCTTAGGTTAGGATTTATTTTACAGGTAAATTTGTTATTATTTTAACTAGGTAACTATTAAATAGTTCTTAACTATTTAATAGTTATTGTACCTGGTTAAAATAATTACAAAGTTGCCTGTAAAATAAATATTAATCCTAAAATAGCTATAATATAATTATAATTTATATTGTAGCTATATTAGGATTTATTTTACAGGTAAGTATTTAGCTTTAAATAGGAATAATTTATTTAATAAGAGTTAATTAATTTCGTTAGATGTAAATTATATTTAAGTTAGGGGGGTGTTAGTGTTAGGGTTAGACTTAGCTTTAGGGGTTAATACATTTATTAGAATAGCGGTGAGGTCCGCTCGGCAGATTAGGGGTTAATAATTGAAGGTAGCTGTCGGCGATGTTAGGGAGGGCAGATTAGGGGTTAATACTATTTATGATAGGGTTAGTGAGGCGGATTAGGGGTTAATAACTTTATTATAGTAGCGCTCAGGTCCGCTCGGCAGATTAGGGGTTAATAAGTGTAGGCAGGTGGAGGCGACGTTGAGGGGGGCAGATTAGGGGTTAATAAATATAATATAGGGGTCGGCGATGTTAGGGCAGCAGATTAGGGGTACATAGGGATAACGTAGGTTGCGGTGGTTTACGGAGCGGCAGATTAGGGGTTAAAAAAAATATGCAGGGGTCAGCGATAGCGGGGGCGTCAGATTAGGGGTTAATAAGTGTAAGGTTAGGGGTGTTTAGACTCGGGGTACATGTTAGAGTGTTAGGTGCAGACGTAGGAAGTGTTTCCCCATAGGAAACAATGGGGCTGCGTTAGGAGCTGAACGCTGCTTTTTTGCAGGTGTTAGGTTTTTTTTCAGCTCAAACAGCCCCATTGTTTCCTATGGGAGAATCGTGCACGAGCACGTTTTTGAGGCCGGCCGCGTCCGTAAGCAACTCTGGTATCGAGAGTTGCATTTGCGGTAAAAATGCTCTACGCTCCTTTTTTGGAGCCTAACGCAGCATTTGTTTGAACTCTCGATACCCGAGTTAATTTTATGGTGCGGCCAGAAAAA
The DNA here is from genome assembly GCF_027579735.1 of Bombina bombina. Lineage (NCBI taxonomy): Eukaryota > Metazoa > Chordata > Amphibia > Anura > Bombinatoridae > Bombina > Bombina bombina. The sequence continues at coordinate 425,862,368 of NC_069499.1, forward strand.
AGCCCGCGGAGCGTTAACAGCCCTTTTACCGCCAAACTCCAAATCTAGGCCTAAATGAGCGGTGAATACGTCACTGCTTGAAAAAAAGCGTTCTTCAAATTGAGCTGGCAGTTGTGGGGGTGAGTATAATAAACTAGAAAACATTTTAACCCTTTCAGGGACAATGTTAATGTAAATATAAAGTAAAGGTACCGATATACATTTTTATTTAAACAAGGATTTCATATTTCTTTATAATGTAGGCTTATCTTACCATCACTTTAAATTATATTATTACTGTATATTATTATGTAAATTTTGAGAGGGGCCTGGAACATAACTCTCTGACATCCCATTGGCATTACTAAATTTAAAATTATATTTTATGCATATACATTAGATTTTTGTATTTATTGATTAAGCATCATATATATATATATATATATATATATATATATATATATATATATATATATATATATATATATATATATATAAATATATATATACACACACACACACACACACACATATGCACTGTATATATAGATGTATGTTTTTATTTAGATAAGATTGGAGTTTCATTGAAACAAAAAAATAAACTTGCAGAAGAAAAAATAGTCTACAATTTTGTTTAAGGTTATTAATGTATTTTTTTCATTTGCTTTCTTAATAATATTATTAATTGTTATTATATTAATAACATTAAACATTTTAATAGTATATCCCTTTAATTTTCCTTAGGCAATCAAGAATTTAGTAGGTCAGCCATACCCAGAGCTGTCACAGACTGAATTAGTCAGCATTAAAGGCCCCTGAGTGTAATTATAAAGATGAACAATGCTTACATTACTGGTTACTCCATTTTGCATTATTTGCACCTAAAATGACACGTCCTGCATTCTGACTTTATTCAAGGCTTATCAAATCTGTCCTTGTCTAACCCAAAGTAGGTTTAAAACTATGTCTAGTATCCATCAACAAAAAACTGTTTCATTGTTAGAGAATATTTTATAATACCCATAAATTGCCAGATAAGCAATGACTGCTATGTAATTAACATAATATTTATTCATTCTATTTAACTTTTGTTTAAATGGGTTATATAAAGTTTAGGTCACATGCTAACATTTTGAACATATTAATGGGTAGGCATGTGCATTTCTGTTGTACCAAAGGAAACGAATGCTGAAGATGGCAGCCGCCAGTGGCAATTGGCTATTTCTGAGACGGATTTCTTCTTGTGAAAGTGCAGCACAATGAGATAGGGATTTGCACAGATTTTAGCGTGTTGCCCTTTTACAAGAACAAATCCAGCTCTGAAAATAGCCAAATGTTGCAGACGGCCGCCATATTCGGCATTAACTTCCTTACAAATGACACAAATGCACATACCTATTAAAGGGACATAAAGGAACAATAATATAATTATTTTTACGCTGTAACATCTTACTATTGCACTACAGCTTGCACATCACCTTGTGTTTAACCCCTGCAAATAGGTTAAATATATCATTAAAGCCATCTCTAGACTGGTAATTAACTACTGGTCGGGAAACAGACATAGCCATATAGGTGCAAACAATAGTGCAATAATAAAATGCTGCAGCACATTAAAGCATTTTATTAAAGCTCTTTTATATCCAATTAAAGGGATACAAACAGTCTGTTTCATTGCTTTAATAAAAAAAAAAAAACACTAAGCAGTGGGTTATACTTAATAAAAATTATTGCAATACGTATTAGTCACCATTTTAAAAGGATTTTTTTTTTTTTAAACGTCATTTTTACAGGGTCCATTACTTCCTGTCACAGCCCCACAAGGGGGCTGGGATCTCTACAGTAAGGCATATCTAGCTTGATGTCATAAATCTAGAGTAACCTGAGCTGGTTTACCATTAAGTGAACACTATAGACACAGGAAGAATTTTTTGCCCATGCTCAGAGGAGGACTAAAGTTACCAACATGTTAGCTCCCTCATCAACCTGAAAGCAGTGGAAACACTGAGCATTTCTAGACATGTTTCTGTTTCTTTTTATGTGTAATTTTATATAGCATATTTGTTTTTGCTAAAGGAGCACAGTTTTTATCCCTTTTATAATAAACAAAATATATTAAAAATATCTTGTCGTTAAAATTGACATTGACTTTTTTAGCAAAACATTTTGCACAATTAAAATACCTTTGTACTTTCATCTCTTAGATTAAATGTTAGCTCTAAATTTGTAAGAAATTGATCGGAGAATTCAGGATACATATCCAAAACTTCTAATAGATCGTCTCGTTGTATTTTATGAAGATCACAATACGTTAAAGCTCTAACATCAGCATTGGATTTTCCAGGCTTGGCATAAAGATGCACCATCTCCCCAAAAATGTCATTCTTCCCTAAAAAAAAGAAGAAGGAAGTTTTAACTGATACTGCATGTATTAATGTATGCTGGACATTCTTATGAATAAAATGTCATCAAATTCCAAAAAAAATATAAAATTGAAAGAAAAGGTCAACAATAAAAACTTAAGAAGTTTACAAATAGTATAATTCAGCACACCAGGAGCCTTCTAGTATTAATTCTGAAATAATACAAAGGGACGCATACTATTTTAATTTTGGTATTAATTGGTTAAAACATTTAAAAAAAAACATGAGCATTCAGACACAGCATCCATTACCCTGAAATGATGAAATATCTAAACGAATGTCTGAATTTTTTTTTACTGTTACCTGCTTTTAGTTTTAGAGAAAAGAAAAGTCAAGCTTGCTGATTTTTTTCCCCAAAAAGCACTTTTCAATTAAAACAAATATATAATTCTACAATGTAAAAGCTAAACGTTTGACTAAAGGGACAGTCTAGTTAAAATTAAACTTTAATGATTCAGATAGGGCATGCAATTTTAAACAACTTTCCAATTTACTTTTACCATCAAAACAAAATTTATGCTTACCTGATAAATTTCTTTCTCTTGTGGTGTATCCAGTTCATCCATTACTTGTGGGATATTCTCCTTCCCAACAGGAAGTTGCAAGAGGACACCCACAGCAGAGCTGTCTATATAGCTCCTCCTCTAACTGCCACCCCCAGTCATTCGACCGAAGACAAGCAAGAAAAAGGAGAAACTATAGGGTGCAGTGGTGACTGAAGTTTAAAAATGAAAAACACCTGCCTTAAAGTTACAGGGCGGGCCGTGGACTGGATACACCACAAGAGAAAGAAATTTATCAGGTAAGTATAAATTTTGTTTTCTCTTGTAAGGTGTATCCAGTCCACGGGTTGATCCATTACTTGTGGGATACCAATACCAAAGCTTTAGGACACGGATGAAGGGAGGGACAAGGCAGGAACTTAAACGGAAGGCACCACTGCCTGCAAGACCTTTCTCCCAAAAATAGCCTCAGAGGAAGCAAAAGTATCAAATTTGTAGAATTTAGAAAAAGTATGAAGCGAAGACCAAGTCGCCGCCTTACAAATCTGTTCAACAGAGGCCTCATTTTTAAAAGCCCATGTGGAAGCTACCGCTCTAGTGGAATGAGCTGTAATTCTTTCAGGAGGCTGCTGGCCAGCAGTCTCATAAGCTAAACGGATAATTCTTCTCAGCCAAAAAGAAAGAGAAGATGTCGAAGCCTTTTGGCCTCTCCTCTGTCCAGAGTAGACGACAAACAATGCAGATGTTTGACGAAAATCCTTAGTAGCTTGTAAATAAAACTTTAAAGCATGAACCACGTCAAGATTGTGTAATAGACGTTCCTTCTTTGAAGAAGGATTAGGACACAGTGTTGGAACAACATTCTCCTGATTGATATTCTTATTAGATACCACCTTAGGAAGAAACCCAGGTTTGGTATGCAAAACTACCTTATCTGCATGGAAGATCAGATAAGGGGAATCACACTGTAAGGCAGATAACTCTGACACTCTTCGAGTCGAAGAGATAGCTCCAAAAACAGAACTTTCAAGATAAAAGTTTGATTTAAAAAAAAAGAAAAAAAAGAAAAAAAAAAAGTTTGATATCTATGGAATGCAGAGGTTCAAACGGAACCCCTTGAAGAACTTTAAGAACTAAATTTAAACTCCATGGCGGAGCAAAAGGTTTAAACACAGGCTTGATTCTAACTAAAGCCTGACAAAACGCCTGAACGTCTGGAACATCTGCCAGACGCTTGTGTAAGAATAGACAGAGCAGAAATCTGTCCCTTTAAGAAACTAGCTGACAATCCCTTCTCCAATCCTTCTTGGAGAAAGGATAATATCCTAGGAATCCTGACCTTACTCCATGGGTAACCCTTGGATTCACACCAATGAAGATATTTACACCATATCTTATGATAGATTTTCCTGGTGACAGGCTTTCGAGTCTGAATCAAGGTATCAATGACCGACTCGGAGAAACCACGTTTTGATAAAATCAAGCGTTCAATCTCCAAGCAGTCAGCCGCAGAGAAATTAGATTTGGATGTTTGAATGGACCTTGGAGTAGAGTCCATGGTGGAAAGGATGACTTGTCCACCAGATCTGCATACCGAGTCCTGTGTGGACACGCAGGTGCTATCAAAATCACAGAAGCTCTCTCCTGCTTGATATTGGCAATCAGACGAGGGAGGAGAGGAAATGGTGGGAACACATAAGCCAGGCTGAAGGACCAGGGCACTGCTAGAGCATCTATCAGCGCTGCCTGGGTATCCCTTGACCTGGACCCGTAACAAGGAAGCTTGGCATTCTGACGAGATGCCATCAGATCCAGTTCTGGTTTGCCCCATAGTTGAATCAGCTGGGCAAATACTTCCGGATGGAGCTCCCACTCCCCAGGATGAAAAGTCTGCCGACTTAGAAAATCCGCCTCCCAGTTCTCTACTCCTGGGATATGTATAGCTGAGAGATGGCAAGAGTGAACCTCTGCCCATAGAATTATCTTTGAAACCTCCAACATTGCCAGGGGGCTTCTTGTTCCCCCCTGATGGTTGATATAGGCTACAGTCGTGATATTGTCCGACTGAAATCTGATGAACCTGACCGCAGCTAGTTGAGGCCAAGCCTGAAGAGCATTGAATATCGCTCTCAGCTCCAGAATGTTTATCGGAAGGAGGGCTTCCTCCTGAGTCCACGAACCCTGAGCCTTCAGGAAGTTCCAGACTGTGCCCCAGCCCAGAAGGCTGGCATCTGTTGTCACTATAGTCCACTCTGGCCTGTGGAAACTCATTCCCCTGGACAGATGGACTCGAGATAACCACCAGAGAAGAGAATCCCTGGTCTCTTGATCCAGATTTAGCAGAGGGGACATATCTGTGTAGTCCCCATTCCACTGATTGAGCATGCAAAGTTGCAGTGGTCTGAGATGTAGGTGGGCAAACGGAACTATGTCCATTGCCGCTACCATTAGGCCGATTACGATTACGACTGGAATGAAGAGCACGGCAGGAAGTTAGAAGCTTTGATAACCTGACCTCTGTCAGAAAAATTTTAATTTCTACTGAATCTATCAGTGTTCCTAGGAAGGAAACTCTTGTGAGAGGGGAGAGAGAACTCTTTTCTTCGTTCACCTTCCACCCATGAGACCTCAGAAAGGCCAGAACAATGTCCGTATGGGACTTGGCGATTTGAAAAGTCAACGCCTGTATCAGAATGTCGTCTAGGTAAGGAGCCACCGCTATGCCCCGTGGCCTTAGAACCACCAGTAGGGACCCTAGAACCTTCATAAAGATTCTTGGTGCCATGGCTAACCCGAAGGGAAGAGCCACAAACTGGTAATGCCTGTCTAAGAAGGCGAACCTGAGGAACTGATGATGATCTCTGTGAATTGGAATGTGGAGATAAGCATCCTTTAAGTCCACGGTAGTCATATATTGACCCTCCTGGATCATAGGGAGGATGGATCGGATAGTCTCCATCTTGAAGGATGGGACCCTGAGAAATTTGTTTAGGATCTTGAGATCCAAGATTGGTCTGAAAGTTCCCTCTTTTTTGGGAACTATAAACAGATTTGAATAGAAGCCCTGCCCCTGTTCTTCCCTTGGAACTGGGTGGATCACTCCCATAACCAGTAGGTCTTGAACACAACGTAAGAATGCCTCTCTCTTTATCTGGTTTACGGATAATTGTGAGAGATGAAATCTCCCCTTTGGAGATGAAGCTTTGAAGTCCAGAAGATATCCCTGGGAAACAATCTCTAATGCCCAGGGATCCTGGACGTCTCTTGCCCAAGCCTGGGTGAAGAGAGAAAGTCTGCCCCCTACTAGATCCGGTCCCGGATCGGGGGCTACTCCTTCATGCTGTCTTAGAGGCGGCAGCAGGTTTTTTGGCCTGCTTCCCCTTGTTCCAAGCCTGGTTCGGTCTCCAGACTGGTTTGGACTGGGCGAAATTTTCCTCTTGTTTTGCATTAGAGGAAGCTGAAGCTGCGCCACTCTTGAAGTTTCAAAATGAACGAAAATTATTCTGTTTGGTCCTTAATTTATTGGACCTATCCTGAGGAAGGGCGTGACCTTTTCCTCCAGTAATATCAGAAATGATCTCCTTCAGGCCCGGCCCAAATAGGGTCTGTCCCTTGAAGGGGATGTTAAGAAACTTAGACTTTGAAGTAACGTCTGCTGACCAGGACTTAAGCCATAGCGCCCTGCGCGCCAGAATGGCAAAACCTGAATTCTTAGCCGTTAGTTTGGTTAGATGAAAAACGGCGTCAGAAATAAAGGAATTAGCTAACTTGAGAGCTTTAATCCTGTCTAAAATATCATCTAACGGGGTCTCCACCTGTAGAGCCTCCTCAAGAGACTCGAACCAAAAAGCCGCTGCAGCAGTAACTGGGGCAATGCATGCAAGAGGCTGGAGGATAAAACCTTGATGGATAAATTTTTTCTTAAGGAGACCCTCCAATTTTTTATCCATAGGATCTAAGAAAGCACAACTGTCCTCGACGGGGATAGTTGTACGCTTAGCTAGGGTAGAAACAGCACCCTCCACCTTAGGGACTGTCTGCCACGAGTCCCGTATAGCGACATCTATGGGAAACATCTTTTTAAAAGCAGGAGGGGGAGAGAACGGAACACCTGGTCTATCCCATTCCATAGTAATAATTTCCAAAAAACCTCTTAGGGACTGGAAAAACATCAGTGTAAACAGGCACTGCAAAGTATTTGTCCATTTTACACAATTTCTCTGGAACTACAATGGGGTCACAGTCATCCTGAGCAATAAGCGGAGGTGTTCAAGCTTAAATTTAAATTTAAAGGCTGTCATTTCAGAATCGGACTGAAGTAACGTCTTCCCTTAATCTGAAATCTCACCCTCAGATAGCAACTCCCTTGCCACGGCTTCGGAGCATTGTGAGGGTACATCGGACATAGCTACTAAAGCATCAGAAAGCTCAGTATTTGTTCTAGCCCCAGAGCTGTCTCGCTTTCCTTGTAACCCTGGCAGTTTGGTCAATACCTCTGTGAGGGTATTAGTCATAACTGCCGCCATGTCTTGTAAGGTAAACGCATTGGACGCGCTAGATGTACTTGGCGTCACTTGAGCGGGAGTTATAGATTCTGACACGTGGGGAGAGCTAGATGGCATAACCTCCCTTTTGTCAGTCTGAGAAACCTCTGGTGATAAATCTTTAAGCGCCATAATATGGTCTTTATAATTTATAGAAATTTCAGTACATTTAGTACACATTCTAAGAGGGGGTTCCACAATGGCTTCTAAACATATTGAACAAGGAGTTTCCTCTATGTCAGACATGTTTAACAGACTAGTAATGAGACCAGCAAGCTTGGAAAACAATAAATGTGAAACAGCAATTAAACAAAAACGGTACTGTGCCTTTTTTAAAAAAAAACAACTATCACATAAACTGCAAAACAGTGTTAAAAAGTAGTAAACTCTTCGAAATTTTTACAGTGTGTATAAGGGACTAAAGCAGCATTGCACCCACTTGCAAATGGATGATTAACCCTTTAGGCCCCAACCGGATTTGAAAAACGTTAAAAAAACGTTAATAAACAGTTAAACACCTTGCCACAGAAAAAACGTTCTTTCTATATAACATGTAAACGTTTTGTCACTAAGAAATATGAGTATTAACATGAATATTACCCTTTTTTGTAAGCATGATCCCAGTCGTTGTTAAATCACTGCATCAGGCTTACCTCAATTATACAAGGCTCTGTCAGCATTTTCTAGATCTTATCATCTCTCTAGAAATAAATATACTGAACATACCTCAAAGCAGGTAATCTGCAGACCGTTCCCCCAACTGAAGTCTTTCCCATACTCTTCAGTTATGCGTGAGAACAGCAACGGACCTTAGTTACAAACCGCTAAGATCATCAACCTCCAGGCAGATTCTTCTTCTAATTTCTGCCTGGGAGTAAAACAGTACTACGCCGATACCGTTTAAAAATAAGAAACTCTTGATTGAAGGTAAAAACTACACTAAGTCACAACATATCTCTTATACTTCCTATCTTGTCGAGAGTTGCAAGAGAATGACTGGGGGTGGCAGTTAGGGGAGGAGCTATATAGACAGCTCTGCTGTGGGTGTCCTCTTGCAACTTCCTGTTGGGAAGCAGAATATCCCACAAGTAATGGATGAACCCGTGGACTGAATACACCTTACAAGAGAAATTAGCTTTGTACTCTTAGTATTCTTTATTGAAAGCTAAACATAGGTAGCTCATATGCCAATTTAAATTTTTTTATCTTAGTGCATTTTGACAGTTTTTCATCGCTAGACAGCACTAGATCATGTGTGTCATATAGATAAACATTGTGCTCAATCCTGTGGAGTTATTTATGAGTCAGCACTGATTGGCTAAAATTCAAGTCTGTCAAAAGTACTGACATAAGAGGGTAGTCTGTAGAGGCTTGGATACAAGGTAATCACAGAGGTAAAAGTGTATAAATAGAACAGTGTTGGTTATGCAAAACTGGGAAATGGGTAATAAGGAATTAACTATCTTTTTAAACAGTAAAAATTCTGGAGTAGATTGTCCCTTTAAACGGACATTGTTCTGTTGAATTGCAACACAAATTTGCTTAAGGGGCCACTAACGTTAAAATAAAAATAATAAAAAAAATTGAATATACTTCTTTAATCAAAATGTGTACATTCTTTTTAAAGATACAATTTCTGAGGTTCCAGCTCCTACTAAGCATGTGTAAAAGTGCACCTGTATATATGTATATGCATTTTGCGATTGTCTGGTAGCTGTCACATGATACAGGGGGAGGACTAATTGGATTAACTGAAATTTCCCTTTGACTAGCCTATCCCTTTAAGTGTAGTTTATTAATAATTAAAGGGACATAATACTCATATATTAAACCACTTGAAAGTGAAGCAGGATAACTGAAAAAACTTGACATGAAAATATCAACTTAACCTCTCTATGTAAAAAGGGAACATATTTTACCTTAGCATTTCTTCAGTTCAACAAAGTAAGGGGCCGATTATCAGACGTGGTTTGTGCCATTGTGGATTTATTGTATAAAATGGCTCCTATATAAATCAATGGAGCTTGCTGTAAAGGGACACTTCACTCCATAGAGCTAAGTAAGCAGGGGGGTCACTTTAAAAATGAAAATCTGCAGCCAATATAAATCACATTATGCTGCTTTCTGTATAGAGCATATTACAATTGCATCTATTTTCATATGCATGTGTTTTTCTATTATGGCATTAAGTATTTTGAGTGATTTGAGAAAAGCTTGCCACCTTCTAACTGGCGAAAAAAATCTGCAGTGCGAAATCTTTACAGAATTACACAGAGATTTGAGAGACAATTTCTTGTACGCCCCTGGAACTCACATATTTAGCCCATTTTTTCGCAAAAGGAACAGTTACGCTTTGTATTTTGTACTTTTCTATGTTTTTTTGCACATCCAATGTAATTAAATTACAATCTATACTTTGCATATTTAATATGAATTATTCCTGTGTAATTTAAATACAAATTTTACATTTTTTTGTTAAAATACGATTTTTGGTGAAGATTTTTTGATGCACCTTAACAATACAATTTGATCCTATTTTGATGTGAATGGTTAAATTATTAATTTTCTATGGTTTTTAAATTACAAATTTATTTGTGCAATTTTCTAATGTATGCATGTTCTTCCCATACAAAAATGCTGCATACGCCCTCTTAGAGAGATACCCTGTTTTTTATAGTGCTCCACAAGGGAAATATAAGTGTTGGCAAGCATTCTTATAGAATCTCACCAGTCCAGAGAGCTTGAGAATTAGCGTCTATGCTCTGTGAACAGTGAAACTTCAGCTGCTGTCCAGCTGCAAGTTGAAAACAAAAAAACAATAGCCAATCAGCATCAGCAGTGCTGAGGTCATGCTTTGCTTTGATCTCATGAGATTTCACTGAAATCTTGTGAGATTTCATAGTAAACTTCCTTAAACTGAACAAGACTGTGCTGCACATGCCCCATGCACACTAATTTGCAAGTCCTGGGACTAGCATCCTGCTTGGCTGCTTAAAGTGTCTTTGCAGTGGGGTGTGAATACTTTTTGAAGTAAAATATCTTCCTTTTTTTACATAGAGATGTTCAGGTGATATTTTCTAGTCAGCGTCATCACGTCATCAAGTGCTTCAACATATAAGTATCATGTCCCTTTAATGTGAAAATACTTCATCATTTTTATTTAGAAAATGTATACCTGGGCATTAGAAATTGTTGTACAATGTGGAATTCATTCATTATCTAACTATATATAAATATATACACATATAGGTATAGATAGATATATTACTACATATATATATATATATATATAAATATATATATATATATATATATATATATATATATATATATATATATATAAACAAAACATTTGGAAACTTTGGATTTAACGCTGTGGATCTAAGGCTGTATCAAATTAGTCCACAAATACTAACTTTTTACTTTCAACTTGTAATATATACGCTAACCCACCCATGTCAAAAGTTTACTAGCACATGAGTGAAAAAACTTTTAATATATACCTATATCACAAGTAAAAATATATAATTTCTTCCTATATTTCACATATATTTACCTAAAATTGCTACAACAATGTCATCTTTTAGGATTTCAATTGAGCCCCTTGACAGAAAGTAGAGTGCGGTAAGTATATCCCCAGAGTGTACAAGTGTATCCCCGGGTGGGGCATGAGTTGTCTTAAACTTCATAGCCAATGCCCGCAGGCAGCCTTTGCTGGCTCCACTGAAAGCTTTGCAATTCTGAAGCAATGTCTGATTGAGATGTAGGCAAATATCAGCTTGAAGGCATTCTGGAAATCCCTTTAGTACCTGAAAATAAATAAATAAATAAATAAATGTAAAAACTTCATAGACTCAGAAAGATATATTTTTTCTTGCACAATGAAAGTTTTAAAAAATGTATGACATTCGATAATATATTTGCTGGGTAAATGCAATATTAATGGGTACCGAAGTGAAAGTATTTGCTGCTTCTTTTGAAAAATAAGGTATCAATAAATCAGCTCATTCAGTAATATAAAAAACAAAGTGTCATATAAGGATGTAGGATTTTGTGGAGATAAACTACTAGCATTACACACAACTTAATTCAATTTTTCTTTGAATAGCACTTTCTGTAGGTTCAGCACTTGACTACTGAAATAAATCAACAACTTCAAATGTTTTCTTTCTTCAAATTCTATCCCTCAACTGTCTGTTCAAATAATTGTATTTATAAACAAAATGAAATAATAGACTTGCTCTGCATCAGAAGTGGGGGATTACAATTACGCTGGATTTATCTGACCGGGTGACTGACAACGCCTGCTCGCGCATGATTGGTTGCAGGAAAGTTACAAGTCAAGAGAAAAAATACTAGTGTTTTAAATGTAGGAAAAAGCTGAATTTGTTTTTTGTTTCTGCAATTTCTCACTAGTCCAGTAATCATGGATTATTGAATATATCCTGCCCAGATGATTTATCATTTTCATTTATTTACCAAGCTCTCATTTATTATTAACATGAAATTAAAAGTTTAAACTTTATGACATACTGTACTGTATGAAAAGGTAAAAATGTAATACATGAAAAAAATACAAGCAGTACATAGTTTTAGAATTATTCCTGTGACTTGATACCAGATATAAATGCCAAAGAGAGATTTATGTAATGCAGTATTTCTCAATTCCAGGCCTCAAGTAACTCTAACAGACCAGATTTTAAGTTTTTCTCTTCTTGGGCTGCAGTCACTCAATTATTGTAAAAGTCTCAACTACAGTCAAGCAGGGAATTATTTTAAGGTGATAGAGTTCCTTGAGGACTGAGCTGGGAAACCTTGATGTATTGTTACCACGTTGCTGCTAATGAGGTCTGCATTGTATAATGATGCAACAGATTGTAGTTCTCTCTGGCAGCTAAGTGGTTACTCAAAACATTGTGGTCTTAATTTTAAGTCAGAACGTCATGACACAAATATCATTATCTTCTTTTTCTGCATGCATTTATATAGACCCTGGGGAAGTCTCCCTAAGGGTCAAGCGGGAAACGAGATATGCACTCCCAGCCCAATGTGCTAGAGGGATATGGCTGCACCTCACTGACAAGGCCGAAACAATCGTCTAAGATTGCCATGTTCCTTGTTCAAAGGAGGATTGCCTGGTATTTCCGGGCTGAACTGACCTTGCTAGGTGGGATCAGACTGATATACTTTAGGAAAGTTCTTCTCTGTGAAAAGCACAATTGGGCTAAAGGTAGGGTGACCATATTGCTGCTTTAAAAAGGGACACATATGAAAAATACATATGTCAGTGCTGTTTTCAATGCTATTCAAATAAATGATTTTTATAAGAACACTGAGATATGTATTTTTTATATGTGTCCCTTTTTAAAGTGGCAATATGGTCACCCTAGCTAAAGGAGGCTGCTTCTAGGTAGTAATTCGCCAAAGAACAAGCTACTGAGCTTTTGTTCATTACTGGCAGAGTATGTGTCCTTCAGTATACAAATATCATAATCTTTTATCTTGGAAGTGCAATGGGGGTCATCATTTTTCTAAACAACCCACACCTCATGAAAAAGTGAATGATTAAAATAATTTGTTATGCTAAAGTGATTTCATTCTACATATTATGTGGCATATTTCTCACTCTCTACAAAAAGCAAAAAAAAAAAAAAGCATACATTGTTAAAGTAGAGGTGAATTAAGTTAATATGATGTTGTTTAATACAACTATATTAAAAAATGCCACTGAATAAAAAAACAGAAAACAAAAATAAATGACAGTCTTTCAAGCATTTGACTATTTCTGTTGATTGAATTTTAGAATTTGAATATTGTATGTAATATTTAAATGTTGATTCACTTACAATGGCATTGAAGTTTATTAGAATAAATATTTGAATGTTAATTATAATAAATGAAGATGTTGCATTTGATGTTTGAATAATATTTCAAATAGAGATTGTTCACATTTCTTTAAAAAAAATAACACCTAATATTTGGGAAACATTCAACTTTCATTTAGAACAGAAAAAAGCAATCAAAGTTTTTTTTATTTTTTTTATCAAATGTTCAGAAACCTTTTCTCATTTCTAAGGTATAACATTTCTAGTTGTGAGGAAACCAAGATGCAATATCAAAATATGTATTATTTATAAACATAAAAAGTATTCCCTAAAAATTGAAAAGATTGTTTAGTAATTTGTTTATCCCAAATGAACCAAGGGCGCCAGGGAATGGCTGTCCAGATTGCTGGCTAGAGATTCACTCTAAAATAAAGGAATCATTTATTTTAGAGCTTCATTACAGGATGTAAAAGTTAACACACGAATATATTGGACCTGGTACTGTTCTCCTCCAACATCACATTTTTTTATCTTTAAAAAGCATTTTGTTCTTATTCACTGTCAATTATTTATCATGTCAATTATTTAGCAAAAAAAATCACTTTAACCCCTTTAGCTTGTTTTTTTAATTTATTGCAAAATTGTATTTAAACATAAATGTTGGTCTTACCAATACAAATTATGTGTTTCATATTCAGCAAAATATAATATTTCTTTGTTGATATCCCAGGCATGTGGAACTAACAGAATGAAAACTAATCTTTACAGTTGTATATTTTCACAAGGACCAATAACTTTACCTGATTTTTTTTAAAGTGGGAGGGAGTCAATTATGAATGTAAGCTAAGATTTTGATGCTGGTGTTTAGTAAAAAAATATATAACAGTGAGTTTTGAAAAACAATCTTCTTTAATACAAATATCTTCTGTTTTAGTGTTTCATTGAATCAGATACAATAAAATAAAATACATAATATTGAGACTTCCTTCTTAGATTTTTTTTAGGCATTTTTTTGGTAGAATAATTACATTTGCATCAAAATCTTAATCGGTTTACATTTAGCTTTAGCCTGGGATATTTATGAGCTGTTTAATAAATTTAATAATTCATTTCAGAGATCCAAAATTTTTTGTTTTTTTCCCTTAACTTATACTGTTTAATTGTGATACCAAAATACTTGGGGAAATATAGTTATTACAACTGAAAAGTCAATTAATATATTTTTTTCTTAATGAAAAATAAATAAAAAAAATCAAAGCTTTTTATTTCATTATGAACATAGTGACAAGAAAAAAAAAATATTTAAAAAAATGGTGATGAAAAAAAGAACAAAACTAGCTTACAATTTTACTCTGTTTTAAAAATAAGGGAGAAAACATAGACGAAATTCCAATAATTGTTTCAGCAAAAATAAAAAAAAATAAAAAATATTATTCTGGTTTGCAGAGACTTATTTTCAAAACGAATCACCATGCAATGAATAAAGCATTTCAGTTAAGGTCCAAATGTGATCCAGCACTCGATTCTAGTTGCTGTTCTCTCTCTCGGATACTCATATTTTTATATGGAATTTTGTTGAGGAAAACCTAGGTACAATAAAATGTATGTTTTCTTTTTTGTCATCATTAATTCTAATGTGAAGTCAGACCATTTTAAAACCTATAGTATGTTTTACTTTAGTGAATGAGCCCTTTCCTCCTATATGTTAAGCAATAATTGTACTGTGAGGATAATCAGTTTATAAAAGTATTAGCTTGGGAAAAATAATCCAATAGGACTTCCCAGGAAATTAGTCACAAATAAACATAGTTTTTTGCAACTATTAACAAAATTACATCCTAACTATTAACAGTAACATGATTACTGTTCACATACCCTGTAAATCAGTCATAGGTACCTTAGTAGAATAATATATTAATTCCTTATGTGGGCAGGAACCATCCCATAGCCCCCTGTTATGAACTTCCCTTCCTGTACAAATTATTAGATGATTGTTTTTTTAATGTAAGTCATTAGTACCTACTGAGCATGTGCAATAATGAATGTGCATGTAAGTGACCTGCCAACTATTTAACTGACAGACAAGAAAAACTTTAAATTAATGTTGAATGCATTTTTCTTATATTTATTTGCAGAAACCAAATATGTTTTCTATTTTTAGACATTCTAATCATTTTCCCACATAGGCCATTTCATCTAAACAGCTCAATATTGTTACCATGCTGGGGTATCTTAAAATATAGTAAGTAATTTTAACAAATTACTTGGGCACCTTTCAGGTCTTTTACAATCTGCTGTATGACTTTATTTTCCAATTTTCTGTGTTTGCTATATTACTAAAGAAACTCTAGATCCTACTGGAGCTGTTACAGTTGATATACACTGAAAACTTTTTTTTTGTTTTTAATTGTATGCTCTGTCTTATGAAACCTTTTGGGTTTCATGTCCATATAATTAAAACATGTTAATCTGTTCATTCTTTAGTAAACAACCTATGTAGGGTAACAAACTAGACAGCCTAAATATTCTGTTTTAATTAAATTTGCTCACTGCATGCAACATATTTGAACAAAAATATGTGGGGGCAAAATTGTCAGCTCTGGTCAACAGAATATTATGAAAGCTTCTTTAGGTAGGATCAGCTAATCTTTACAACTATGGGTTTATGGGATTGTTAAAATCTCTGCACATGTAATATTTTTTCCAATTTCTTCGGAATTAAAGTGTTTTTTAATTTTTGTTTTATGGATATAATTATATTTTCACTCTCAATACAATAATATTGAAGCACCTTCCTCTTTTTAATGCTGATTTTTTTGTTATATGGTATATTACCTTGTAACTCATTGTGATAGTCTATATGATGTTGCTGCCATATCAATGAACCGAGAGAGAGATGTACCAGATTTCAAGTGCTGGAACCTGAAAATACAGAGGAGAAAATAAAAGTGAAGCTGTAATATTCTATTACTTCATTAAAGGGACACGAAACCCAACATTTCTCTTTTATCATTCAGACAGAACATACATTTTGAAACAAATTTCTAATTTACTTCTATTAATAATTTTGCAATGCACTACTGGGAACTAGAAACAGCAATACACTACTGGGATCTAGCTGAGCATATCCATAAGCCAATTACATTTTGAGATATATATGTGCAGCAACTAATCAGCAGCTAGCTTCCATCTCCTTAGCCTACCTAGGTATCATTTTCAGCAAAAGATACCAAAAGAACTAGGTAAATTAGATAAAATAAGTAAATTGGAAAGCTGTTTTAAATTGTATACATTATGTGAATTATGAAATCATTTTTTTTGGTTTCAGGTCCATTTAAACATGAGAAATTAATTAAACTCAATGTTAATGTAGGATTTGGTCCGTTTGTGGAAAACACAGAAGTAAGAGAAAACAACACAAAAATATCTCTTCTAGTGGGTTAAGTAAAGTGTAAGAATAATTCAAAATCAGCTAGATTATGAGTTTTGAGCGCTATAGGGAAATTAACGATCGCAACATTTTCATAGTTATTTCACCTCCCTATAGCGCTACTATTACAGGTTTTAAAAAAGCAGGGTTGTGCGGGTGAAATGGTTGCGTTGAGCTCCATACCACACTGAAATCAAGCGCTTCTTTGACGTGCTTGTGCACGATTTCCCCATAGACATCAAAGGGGAGAGCCGGCAAAAAAAAAGCCTAACACCTGCGATCGCGGAAACAAAAGTTCCGTAAAGCAGACCCATTGATGTCTATGGGGAAAGAAAAAGTTATGTTTAAACCTAACACACTAACATAAAAACCATGTCTAAACACCCCTAATCTTCCGCCCCGACATTGCTGCAAACTACATAATGTTATTAACCCCTAATCTGCCGCCCTTAACATCGCTGCCACCTACAGTACAGTTATTAACCCCTAATCTGCCGCCTCCAATGTTGCCGCCACAAAGCTAAAGTTATAACCCCTAAACCTCTGGCCTCCAACATCACTAACACTAAATAAATATATTAACCCCTAAACCTAACCCTAATGTAACCCTAAGCCTAACCCTAACCATAACACCCCCTAACTTAAATATAATTAAAATAAAGCTAAATAAACCTCACAATTATTACCTAAATAATTCCTATTTAAAACTAAATACAAACTTGTAGCTATCTTAGGTTTTATTTTTATTTCACAGGTAAGTTTGTATTTATTTTAACTAGGTAGACTAGTTAGTAAATAGTTATGAACTATTTAATAACTATCTAGTTAAAGTTACCTGTAAAATAAAGTTACCTGTAAAATAAAACCTAACCTGCCTTACACTAAAAACTAACATAATAAAATAAAATAAATTAAATTATTAAAATACAATTTTCTAAATTACAAAAAAAATAAACACTAAATTTAAAAAAAATAAAAAACCACATTATCAAAAATAAAAAATGAATTACTTCTAATCTAATAGCCCTATCAAAATAAAAAATCCCCCCCAAAATAAAAAAAACCTAGCCTACACTAAACTGCCAATGGCCCTTAAAAGTGCCTTTTGTAGGGCATTGCCCCAAAGAAATCAGCTCTTTTACCTGTTTAAAAAAAATACAAACACCCCCAACAGTAAAACCCACCACCCAACCAACCCCCCCAAATATAAACTTGTCTAAATAAACCTAAACCAACCTCTGCCCTGAAAAGGGCATTTGGATGGGCATTGCCCTTAAAAGGGCATTCAGCTCTTTTACATTGCCCACACCCTAAGCTAAAAAAAAAAATCCACCCAAAAAACCCTTAAAAAAACCTAATAATAACCCCCGACGATCCACTTACAGTTTTCAAAGTCCGGAAATCCATCCTCATCCAGCCGGCGAAGTCATCATCTAGACGGCAAGAAGTCTTCATCCGGGCGGCCTCTTCCATCTTCATCCAGCCGGCAAGTCTTCATCCAGATGACATGAAGTCTTCATCCAGACAGCATCTTCTATCTTCATCCATCCTTACATTCTTATTGGCTGAAAGATTTCTATCAGCCAATAGGAATTAAAGGTGAAAAAATCCTATTGGCTGTTGCAATCAGCCAATAGGATTGAGCTTTCATCCTATTGGCTGATCTAATTAACCAATAGGATTGAGCTTTCATTCTATTGGCTGATTTGAACAGCCAATAGGATTTTTTCACCTTTAATTCCTATTGGCTTATATAAATCTTTCAGCCAATAAGAATGTAAGGGCCACAATCTTGGATGACGTCACTTAAAGGGAAACTTCAATTTACAGCGACCATCGTAAGAAGAGGATGCTCTGCGCCGGATGTCTTAAAGATGGACCCGCTCCACGCCGGATGAATGAAGATAGAAGATGCTGTCTGGATGAATGTAGAAGATGCTGTCTGGATGAAGACTTCTTGCCGCCTGGATGATGACTTCGCCGGCTGGATGAGGATGGATGTCCGAACTTCAAAAACTGTAAGTGGATCATCAGGGGTTAGTGTTAGGTTTTTTTTAAGGGTTCTTTGAGTTGCTGTTTTTTTGCTTAGGGTTTGGGCAATGGTTAGCTTAGGTTTATTTAGAAAGGTTTTAATTTTGGGGGGTTGGTTGGTTGGGTGGTTGGTTTTACTGTTGGGGGGTGTTTGTATTTTTTTTAACAGGTAAAAGAGCTGATTTCTTTGGGGCAATGCCTGCAAAAGGCCCTTTTAAGGGCTATTGGTAGTTTAGTTTAGGCTAGGGTTTCTTTTATTTTGGGGGGCTTTTTATTTTGATAGAGCTATTAGATTAGGAGTAATTTGTTTTTATTATTGATAATGTAGTTTTTTTATTTTTTGTAATTTAGTGTTTATTTTTTTTGTAATTTAGAAAATTGTATTTTAATAATTTAATTTATTTTATTTTATTGTAATGTTAGTTTTTAGTGTAAGGCAGGTTAAGTTTTATTTTACAGGTAACTTTGTATTTATTTTACCTAGGTAGTTATTAAATAGTTAATAACTATTTACTAACTAGTCTACCTAGTTAAAATAAATACAAACTTAGCTGTGAAATAAAAATAAAATCAAAGCTAGCTACAATACTAATAACTATTAGTTATATTGTAGCTAGCTTTGGTTTTGTTTTCACAGGTAAGTTTGTATTTAGTTTTAAATAGGAATTATTTAGTTAATAATTGTAAGGTTTATTTAGATTTATTTTAATTATATTTAAGTTAGGGGGTGTTAGGGTTATGTTAGGGTTAGGTTTAGGGGTTAATATATTTATGTAGAGTTAGTGATGTGGGAGGTCAGAGGTTTAGGGGTTAATAGTTTATTTAAGTATATTTCATTGTGGGGGGCTTGTGGTTTAGTGGTTAATAGATTTATTATAGTGGCAGTGTGTGCGGATGGCAGATTAGGGGTTAATAATCTTTAAATAGTGTTTGTGATGCGGGAGGGTGGTGGTTCAGGGGTTAATAGGTTTATTATAGTGGTGACCATGTCGGGGAGCGGCGGGATAGGGGTTAATATTTTTTTTTTATTGGCGACGATGTCCGAAGCGGCAGATTAGGGGGTAATAATTTTATTTTAGTGTTTGCAATGCAGGAGGGCCTCGGTTTAGGAGTTAATAGGTAGTTTATAGGTGTTAGTGTACTTTTTAATTAAATTCTTTTTATTAGAAAAGAGATCTACAGAGAATACATCGTATACACATTGGCACACAAAAAAAAATTTGGTGAGGGTTAAACATTTCTAATATATTCGTCCCACATTGCTTGTAACATTATAAAACTTTCCCTATTCCCTCTTTTATATACTGAGTATTCCTCCAATTCCAGGAGTTCAGTGACCTTGGCTCGCCACATCGTTAGTGTGGGAACCTCTCTAGATTTCCACCTTTTAGCTATAAGAATTTTGACACTGTTGGTAAAAATCCTGAATAAGGGGAGAAGTTGTTTAGAAGGGAGAGGAGTGGTCTTGTTTAATAGCCAAACCAAAGGGTCTGGAGGGATAGTTATTTTAAAGATATGCTCAACTTCCCTTATGATTTGATACCAGAAGTGGTTAAGCCGGGAGCACCACCACCACATGTGACCCATGCCACTTCCCACATGTTCGCATCTCCAGCATCTATTACTGAGCTTAGGGTATAAACGATGGCCTGCGGGGGGTTAAATACCAACAATGAAGGATTTTATAATTTGTTTCTAAGATAGAGGAAGAGGAAGATGACTTTTTTGTATTTAAAAATATATTAGACGCTGTATGTGGGAGGATGATGATTCCCAATTCTCTCTCCCACATTTCCGTAGAGTGTGGTATGTTACCTGGGGGAGGGTGTGTGAGAATTTTGTAAATGGTAGACAGTGAATGTTTAACTGGACAAGTTACAAGAAATACTTTCTCCATATTGGTAGGGGTGCAGACCATATTATTCTGATTTTTGTGAGTAAATATGTAATTGTGTAGTCTTCTGTATGAGAACCAGTTTCTCGCCCATTCAAAACCATGCTTTATCAATTGGTCCTGTGTGCATATTGTTTCATTAATGGTGACTTGGTGAATAAGTGTGTCGGGAAGCCCCTGGGTATAAGAGCTCACGTTAACCAGTGAGGAGATAGTAAAATCGGGGTTGTGGAATAGGGAGGTTAGGGGGCCCGGACTAGAGGAGATGTGTGGGTAATGTATAGAGGCCCAGCTCCATCGGGAGGCTGTTTCTTTTGTAATAGGATTAGTGATGAGCCTTGTCTGATCGTGAAAGTCTGCCCTCCAGCATAATTTATGTAATTGTATACCAGGCCCTAGATGGTTTTCAAGGTGAACCCATCTCCTCTGTGTGTCTCCCACCCTCCAATCAAGCAACCTCTGCATAAATATCGAGGTTCTGTATGCTTCTAAATTAGGTATTCTTAGACCACCATGAGATCTAGGCAAGGTCATGGTATGTTTATTAATTCTCGGTGGCTTCCTTTGCCACACAAAGGCGCTGAATAGGTTTTGTATCTGGGGTATATATTTAGGGGGTAGGGGAATAGGTAGCGCTTCCATGATATAGAGAGATCTAGGCAAGGTCATGGTATGTTTATTAATTCTCGGTGGCTTCCTTTGCCACACAAAGGCGCTGAATAGGTTTTGTATCTGGGGTATATATTTAGGGGGTAGGGGAATAGGTAGCGCTTCCATGATATAGAGAAGTCTAGGGAAGACATTCATTTTTAAAGAATTAATTCGCCCCCACCAGTTTAATTTCTTAGAGCTCCAGGAGGACAAGTCTTATCAATTGAGTCAGTAAGAAATATGCCTAGATATTGCATGGAAGCTGTGCACCATTTAAAGGGGCAGCTATTTTTGATTGAGTTTATTGAGTCTAGTGGGAGGCATAAGCCCATTATTTCAGATTTGTTCTGATTTATCAGGAAGTTTGTTAGGTTGTGAAAAATAGAAAACTCAGTCAGTAGGGGGGGAATGGAGTGTTCAGGGTTAGTAATTGTAAAGAGGATATCATCGGCAAAAAGGGATAACTTGTAAGTTTCCCGTTCCACCGAAATTCCTGTAATCTCAGGGTTGTTCCTAATCTTGGCGGCAAGGGTTTCGATGAGGAGCGCAAACAGTAAGGGTGAGAGAGGACAGCCCTGGCGTGTTCCATTGTTTATGTCAATAGGGGGTGAGAGAGAGCCATTAACTAAAATACGGACGCTAGGTGATATATATAATGCGAATATTCGTTTCAGGGTGATTGAGCTAAAGCCGAATGCTTCTAAAGCTGCTCTCGGAAAAGACCAGTTGACCCGGTCAAAGGCCTTTTCGTCATCAGTGGATATTATTACTGAGGGGATGTGTGAGTTTGTGATGTGCCAGATTAGATGTAGATTGCGGACTGTGTTGTCCCTCGCCTCGCGCCCGGGCACAAAGCCCACCTGGTCATTATGTACAAGGCAAGGGAGAAACTGGTTTATACGGTTTGTTAGAATTTTCGCAAAAATCTTTAAGTCGGTATTAATGAGCGAAATCGGGCTATAGTGTGATATTTGTTCTGGTGATTTACCTGGCTTAAGTATTAGTAAGATGTGCGTCCGCAGCGAGGACGAGGGAAACCCCCCGTCAGAGTCTATGCTCTGATAGTATTTTAAGAGGTATGGTGACAGTATTTCTTTAAATTGAATATAATAGGAGTTGCTAAAGCCATCGGGGCCCGGGGCTTTACCTGAGGGGAGAGAAGAGATAGCTTCAATAAGTTCTTCTTCAGAAAGTGGGGCATCTAGTGTATCTATTTGTTCTGAAGTTAACTTCGGGAGATTTAAGTTTGATAGATAGTCTGCTATGTCTGTTGTGGTGGGATCATTCGCATCCCGTCTAATATTATAAAGGTTGTCGTAGTAGTCCATGAATGCTTTCGTGATGTCAGCAGTGGTCGAATGTAAGTTACCCGAGGGACCGCGTACGTTCATTATGTATTGTTTATTTGTTCGTCTATTTAATTGTCTGGCCAGTAGTTTTCCCTGCTTATTGGCTCCTTCATAATACATTTTTTTGAGAAACAGAGCACTTTTTTTCGCTTCAGTTCCCAAAAAAATGTGTAGTTGATCTCGTTTATGGCTAAGGCTGTCTAATAGTGAGGTATTTGTATGTATGTTTTGTGTAGTGTCTGCATTTTATCTATATCTTCTAGTAGGGACTGAAGATAGCAGTTTTGTTGTTTAGTCTTGGCGGCTTTTATTGCAATGAGTTCGCCCCTAATCACGCATTTGTGAGCGTTCCAGATGTTATGTATGTCGGTGTCGGGGATGTCATTTCTTTTAAAGTAATCAATTAACGATTTTTGAATCTGGATATAGATCAAGGGATCTCGAAGGAGAGAATCGTCAAATCTCCAACAAGAATTGGAGGATGACGAGGTAGGCCATTTAAGATGGCAACTGATTTTGGAATGGTCTGACCAGGTGATAGGGTAGATGTCAGTATGGGTGACGTAAGATAAACTATTAACATCTGTGAAAAAATAATCTATTCTGGTATATAGGTGATGTGGGTTTGAGTAAAACGTATAGTCTTTATCACTAGGGTGGTGTAAGTGCCACGTGTCATGTAGGGCCAGTTGTGAGAGGGTTGATTTAATTTGTTTAAGTGTTTTGTTAGGTACCGAGGACGTACCTGTGGAACAGTCAAGAGTTAGGTCCAGCGCTAGGTTGAAGTCTCTACCCAATATTAAACTGCCCCTTGATGTTTCAAGAAGTTTTTTATTAAGCTGGGAAAGAAGGATGATGGGTCAACATTAGGGGCGTAAATGTTTGCTAGCATTACTAACTTATGAAATAGGTATCCCACTACTATAATGTATCTGCCTTCTTTGTCTTTGTGTGTCGAAATTTCATGAAATGGCAATCTACTGTTCACTAATATCCCAACCCCATTGTGTTTGGTAGTGTGTGAAGAGAGGAAAACCTTTCCGAATTTCTTAAGGCCAGCCTTAGGTTCAAATCCCCTTTTAAAGTGGGTCTCTTGAATGAATAATATATCTGCTTTTATTCTTTTATAATCCCGTAGTGCTAGGGATCTTTTAAATGGGCTGTTAAATCCTTTTACATTGTGGGAGATCAACTTTATATTTTTCTCATGTGTGGTCTCCATATTGGAAAGTAGGTAAAGATTAGTATAGCAAGAGGTCTGTCTGAAGTCATAACTCCGTCTGAGATCTGAACAAAATGAAAAATTGAGTATAAATCAACCAAAAACATAACAATGCAAAGAAATTCTGAGCAACAATAAAACATAGTAGTTACATCATGTGTAATTAGTGTACGAAACATACTAACATACACCTTACAAAGGGGGGAAAAACATCGCCTAACTAACTCTCTGACTAGTATCAATTTAGTTCGGCTTTGGAGGAGACAGTATAGACATGCTGAAATGGTCAACTGAAAAGACAATTAACCAGCTATTTCGTTCATTTACGTGTATATTTATTGATCTGAACATTTGGAGGAGCCCTTGGATTGTAGCTGGGAGGGGAAAGGTAATGGGATGGGGGGAACACAGGTTTGTACCATCTATAAGCTTAAATCAGAGGGTATTGCTCACATTAGTTAGGTACCTATAACATCCTCCCCAACCCGGAGCAGAACAACCTTAAAATAGCTGCATTGGACTTTGTTAAATACTTTCCTATTCTCTTCGCAAAAACATTTTGAAAACTGACAAGTTTAAAACAAAAGTCTAATTTAACTCTATACAGTACGTTACCACATTATGTATTGTATCGCTTCCTTGTATAGGCAGAGTCCTTGTAGAAAGTAACAGTCTGAGAGAACCACATGGCTGAAACCAGAAAATTATCCATGCAGGGTTTAATGATGGGTTTTCATAACCCACTTCAGTCTAGATAGATAAGTACAATTTCAAATGTTCAGGTGTGATCATATCTCATTGTGGCGGTGCACTATCTTCGGGATGCTGTGAGTTTGTTCTTCTCCGTTTTGGTAGAACCCTTTGCCATTGAGATCGTTGGTCCCTTGAGTGCGAGGGGTCGTGCTCTGTAGACGTGGAAGGGATATTAAGGACTGCATCAGATGGTGGTGCAAACTTAATGCTGAGAGATCTGGAAAGATGGTCAAGATCATTGTAATCTTTGTAGATAATCTGGGATCCTTCATGAGTGATTACCAAGCTAAACGGAAATCCCCAGCGGTATTTGATACAATGCTCTTGCAGCGTGCTCGTAATAAATTTGATTTCTTTCCGTCTTTGGATCGTGTATGGGCTGAGGTCCTGATAGATTTGTAAGGTATGGCCCTCATATGAGATAGACTGTTGAGACCGTGTCACCTGCCAGATGTTATCTTTAGCAGTAAAACGAAGGAATCTGACAATTACATCCCGTGGGGGCAAAGGGGTTTTAGGCAGAGGCCGCAGAGCTCTATGTGCCCTGTCTAAATCTTCAGATAGAATATTTGGAGAGTTTGGAGAGAGATAGGCCTTTTAGGTAATCTTTAAGCAGGTCTGGGAGGATAGACTCTGGGATCCCACGGATGCGTAAATTATTTCTGCACCCGCAATTGTCAAGGTCCTCAACCTTATCTTGCAGGGACTGGACCATAGAGTCCTGGATAGATAGTTGCTGAGTATTTGAGCTAACAAGGTTGTTTAAAGTCTCTTGGCCCTCTTCTAAACATTCAATTCTATTACCCATCTCATTTAGATCTTTTTTCAGGTCTCTTAATTCCTCCTTAATAAATACTTTTAATGAGTCAAGGTCTGATTTTGAAGGCAAAGATGCCAATCTTGCTTGTATGGCATGTAATTGATCTTGCTGGTATTGTGAGAATGGGGTAGAACTGGGTACACATGGTATCTCATCTGTCTCCATGCCTGCAGTAGTAGCTGCCTTTGTCGTCTGAAAAAAGGAAGAGACTGAAGGGGTCTGCTGTTGGGCTTTTGTGGGTTTTTCAGGCTTCTGTCCCTTTTTAGAGGCCATTGTTTTGCCTTGAGATGTGCGTGCGAATTAGGAAAAGGTCCTGGGGCTTTATATTCTTAATAAAAAGCTGAGGGTTCAAAGCAAATCCCAAATCTCTGTTATAGTGTAGGAAAGGGCTTTATATGCAGCTTGCAAATACATTAGGTGCGTGGGAGAATTTTGTCATTCCACGCTATTAGGGGCATGAAAGCTATATTTGGCTAATACAGTCCAAAGCCTCTAAGTATTGTCCCCAACTGATTACCCAAACTCCGGGCTCACTGCTGTTATAGCCCCGCTGAGAACTTGCGCCCTACCCTGGGCTGTTCGGTACCTATACAAATACCTCATGGGTGTTGCGACCTGTGCCTAGGCCCTGCAGAGAGTGCTGTAGGTTGAGGCCTTCAAAGGAGCGGGTAGCGCAGTAGTCACTTCAATTGCCGTTCCTGCGGGGTAGTCTTCTGGCGACCTCCAGTCGATCGCGCTATGGGAGCTCTCAGAGGAGCAGGTCCCTTCAAATCCAAGATGGCGGCGTATCGGGAGTTGATGAAAGAACCCGATCAGTGGCCGCAGAGGATCCGGGGTCTGTTAGCCAGCTAGGTAGTCTGTGTGGGCAGCGGGGCTCCTCCGGTTCTCCAGAACGTCAGTTAGGCTGTGTCTGAACCATTTATTGAGCAGAGAGAGAGCAGGCCGACACGGAGCTGTGTCAAAACACGGCCATGTTCCAGCACGGCGTAACTCTGCCCGGTGTTAGTGTACTTTTTAACACTTTAGTTATGAGTTTTATGCTACAGCTTTGTAACGTAAAACTCATAATTACTAAGTTTAGATGGCGGTACAGATCTTGTCAGTTATAGGGTGTACTGCTCATTTTTTGGCCTCCCAGGCAAACTCGTAATACCGGTGCTATGGAAGTCCCATTGAAAAAGGACTTTTTTAAAAGTGCGATACTGACATTGTGTGACGGACAAAAAGGTGTGCGATACACCTATATCTACAAGACTTGTAATAGCGGTGTTAGGGAAAAAGCAGCGTTATGAAGCATAACAATGCTTTTTCACTCATAACGCAAAACTCGTAATCTAGCTGATTGTTAATGCATAAGAAAAAAAGAAAAAAAATCTAGTTTAGGTAAGTATATAGGTAGTTATAGTTTCACAAATTATTCATAATCTGGAGAGTTCAGGAACCAAAAGGTGCACTGAAATAAATTCAATGTATAACGTTTCAGTGTAAGATATTTATCTGTTTATGAAAGATTTTCCAATCTAACCCTCTTTTGTTTGCCACATTTTAAATGATGCCTTGTGCTTCTGAAAATGGGTACATGTGGGAGAGACTAAGGGGACGATTTATTAAGCAGCGTATGCTGTTAATTCCGCGCAAGCCTTCCAGCTCGCCAGAATCAGAAGTTAAGAAGCAGTGGTCTTAAGACCACTGCTCCTTAACTCGTCCGCCACCTCTGAAGTGGTGAACTGCAATCATCCCGATCAGATAGGATCAGGATGATTGACACCCCTGATAGAGGCAGATTTACTGCAAATGTGCAGGGGGCGGCATTGCACAAGCATTTCACAAGAAATGCTTGTGCAATGATAAATGTTGGCATTTATCGATGTCCGCCCGCCATATAATAAATCAGCCCCTGAGTTTTCAGCTTTTGTAGGAGGCCCATTACCTGGTCTGGATTTTTAATGTAATAATTGTATGGGAATATTAAAGAGAAAAACCAATGTTTGGCTTTGCTCCTCTCTGAAGAATAGTGTGGTTGGAGATTACAACTTTCTTGCTAATTTGTAATTGCTAAAATTGCTAAAAAATATTTTGTTGTTTGGAAATAATAAAGATTTCCGATAGTCTTGTGTAATTCGCTTCAGTACTCCTCTATAAGATCTGTCTAAGAGAAATATTGACTTAAAAATGCTCAATAGTAATGAAACATGGTGGTGGACAGTTTTGTAATGTTGCTATATGAATATGGTAAACTGTAAAATTAAATATTTTATAGACCCTTAAATTGCTTAAAGGGAAAGTAAACACATGCAATTACAAGACATTCTGTTGTATTGCTATAGACTAAAGTATCAGCCAAGTCTAAGCTTTTTAAAAACAAATTATTTGCTGTAATTTATTTTAAATAGCTAAACTTCACCTATGATTCGCCTTATTTGAATAAGCCAATCTGGGCTTAAATCTGCAGCTCACAAGGATAGCCTTGGTCATTATGTTAGTATAAAGTGCAGTGTTTTGCTGTTCTTATCTGCTAAAGGAAATTAGGGACAAATATGTAGCAAAGTTGACCTTGAGAAGCATGCAGCATGCATTTCCAGATCTAATATTTTATTGTGCAAGAAAATATTAAGTCATCATCTCACATTTGTTTTATACAATTTAAATTCATGCCTATGCACTTTTTTGTACTTTAATGCTGTTTGGTTAACTGGGGCCAGAGATCTGTGAAGGATATGCTTTCTTGGTCTGTCCTTTTTCTATGCCCAAAGGAATAGGATAAGTTGATTTTACCCCAATAAGGTGATACAATGTAGGGGATTATATTTTAACTTTTTCATCCAACACATAGGGGCCTATCTATCAAGCTCCAAACGGAGCTTGAAGGCCCGTGTTGGATGAAAAACACAAGTTATGGAGCAGCGGTCTAAAGACCGCTGCTCCATAACCCTGTCCACCTGCTCTAATGAGGCGGACAGGAATTGCCAGAAATCAACCCGATCGAGTATGATCGGGTTAATTGACACCCCCAGGGGGCGGCGTTGCACCAGCAGCTCAAAAGAGCTGCTGGTGCAATGCTAAATATGGAGAGCGCATTGCTCTCCGCATTCAGCGATGTCTGTCGGACCTGATCCGCACTATCAGATCAGGTCCGACAGACATATGATAAATAGGCCCCATTGACAGAAAACATATTTTAGTATTTTATTTAGTGCAAGCTACATAAGTGCTTTCCTGATGCAGGTTTAAGCCAGTTGTATTATGTAATTAACTCTGAATGCTATGGCTTTAATGCTGGACATTATGGTTTGAGTTCAAGTGTCCCTAAAACTTATCAGCTGTCCAATGTGACCTGTGCTGGTCATCAGTATTGAGAAATTAAGATGGAGCTGCTGGTCTTTAGGATTGTCTGGTACACTGAATAACTTTAATGGCAGAACTAGCCTACAAACATACTCTGGTTTCTTTGTGACCCTCAACAGCTGCTCCATGGTGACTCGTTCTCTGTAATGTTATATATATATATATATATATATATATATATATATATATATATATATATGTGTGTGTGTGTGTATTTCATTTTTCAAATTTGTACTATACAATAACAGATCTGTAATGCTTTTTGTCAAGATTGTGGTCAGGAATCTATGGGCT
Source organism: Bombina bombina (assembly GCF_027579735.1). NCBI lineage: Eukaryota > Metazoa > Chordata > Amphibia > Anura > Bombinatoridae > Bombina > Bombina bombina. Next base: position 425,891,431 of record NC_069499.1, read on the forward strand.
CCAGAAGTTTTCAAATATGGATATTTAAGTAGACTGCATTAAATGGTCACTATGGTGTGCAGTGTAGTTGAGCAGTTATCTAGATGATCAATATTTTGGAAAACTTACATTTAACTTATATAACTATTTTTTACTGGCAAAGCTGGTGATGTTTTTAGTTGTTAGTGGTGGAGAACTCAGGCCCTCTGAATCCAACTTTCCTATATTAGGGCACCCTTTTAAAATCCTCAGAAACATAATAATTGTCCAAATGACATGTTGTTCACATGAAATCTAAATAATATATTTTAGATTTGTAAACACTAGCATATACAAAAACTTTTTTGGTGTTTTTTCAGTTAGAAATCAGTTCAACAATATAGGAGCACAAACTTTGAAATGCACTGTAGTGACCGTATATGGACTTAGGGGCATATTTATCAAGCTCCGTATGCCCCGTATTTACGGCAAGCAATGAGGCTCACCGGAAACAGAAGTTATGAAGCAGCGGTCTAAAGACCGCTCTGAGGTGGCGGACAGACATCGCCAGAAATCAACCCAATTGAATACTATCAGGTTGATTGACACCCCCTGCTAGCAGCCGATTGGTCCAAGAACTGCTGGTGCAATGATAAATGCAGAGAGCATATGCTGTCAGCATTTATCGATGTGCAGCGGACATGATCCGCAATATCAGATCATGTCTGCTCGCACTATGATCATTAGGCCCCTTAGAGTGCATGAAGATGCATCCCCTATAAAACCCAGTCATGAAGGAGTGATCTAGTTTGAAGGTTTCCTAGGAAGATATAATGTTGCAAGGAAGCGGGTTCATGTTTTACAGTTTCAGTTCTTTTTAAAATCCAGTATAGGAAGATATTGTAAATCCTTTTAATAGAAACCCATAGTAGCCATCTTGTTTTAAGAATACGCCAAAACAGAAACAGTCCTTTAACAAACAGTTTAAAAAAAATATTAGAACAAGCTCAGCTGATCAATCTGTAAACTAAACTGGAGTAAAAAGATAAGAAAGATCATTTATAATCTGGATCAGTATTGCTTATAAGAGATCTCCTTTGAGAACATCATCCAGAAATTCAGGCACATGCGAAAACATTAATGGAAATTTGAAAGCACCATGTTTTTTTAAATGAAATGTGTCACTGTAAGCACACTGTATTATTTGTTGTAATTCCTCTTTTAAACCTTGGTGAAATTCATATTTTCATACAGCTGTATCTAGTTTTCATTAAATCTATGTTAGACTTAACATGTCTCTACGATTAATGTGTTTTTATTGACCAAGTAGGCAATCAAAACACATTTGCTGCACACCACCTCTGGGCTAGCACCATCCTTCATGAATTAATTGTGTTTATATATATATATATATATATATATATATATATATATATATATATATATATATATATATATACATAAATATATATACATACACACAGTATATTTGTAAATCAATCTCGGCCATTAAGCTTCAATTGATATATACTATGGATTTAAAAGAAAAAAATAACTTTTCTTTAAAGCTACCCTCCACTTAATATATATATATGTTTAGAAGATTATTACAAATTAGGGCTTCCACTCAGAAAGGTTTACCTCTCTTGCTGTAAAGCTTAGAAATTCCCTCTATACTTTGCATGTCATGCCAGAACATCACCTAATTAGCATAATGTCTCACTGTGTAGTTTATAAAGGAGATGCTTTTGTTTCTTCTATTATCTTTAAGCCTACCTGGTTGACGGACATTTGTACTCACTATTTACCTCACATACAGCCTTGTTTTACTGGATTATATATATATTTACATAACTTATTTATTGGAACCCATCTCCATAACTAACACATGGCTTCCCTATTCCTCCTTTCACTGTCTACATTAACCTTTTTACCCTACAACATTTTAGTTGCTCCTTCATTAACTGTTTCACCTCTCTCTATCAATCTGGGTACTCCCGTAAATCAATTAAATTTTCTCTACCTTGCACAATTAACCATCCTCTACCTTGTACAATTAAACATCCTCTATTTTGCACAATATTCTGCATGGCTACGGTAAATTTGAGCAGTGTGATAGTGAGCACATTTCTAAAATTGATACAGTTGTATATGGGTGAATGTGAGTGGTGTGCATAAGAAGTATATATTTGATCTGAGTCACTCCATGGCTTAAAATGATAAGTACAGGCTTGTGACTGCTCACAGTTCTAGTGATTGTTGAGAAGAAGAGTATGAGAGGCTCAATGTGGGGTTATGGCTGTGCACAACTGATAGAGCTGTACATGCATCATCACATTCCTGCATTCATTTACATTATCCTTCACCATTCTTATCATTGGTTGCAGTAAATGTAGGTCAACCCTACTGCACAAAAGTCCTATGAGTTTGATAGAGCTCAGATGGAGGAGGGCAAACCCACATAAGGCTCAAATTCACTAAATTTACTTTAAAGAAAGAAAAAAAAAGTATTATAATTAGTGGAGGATAAAGCTAATTACATCCTGGAAATTACACTAAACCCGGCATTTTAGTGACTAAAGCCATTTTGTTCCTGTGTTGCATTAAAAAAAGAACATTGTAATATTCATTTACTTTTTCTTTTTTTTAATGTTCTAGAGTGGAAAAATATTTTTGTGCGTTTGCTTGTGGGGCATATCACTATCAATAAAGTTGTGTTAGTTTTCCTTAATAGCCAATAAGCTTCAATCTCATTAACCAGTTGTGTATTTCCTGTTACTTTCAAAATAAAAATAAAAATCTTTCAGTTAACATTTTTCATAAAAAAAAAAAAAGATTTTTAAGACTTTTAAAAAGGACATAATACGTTATATTTCTAAAACTTTATAGCAGTCTTACAATAAATTAACATATCTGCCAAGTATGAAAATGACCTGAATACATTAAAGGGCCATAATACCCAAATGTTTAAACACTTGAGAGGGATGCAGTATAGCTGTAAAAAGCTGACTAGAAAATATCACCTGAACATCTCTATGTAAAAAAGAAAGATATTTTACCTCAAAAGTTTCTCAGTAGCCACATCCCATTGTAAATGACTTCTAAGCAGCAAATTAGTATGTCTGTCCCGGGACAGTGGAAGGAGCAAGCTTACATGCACTCTCATCCTTTTTCCCTATTCAGCTTAAGAAAGTTTACAATGAAATCTCATGAGAGTTAAGTGAAATCTCATGAGATCACAGTACAAGAGTTCATGACCTCAGCATTGCTGATGCTGATTGGCTGCTGTTCATTTCTTCATTTTTTATTGTTTTTTACCTGCAGCTGAGCAGCAGTTGAGTATAACTTTTTACACAGAACTTACTCTGCTGAGCTGAGGAAATTGTGAGGTAAAATATCTTCCTTTTTTACATAGAGATGCTCAGGTGATATTTTCCTGTCAGCTTTTTATAGTTATACTGCATCAGTTTCAAATGATTTAGAATATGAGAATGATGTCCCTTTAACATCCCGTTAGCCTCTTTTGTTTTTCAATGGCCAAACTTCCCACACCACTTGTCTTATTATGAGTATCCAATCTGAACTTGTTACTGGAGTAGACAAGGCTTGCCACTGTCATTTTGTTATCAAATCTGCTGAGGTCAATTAAGCGCACACACACACACACACACACTCATATATAAATATATATATATATATATATATATATATATATATATATATATATATATATATATCAGGGACATGCTTGTGAAGCCTAAAGTTCAAATTTTTAGAACTGTAAATCTACAAATTATAAGAACATGGGGCAAAACAAATAACTAAAGTATACTTTATAGCACTGCACATACTTACAATTACATTGCATTTTATATTACAATATCTTAAAGGGACACTGAACCCACATTTTTTTCTTTCATGATTCAGATAGAGCATGAAATTTTAAGCAACTTTCCAATTTACTCCTATTATCAAATTTTCTTCATTCTCTTGGTATCTTTATTTGAAATGCAAGAATGTAAGTTTAGATGCCGGCCCATTTTTGGTGAACAACCTGGGTTGTTCTTGCTGATTGGTGGATAAATTGATCCACCAATAAAAAAGTGCTGTTCAGAGTTCTGAACCCCCCAAAAAGCTTAGATGCCTTCTTTTTCAAATAAAGATAGTCAAAGAACGAAGAAAAATTGATAATAGGAGTAAATTAGAAAGTTGCTTAAAATTGCATGCTCTATCTGAATCACAAAAGAATAAAATTGGGTTCAGTGTCCCTTTAAGGCTAGATTTCGAGTGGCGCGCTATCATTAGCACAAGGAGTGCAAACACAATTGGGAAATCACAGTGGTTTTCTTTAGTTCTAATCGATATTAAAACTGGGGCAGTGTTTAAGTTACTGCAAATTTGTTTGCGCAAACTCCCGGTATTATACGTTCCCCATATTTTCTATGGCCAATGTTGTGCAGGAATGAGTTTTCGAATTACAAGTTGAAAGTAAATGCAATTGCTCGAGTGCATTATACGCTCAAACTTTTAACGCAACTTTAAGGTTTGCATAAAAGTTATGCCAGAGGAAAAAGTTGCACTTAATTATACTATTAACCTTAAACCTCCACACCCCACATCACAAGCTACCCCAATATACTATTAACTCACAAACCGCCACACCCCCACATCACAAACTACTCCCCCACACTATTAACCCCTAAACCACCACACCTCCACATCACAAACTACCCCGCTACACTATTAAAAAAAATAACAAAAAATAAAAAACCCCAACCAGTAATACCTGTGCTAAAACTAAATTCCCCTTAAAAAAGCCTACCCCGAAACTAACACTAAAACCTACACTAAAACATTGCTCTGAGAAGGGCATTTGGTAGGGCATTACCCTAAAGCGTTTATAGCTGTTTTGAGGGGGAAAAAAGCCCTATTCTAAAACCAAAGTAACTCCCCACACCAAAAAAAAATCTTACCAAAACCTACACTAAAAATTGCCTGAGAAGGGGCTTTTGCTGGGCATTGCCCTGAAAGCAAAAAGCTCTTTTGTGGGTAAAAAATCCCTATTCTTCAAAAATTCTTTAGCAGTAAAAATAACCCTATCCTAAAAAAAGATTGCCCTGAAAAGGGCATTTGGTTGGGCATTGCCATAAAGTGATTACAGCTTTTCAGGGCATCTTTTTTTAGGACAGCATTTTTTTTAGGTTAGGTTTTTCTAAGAATAGTTTTTTTTTTTTTTATACCAAAATGAGCTGTAATCACTTTAGGGCAGTGATTTTAAAACCTGTTCTCAGGCCTCCCTAATAGGCCACATTTTGAGGATATCTGAACTGGAGCACAGTTAAATAATCAGCTGATTAGTAAAGATGTTGTTTTACCTACTCTCATCCAAGGCAATCATGAACACTTAGCCTGTTGGGGAGGCATGAGGACAGGTTTAAAAAACAGTGCTTTAGGACAATTTCCTCCTCAGGACAACATTTTTTTAGGAAAAAGGATTCTTTTAGGTTAGTTTTTTTTAGAATATTTTTTTAAACACTTACCCCGGTCATGAAGGGGTTAAACATCTGTTTTCTAAGCTTTTGTCATTTCTTAGCTATTTTATGCTCAAATGATAAGGTATATATGTAACTTATGGTGACAAAATGTGAGTAGGTACGTGATCTGAACTATAGACATGTGTTCAAGTTGTGTAACATGTTTACCAGAGTGAAGCACTGTTGTTTTCTTTAACTCCTTAAAGACATAGGCAATTATCCAAGTTCTGAACATAAACAAAACCTAGACGTTGAGCTATATGTTTGTTCAACCATAATTTACCTTTCACACTAAGTGCACTCACACTTATTAAATATTGGGCTTTTTTTACATCAAATATTTATATATGAAGTATAAGTTAATATGAATAAAATCTAAGGCCTAGATTTAGAGTTCGGCGGTAGCCGTCAAAACCAGCGTTAGAGGCTCCTAACGCTGGTTTTGGGCGCCCGCTGGTATTTGGAGTCAGTGATTAAAGGGTCTAACGCTCACTTTTCAGCCGCGACTTTTCCATACCGCAGATCCCCCTACGCCATTTGCGTAGCCTATCTTTTCAATGGGATCTTTCTAACGCTGGTATTTAGAGTCGTTTCTGCAGTGAGCGTTAGAGCTCTAACGACAAGATTCCAGCCGCCTGAAAATAGCAGGAGTTAAGAGCTTTCTGGCTAACGCCGGTTTATAAAGCTCTTAACTACTGTACCCTAAAGTACACTAACACCCATAAACTACCTATGTACCCCTAAACCGAGGTCCCCCCACATCGCCGCCACTCGATTAAAATTTTTAACCCCTAATCTGCCGACCGCCACCTACGTTATACTTATGTACCCCTAATCTGCTGCCCCTAACACCGCCGACCCCTGTATTATATCTATTAACCCCTAACTTGCCCCCCACAACGTCGCCGCAAGCTACTTAAAATAATTAACCCCTAATCTTCCGACCGCAAATCGCCGCCACCTACGTTATCCCTATGTACCCCTAATCTGCTACCCCTAACATCGCCGACCCCTATGTTATATTTATTAACCCCTAATCTGCCCCCCACAACGTCGCCGACACCTACCTACACTTATTAACCCCTAATCTGCCGAGCGGACCTGAGCGCTACTATAATAAAGTTATTAACCCCTAATCCGCATCACTAACCCTATCATAAATAGTATTAACCCCTAATCTGCCCTCCCTAACATCGCCGACACCTACCTTCAATTATTAACCCCTAATCTGCCGACCGGAGCTCACCGCTATTCTAATAAATGTATTAACCCCTAAAGCTAAGTCTAACCCTAACACTAACACCCCCCTAAGTTAAATATAATTTTTATCTAACGAAATAAATTAACTCTTATTAAATAAATAATTCCTATTTAAAGCTAAATACTTACCTGTAAAATACATCCTAATATAGCTACAATATAAATTATAATTATATTATAGCTATTTTAGGATTAATATTTATTTTACAGGCAACTTTGTAATTATTTTAACCAGGTACAATAGCTATTAAATAGTTAAGAACTATTTAATAGTTACCTAGTTAAAATAATTACAAATTTACCTGTAAAATAAATCCTAACCTAAGATATAATTAAACCTAACACTACCCTATCAATAAAATAATTAAATAAACTACCTACAATTACCTACAATTAACCTAACACTACACTATCAATAAATTAATTAAACACAATTGCTACAAATAAATAACATTAAATAAACTATCTAAAGTACAAAAAATAAAAAAGAACTAAGTTACAGAAAATAATAAAATATTTACAAACATAAGAAAAATATTACAACAATTTTAAACTAATTACACCTACTCTAAGCCCCCTAATAAAATAACAAAGCCCCCCAAAATAAAAAATTCCCTACCCTATTCTAAAATACAAATATTACAAGCTCTTTTACCTTACCAGCCCTGAACAGGGCCCTTTGCGGGGCATGCCCCAAGAATTTCAGCTCTTTTGCCTGTAAAAAAAAACATACTATACCCCCCCCAACATTACAACCCACCACCCACATACCCCTAATCTAACCCAAACCCCCCTTAAATAAACCTAACACTACCCCCCTGATGATCTTCCTACCTTGTCTTCACCATGCCAGGTTCACCGATCCGTCCTGGCTCCAAGATCTTCATCCAACCCAAGCGGGGGCTAGACATCCACTGAAGAAGTCCAGAAGAGGGTCCAAAGTCTTCCTCCTATCCGGCAAGAAGAGGACATCCGGACCGGCAAACATCTTCTCCAAGCGGCATCTTCTATCTTCTTCCATCCGATGACGACCGGCTCCATCTTGAAGACCTCCAGCGCGGATCCATCCTCTTCTTCCGACGACTAGACGACGAATGACGGTTCCTTTAAGGGACGTCATCCAAGATGGCGTCCCTCGAATTCCGATTGGCTGATAGGATTCTATCAGCCAATCGGAATTAAGGTAGGAATTTTCTGATTGGCTGATGGAATCAGCCAATCAGAATATAGTTCAATCCGATTGGCTGATCCAATCAGCCAATCAGATTGAGCTCGCATTCTATTGGCTGATCGGAACAGCCAATAGAATGCGAGCTCAATCTGATTGGCTGATTGGATCAGCCAATCGGATTGAACTATATTCTGATTGGCTGATTCCATCAGCCAATCAGAAAATTCCTACCTTAATTCCGATTGGCTGATAGAATCCTATCAGCCAATCGGAATTCGAGGGACGCCATCTTGGATGACGTCCCTTAAAGGAACCGTCATTCGTCGTCTAGTCGTCGGAAGAAGAGGATGGATCCGCGCTGGAGGTCTTCAAGATGGAGCCGGTCGTCATCGGATGGAAGAAGATAGAAGATGCCGCTTGGAGAAGATGTTTGCCGGTCCGGATGTCCTCTTCTTGCCGGATAGGAGGAAGACTTTGGACCCTCTTCTGGACTTCTTCAGTGGATGTCTAGCCCCCGCTTGGGTTGGATGAAGATCTTGGAGCCAGGACGGATCGGTGAACCTGGCATGGTGAAGACAAGGTAGGAAGATCATCAGGGGGGTAGTGTTAGGTTTATTTAAGGGGGGTTTGGGTTAGATTAGGGGTATGTGGGTGGTGGGTTGTAATGTTGGGGGGGGGGGTATAGTATGTTTTTTTTTACAGGCAAAAGAGCTGAAATTCTTGGGGCATGCCCCGCAAAGGGCCCGGTTCAGGGCTGGTAAGGTAAAAGAGCTTGTAATATTTGTATTTTAGAATAGGGTAGGGAATTTTTTATTTTGGGGGGCTTTGTTATTTTATTAGGGGGCTTAGAGTAGGTGTAATTAGTTTAAAATTGTTGTAATATTTTTCTTATGTTTGTAAATATTTTATTATTTTCTGTAACTTAGTTCTTTTTTATTTTTTGTACTTTAGATAGTTTATTTAATGTTATTTATTTGTAGCAATTGTGTTTAATTAATTTATTGATAGTGTAGTGTTAGGTTAATTGTAGGTAATTGTAGGTAGTTTATTTAATTATTTTATTGATAGGGTAGTGTTAGGTTTAATTATATCTTAGGTTAGGATTAATTTTACAGGTAAATTTGTAATTATTTTAACTAGGTAACTATTAAATAGTTCTTAACTATTTAATAGCTATTGTACCTGGTTAAAATAATTACAAAGTTGCCTGTAAAATAAATATTAATCCTAAAATAGCTATAATATAATTATAATTTATATTGTAGCTATATTAGGATTTATTTTACAGGTAAGTATTTAGCTTTAAATAGGAATTATTTATTTAATAAGAGTTAATTTATTTCGTTAGATAAAAATTATATTTAACTTAGGGGGGTGTTAGTGTTAGGGTTAGACTTAGCTTTAGGGGTTAATACATTTATTAGAATAGCGGTGAGCTCCGGTCGGCAGATTAGGGGTTAATAATTGAAGGTAGGTGTCGGCGATGTTAGGGAGGGCAGATTAGGGGTTAATACTATTTATGATAGGGTTAGTGAGGCGGATTAGGGGTTAATAACTTTATTATAGTAGCGCTCAGGTCCGCTCGGCAGATTAGGGGTTAATAAGTGTAGGTAGGTGTCGGCGACGTTGTGGGGGGCAGATTAGGGGTTAATAAATATAACATAGGGGTCGGCGATGTTAGGGCAGCAGATTAGGGGTACATAGGGATAACGTAGGTGGCGGCGGTTTACGGAGCGGCAGATTAGGGGTTAAAAGTGTAATGCAGGGGTCAGCGATAGCGGGGGCGGCAGATTAGGGGTTAATAAGTGTAAGGTTAGGGGTGTTTAGACTCGGGGTACATGTTAGGGTGTTAGGTGCAGACTTAGGAGGTGTTTCCCCATAGGAAACAATGGGGCTGCGTTAGGAGCTGAACGCTGCTTTTTTGCAGGTGTTAGGTTTTTTTTCAGCTCAAACAGCCCCATTGTTTCCTATGGGAGAATCGTGCACGAGCACGTTTTTGATGCCGGCCGCGTCCGTAAGCAACTCTGGTATCGAGAGTTGCATTTGCGGTAAAAATGCTCTACGCTCCTTTTTTGGAGCCTAACGCAGCATTTGTTTGAACTCTCGATACCAGAGTTAAATTTATGGTGCGGCCAGAAAAAAACCCGCGGAGCGTTAACAGCCCTTTTACCGCCGAACTCTAAATCTAGGCCTTAGTGTGAGAAATTAAGACATTTTATTTTTTTCAAACATGCACACACATTTTTATTGTGAATATTATAATCCTTATATGGTTTACTGCAATAAAACACCCATATTTGTATTCTGCAATTTCTCACGGGTACAGCAATACCCACATGTACAGGTTTTTAAGGTTTCGGGAAGTTACAGGGTCAAATATGGGGCCTAAGCATTTCACAATTCACATATGTACATTTGACACATTGATCTAAACAGCACAGAAAGGATTCATTTATTTTTTACTCCTACCTAACTCAATTAACCCACCACCAATTCCCACCCCATTTCCCACTGTGATCAGCCCTTAAAGGGTTAATTGTTTTCAAAAAAATATTTTTTTCTTTATTAGAGGTCTATATAACTGTTTGGGACACTTTGTAGGAGTGATCACATTGCCTCTCTCAGATCACACTGAGAAAAGAGAGAAGTTGAAGGAAATGCAGAGAGGCAATGATTGGCTGTTACATTATATCAGTGACTGCCTGTCACTGCGATCACGTGACCCCAAAGGAGATGATTGGCTCCTGGGTGACTGCCTGTGCTGCCAAGCAAGTCCCTGCATTGGATACAGCAGGGGGCCACAGAAGTTAGGAAGTTCCATGCCGTCCTAACGTTGTTAAGGCACAGTATTTTCAGGACAGCATGGAATGTCCTCAAATTGTTAAGAGGTTAAGGACAGAATCTGTGTATCCCTTGATTTTTGTAGCATTTTCAAGACATCATGTACAACTATATATATATATATATATATATATATATATACACAGTACATATATTTACAACTATATATATATATATATATATATATACACACCTCTCTGCTCCTTCCTCATCCTCACCCACTACTGTATCAACTCCATCCAACTATTTTCTAATTATTTTTTCACTTCCACCCTACAACATCTTATTAATATTAATTTCTCTCTTTTTCCAAACATTCTCCTTTACTTTCTCTTTCTTATTCCTGCCATGGTAATCCTACCACATCCTTCGACACTTCACCCCTAGAGTCTCTCTTCCTACATCCTAAAATACTCTTCATACCTTTAGGGGGTGAATTATCAAGCTCCATAACTGATCCGCTGCCTCTGAGACTACGGTCTTTAATCCGCCCGAACCTATACGGTTGGGCTGATTGACACCCCCTGCAGGGGGCGGCATTGCACAAGCAGTTCACAAGAACTGCTTGTGCAATGATAAATGCTGACAGCTGACAAGCTGTCGGCATTTATTGATGTGCGGCAGACATGATATGCTACATTGTATCATGTCCATCTGCACTTTAATAAATCGGCCCCTTAGTCTCCCCTAAAGTCCCCATCTTTTCTATCCACCTCTCTGTGGCCCCATTCACTAGTTCCCCAACTCACATCCTAAGCACTCATCACTTTGTCAACTTCAACCTTATAAAATGTCCTAGAGTTAAAGTATGATGAGGTGTGTGGATCTAGATGATGGGCTTTTGTAAGTTCTCTACACAAAGGAGCATGCATTAAAGCTTTTGGTATAAGTGTATATTTTGGATCTTGGATCTTCCTACAGAAGTTCAAATATTGCAAATGTATTTTGCAAGGGTTTGGCTTTTTGATCTGCAAGGCATCTTCAGAATGTGGCAGAAAGTAAAGGAGCAAAAATATTTTGGGCACTGAGCATTACAAATAAAAAGTTGTATGGAATATGCAAGAAATGTGTGCTGATGGGAACTTTGTGACTTACTTTTTTGATATCAAATGAAAATGGTTCACACAAGTTTCAAAAACATGGTAGTCCTATCATGGCAAGCATTCTTAAGAACATTGTGTAAAGCAATGTATTTTAAATAAAGTCGTCATAAAATAAACCTGTTTTTAATTTTTGGCAATTTTTTTTTGTACGGGATTTTAATATCCTATTTAAAACAGTAACAGCACATTTTTCATTTTACAATCTATTTTAAACATTGCACTATGTAAAATGTGTTTTTAAAGGAAGCCATCTTAATAAACATCATATTTTTTTATCCGCTACAATCACACAACTTTAAAGTAAGCTCACACTGTACTGAATGTGTTTAATATTGTGATTGCTCAGTTTAAATTTTATTTATACGTTTGGTACAGTGAATAGAGATGGGCGAATGTGTAAATTTTGGAATTTGAATGTTAGAACGAATGTTATTACCGAAATTCTAATGACAAATTTGAATGTTGATAAGAACGAATATTCTTAAAAATTCTATTTTCAAATGTTATTTACAGTTTTCGAATGTCACTTTCGATTTCGAATGTGTATATTCGATTTTGAATGTCACTTTCAATTTTGAATGTACATAAAATATTGAATACACACATTCGAAATTTGAATGTATATATTCGATTTTTTATGAACATTCAAAATCAAAATGGATTGCATTATTTCGATTATGACTCTGAAAATCGAATATAACATTCGAAAACATTTGATTGAAATCGAATATTCGAAATGTATCAAAATGTATCTTTTTAACATATTATACTTCACAAATCTAAAAGAAAATCTAGTCTACAATTTTAAATTAGACCCTAGTCAGTCAGCATCTCTGGCTGACAATGCCCATTCAATAGTACCCAGATACAAGGCAGGACTAGCAGAGTAAAACACAACCCACACTACATTACAAGTACAACATCTCTATGATGAACATCAGTACTTCTCAACCACAGTCCTCAAGTAAACCTAGGCTAGTAGGCAATATTTTCAGAACATCTTAACTGGAGCACAGGTAAGATAACCAGTAACCATGGTAACTAACCTGGCTCTCACCATAGGTACTGATTATTTTACCAGTGCTCTAGTTAAGACATCATGAAAATATGGCCTGTTGGGGCCACTTCTAGTTAAGAAACACTAATGTTAAAAAATGACAATGAATAAAAAGATGAATAATTTTTCAAATTAAATTCTTACAAAAAAAAACAACTAAATAAATGAACAAAATAAAAGCAGGTAGCCACCTATTCCTATTGCATTAATTTTTGCCTATAAAAATAATAGACCGCATATTACCTCTCCAAAAATATATGAAATTGATTTAAGATGAAGATAAAAAATGCGTCTTCTCATGGTGTGCAGTCCACCCTCCACAGTTGTGTCCACACAAAAATAAAAAATAAAAGATGCCACAGGAGCAAATAGATAGATAATAGTAGTATATAGAAAAAAATCAGTATCAAAATATTCCAACACGACCACCAAACCAGTACGTCCCTTTTCTCCAAAACTAAACCTGTCAAATGAAATTTTAACAACTACAACTATAACATTTACATATGGGAGGGAATAAGTTGATTTTAATATTTAAATTTGAAATATTAAATAATTCTAATATTTATAAGATAACTGAATTATAAAAACTAATTCGAATTTGAATATTACATTACAAAAGAAAATTGTAGCTTAGAAATACTATTTCGAAATTAAAATCAAATTCGAATATTACATAACAAAATCAAATTTGATATATTGGAATCGAATTAGAATATTACATATTACAAAAATTTGTTTTAAATTTCGAATGTTTAGAAACATTAGCCCATCCCTAACAGTGAAGTGCTAACTTGCACGTTTATTACAAGTTGATCAAACACAACATAAATACATTAAAATAAAGTGTTACACTCATATATACACTATCTGATAAAAAATATTCATATAAATATTAAAAAAAATATTACAAATCTATAGGTGAAAAAGTTCACCTGTAGCTTTATACTTACCTTTAGCGAGCTGTAGAGCCACGCTAACCTGCTTCTCTTTTTCACAGAGCCACTGCCTCACTAATAGGAGGATTAACGCGGTGGCTCCCAGGGCCTGCACTAAAGGACCTTCTCTTTTTCTGCAGGCCCTGGCATTTGCCACACTAAGGGCTCCATGTATGAAGTAGTGAGAGCCGCTCCGGAGCCCTTGCGGGGCAGGTTTGCATATGTGAGCCTGCTTCCCACAATGTAAGAAGCAGTGATCATTAGACCTCTGCTTCTTACACTCTCCAGAGAAATCACTGAGAGCTCGCTCACTCTCTGTGATTGACAGTCCCTTCACTCATGTGATTGGTCACGCAAATGAAGGGGCGGGCATTACACACTCATCGGAGTGTGTAATAATACAAACTGGCCAGCAGATCAACAAGTCTGCAGAGAAGTCGGGCAGACAGCTTCGCAAGTTGAGAAGCTGTCTGCCTGCCTTTTAATACATGGGGGCCTAAGCCTCCTTATGGCATGGCAGTGGCTCTGTGAAGAAGAGGAGTGGTATTTTAACCATTTAAAGGAAATTAATGAATACCGACTAATTTCACCAGTATTTATTTGGTTTATTTAAATTTTGTGGTGCATTCATTCGAATATTCATTTTGTAGAGACAAAATGAATATTCCTGTTTTGTTAATGAATTAGCATTTTTTATGAAACAAATGCACATGTCTAGTGTTTTGGTTATTAAAATGCTCAGGCAATCATATCACCCCTGCTGTGCCTTATAATTCCGTTAAATATTATTGCATAATGTCTTAAGCACTGTGCACACATTTGTATTCCTATGCATGCAACAGAAACATAACCCTCCATGTAACCAGCACTTACTACACATATGTGGAAGATTGTGATTTCACTTACCCCAGTATTAAGACAAAATATAGATCATCCATATTATAAAATTTAGGCAGGGGTAAAAATCCCAAACTGTGATGCACTGTGACGTTTATAACATCTTACAATAATAAAAAAAAAAAAAAATCAAATATAAAATGTTTTGCTTATTTAACCTCTTAATGCCGGGGCAAGTGTTTAACATAGTAATGAAGTTCTGATGTAAACACTTGCTTAAAAAATGAAATCAAGTGATCGTTGATGTAATCACGTGCTTTCATTGGATATGGAAGACTGCCTACGATGCTAGACATGTCCCCCAGTCCGATTTTTTCATTGTGCAAAAAGGGGAGGCTGCAGGACGCCATTTAAGCCATATAAGGTAGGAAGTACCATTCTGTCCTAAGGGCATTAAAGCCCAGCACTCTTAGGATGGCATGGAACGTCCTAAAGGCATGAAGTAGATAAATGTAACTATATTAATGTTATTAAACATTTTATAATATTGCTTTAATGAGCAGAAATTAAAATATGCAGAATTTTTATACTGAAAATTAAAAATAAAGAGAATCTAAAACTAGAACCGGCAATATTTTTTTTAAATGGATACATGTAGAATTAAAATTTATATTATTTTTATACAGGAAAAATAAACACCAGATAAAAATAATTAGTTAAAAACTAAGCTTTCTTTTTAATATATATAGTAAATATTTACACAATAAAATCCCAGCACAGCCAACAATCCCCCTCCAGTTTCTTATTCCCAATATATCGGGATTCTTTCTAATAGATTTCTCCGAACACTGAATTCCAAGGTGTGCCATTAAAGCTTTTGTACATTGTTCTAAATTCAATAGTGTTGATCTTTGCCAGTATACCTCTGGCTTACTCTACAGATAGAGTATTGATTGTTAACCGGGGGAATATTCTCACTTTCATTCTAAACCAGCATCTTTGACCCTTCATTAAAATAGTAGATGAAGACATGTTTTACAACATATCTGCCTCTGATGCTTTTATTTTTTAAGGGGCATTCTAGTGTAAAAAAAAAAGTTCTATTTCATTAGAACATCTTATTTTGAAATCCTTCTTTTAATTGTGTTTAACCTCAGCAAAGGGACTAAACTCATAGTTAAGGTCTTGCTCCAAAAATGTGATTGCAACAAGTGATTAGAGCATATGTACATATTCTTGCTCCTGTTTGACTCATACGCTGTAGCATATCATGTCCGCCAGACATCGCTGAATGCTGACAGCATACGCTGTCAGCATTTAACATTGCACAAGCAGTTCTAGTGAACTGCTTGTGCAATGCCACCCCCTGCAGATTCACAGCCAATTGGCCGCTAGCAGGGGGTGTCAATCAACCCGATCGTATAGGATCGGCCAGACTGATGTCTGCAGCCTCAGAGGCTGTGCGGAAACAGGGGCTATTCGGCCCTTGATAAATTGGCCCCATAGTCAGTAAGCTTATTTCTAGTAGCACAGGAGATAGTTTGTTGTGCAAATCTGTCTTTGTGTTTAACCCCTTTACCTGGATTTAACACACAATAAACAAAACACTTTTGTCATCATGAATGGAATGGAAGAGACTCCTGTTTAAAAGGACAATGTCACCACTATTGTAACCTGAGCATATTTAAGTAACATTAAACATTACCTGTATGTTTAACAAATCATTAAAAAAAACAACAACAAAGAAACAACAATATATAGCATTCATTTTTGGTATGTGTAGTATTTGGTATGTGATGTGTTGTACTGAACATTATTTGTTACTGGAGTGCCCAAACTATATTTTCACCGTCTCTTACTGATTTCTGACACTCATTTCTGATTGGCAGATTCCTTTTATAGGCTAAAGAAGATACCAATTAAAACTTTACATCACAAAATGATTCTCATATCATACTCTAAAACAACTAATTGTTTTTAAAACCCAATACCTTTCCTGATTGCACAGCCTGCCTGAGTGCTGGTCATGCATTGCCTTAAACTATAGTCCCCCACAATTTTCCACTGGTTGCCATACAACATTCATGATAAAAACCTACAACAAGGCATGGGGGTAGATTTATCAAATGTTGGGCAGACATGATCCACTCTAGCGGATCATGTTCACCTGGCATTGATAAATGCTGACAGCATACGATATCGGCATTTATCAATGCACAATCATTTCTGGTTGTGAGGTGGCGGATGAGTTAAGAAGAAGTCGTACGACCGATGCTTCTTATCTTATGTTTCCGGCAAGCCTGAAACTTTGGGGGTAGATTGCAGCATCCGCTGCTTGATAAATCTACCCCTTATTATTAACCTAAGAAAGCACAGCTGTACAATCCAAATCATGCAGCAGTCACAATATACGTGCCAACAACTATAAAAATATATACGTAGATAGATCATCATCTTGTCTTTTAGCCACAGTTTCTTAATTATTTGTTATAAAATATTGAGGGCATGTTCTATCTTGGTATATTTATTATTTTATTATGTAGGTCACATTATATTACAATAATTTACTTGCGGCTAGATTTAGAGTTTTGTCAGTAATGACCCGCGTAGCTAACGCTGGCTTTTTTCCCCCCGCACCTTTTAAATACCGCTGGTATTTAGAGTTCACAGAATGGCTGCGTTTTCAGTGCGTTAGGCTCCAAAAAGGGAGCGTACAGGCATATTTACCGCCACTGCAACTCTCAATACCAGCGTTGCTTACGGACGCGGCCAGCTTCAAAAACGTGCTCGTGCACGATTCCCCCATAGGAAACAATGGGGCAGTTTGAGCTGAAAAAAAACCTAACACCTGCAAAAAAGCAGCGTTCAGCTCCTAACGCAGCCCCATTGTTTCCTATGGGGAAACACTTCCTATGTCTGCACCTAACACCCTAACATGTACCCCGAGTCTAAACACCCCTAACCTTACACTTATTAACCCCTAATCGGCTGCTCCCGCTATCGCTGACCCCTGCATATGATTATTAACCCCTAATCTGCCGCTCCGTACACCGCCGCAACCTACATTATACCTATGCACCCCTAATCTGCTTCCCCTAACACCGCCGACCCCTATATTATATTTATTAACCCCTAATCTGCCCCCCACAACGTCGCCTCCACCTACCTACAATTATTAACCCCTAATCTGCCGACCGTACCTCACCGCTACTCTAATAAATGTATTAACCCCTAAAGCTAAGTCTAACCCTAACCCTAACACCCCCTAAGTTAAATATAATTTAAATCTAACGAAATAAATTAACTCTTATTAAATAAATTATTCCTATTTAAAGCTAAATACCTGTAAAATAAATCCTAATGTAGCTACAGTATAAATAATAATTATATTGTAGCTATTTTAGGATTTATATTTATTTTACAGGCAACTTTGTAATTATTTTAACCAGGTACAATAGCTATTAAATAGTTAATAACTATTTAATAGCTACCTAATTAAAATAATTACAAAATTACCTGTAAAATAAATCCTAACCTAAGTTACAATTAAACCTAACACTACACTATCAATAAATTAATTAAATAAAATACCTACAAATAAATACAATTAAATAAACTAACTAAAGTACAAAAAATAAAAAAAATAAGTTACAAACATAATAAAAATATTACAACAATTTTAAGCTAATTACACCTACTCTAAGCCCCCTAATAAAATAACAAAGCCCCCCAAAATAAAAAAATGCCCTACCCTATTCTAAAATTAAAATAGAAAAGCTCTTTTACCTTACCAGCCCTTAAAAGGGCCCTTTGCGGGGCATGCCCCAAAGAATTCAGCTCTTTTGCCTGTAAAAAAAAAACATACAATACCCCCCCCAACATTACAACCCACCACCCACATACCCCTAATCTAACCCAAACCCCCCTTAAATAAACCTAACACTAAGCGCCTGAAGATCTTCCTACCTTATCTTCACCATGCCAGGTATCACCGATCGCTCCAGGTTTCGAAGTCTTCATCCAAGCCCAAGCGGGGGCTGGCGATCCATCATCCGGCTGAAGTCTTCTATCAAGCGACGGCTGAAGAGGTCCAGAAGAGGCTCCAAAGTCTTCCTCCTATCCGGGCAGAAGAATAGATCTGGACCATCAACCATCTACTTCAAAGCGGTGACAAGCGGCTCCATCTTGAAGACCTCCAGCGCGGATCCATCCTCTTCTTGCGACATCCTAAGTCCGAATGAAGGTTCCTTTAAATTACGTCATCCAAGATGGCGTCCCTCAAATTCCGATTGGCTGATAGGATTCTATCAGCCAATCGCAATTAAGGTCGGAAAAATCTGATTGGCTGATGGAATCAGCCAATCAGATTCAAGTTCAATCCGATTGGCTGATCCAATCAGCCAATCAGATTGAGCTTGCATTCTATTGGCTGATCGGAACAGCCAATAAGATGCGAGCTCAATCTGATTGGCTGATTCAATCAGCCAATCAGATTTTCCCTACCTTAATTCTGATTGGCTGATAGAATCCTATCAGCCAATTGGAATTCGAGTGACGCCATCTTGGATGACGTCATTTAAAGGAACCTTCATTCGGACTTAGGACGTCGCAAGAAGAGGATGGATCCGCGCCGGAGGTCTTCAACATGGAGCCGCTTGTGACCGCTTGGAAGAAGATGGTTGCCGGTCCGGATCTACTCTTCTGCCCGGATAGGAGGAAGACTTTGGAGCCTCTTCTGGACCTCTTCAGCCATCGCTTGATAGAAGACTTCAGCCTGATGATGGATCTTCAGCCCCCGCTTGGGCTTGGATGAAGATTTCGGATCCTGGAGCGATCGGTGATACCTGGCATGGTGAAGATAAGGTAGGAAGATCTTCAGGGGCTTAGTGTTAGGTTTATTTAAGGGGGGTTTGGGTTAGATTAGGGGTATGTGGGTAGTGGGTTGTAATGTTGGGGGGGGTATTGTATGTTTTTTTTTTCCAGACAAAAGAGCTGAATTCTTTGGCGCATGCCCCGCAAATGGCCCTTTTAAGGGCTGGTAAGGTAAAAGAGCTTTTCTATTTTAATTTTAGAATAGGGTAGGGCATTTTTTTATTTTGGGGGGCTTTGTTATTTTATTAGGGGGCTTAGAGTAGGTGTAATTAGTTTAAAATTGTTGTAATATTTTTCTAATGTTTGTAAAAAAAATTATTTTTTGTAACTTAGTTCTTTTTTATTTTTTGTACTTTAGTTAGTTTATTTAATTGTATTTATTTGTAGGTATTGTATTTAATTAATTTATTGATAGTGTAGTTTTAGGTTTAATTGTAACTTAGGATATGATTTATTTTACAGGTAATTTTGTAATTATTTTAACTAGGTAGCTATTAAATAGTTATTAACTATTTAATAGCTATTGTACCTGGTTAAAATAAATACAAAGTTGCCTGTAAAATAAATATTAATCCTAAAATAGCTACAATATAATTATAATTTATATTGTAGCTATATTAGGGTTTATTTTACAGGTAAGTATTTAGCTTTAAATAGGAATAATTTATTTAATAAGAGTTAATTTATTTCGTTAGATAATAATTATACTAAGAGGGGTGTTAGTGTTAGGGTTAGACTTAGCTTTAGGGGTTAATACATTTATTAGAGTAGCGGTGAGGTACGGTCGGCAGATTAGGGGTTAATGCTTGAAGTTAGGTGGCGGCGATGTTAGGGAGGGCAGATTAGGGGTTAATACTATTTATTATAGGGTTATTGAGGCAGTAGTGAGGCGGATTAGGGGTTAATACATTTATTATAGTAGCGGTGATCGTCGCCCGCAAAAGCCGGCGACGCCAATATTTGCGCTGGTTTGGTATCCTATATACGGCGTAACCTAGAAGTTACGCCCGTATATTTCTGCCGTCGCCCGTAGTTTTTTTGGCTATAGGCAGGTATACCAAACCAGCGCAGTTTGGTATCCAATATGCAGCGTAAGGACTTACGTGGCGAAAATGGAGAAAACTTACTCCATTTTCACCTTGCCACAAAAAGCAGCCGTAAGAAGCCTTACGCTGACTATTGGAGCCCCGTAACTACCTAAACTAGCTAGAAAATAAAACTAACACCTAACGCATGCGCAATGTCTATCTACCTGTCACCCGCGATCTGATAAATAAAACCTAACACCTAACGCATGCGCAATGTCTATCTACCTGTCAACCGCGATCCCCCCCCCCGAAATCCCTAATAAAGTTATTAACCCCTAAACCGCCGCTCCCGGACCCCGCCGCCATCTACATAAACTAACCCCCTACTGTGAGCCCCTAAAACCGCCGCCATCTACCTTATCTATCCCCTAATGTGAACCCCTTACACCGCTGTCATCTACCTTATCTATCCCCTAATCTGACCCCTTACACCGCCGCCACCTATATAAAAATTATTAACCCCTAATCTAATCCCCCTATACCGCCGCCAGCTATATTAATATTATTAACCCCTAATGTAAGCCCCTTACACCGCCGCCATCTCTATTAAAATGATTAACCCCTAATTTAATCTACCTACCCCACCGCCAGCTATGTTATCTATATTAACCCTAAGTATATTATAGTTAATATAGGTATTACATTATATATATTAACTATATTAACCCTAATTATATTAGGGTTAATATAGTTAATATAGTTACTATAGTATTTATATTAACTATATTAACTCTATCTAACCCTAACACCCCTAACTAAATTCTTATTAAATTAATCTAATTCACATTATAAACTAAAATATTCCTATTTAAATCTAAATACTTACCTATAAAATAAACCCTAAGATAGCTACAATATAATTAATAATTACATTGTAGCTATGTTAGGGTTAATATTTATTTTACAGGTAAATTGTTAATTATTTTAACTAGGTATAATAGCTATTAAATAGTTATTAACTATTTAATATCTACCTAGTTAAAATAATTACCCAATTACCTGTAAAATAAATCCTAACCTAAGTTACAAATACACCTACACTATCAATAAATTAAATAAACTACAAACATCTATCTAAAAATACAATTAAATTAACTAAACTAAATTACAAAAAAAAAACAAACACTAAATTACAAAAAATAAAAAAAAGATTACAAGATTTTTAAGCTAATTACACCTATTCTAAGCCCCCTAATAAAATAATAAAGCCCCCCAAAATAAAAAAAATCCCTGCCCTATTCTAAATTAACAAAATTTCAAAGCTCTTTACCTTACCAGCCCTTAAAAGGGCCTTTTGTGGGGCATGCCCCAAAGAATTCAGCACTTTTGCATTTAAAAACATATACAATACCCCCCCCATTACAACCCACCACCCACATACTCCTATTCTAAAACCACCCAAACCCCCCTTAAAAAAGCCTAACACTACCCCCCTGAAGATCTCCCTACCTTGTCTTCATCACACCGGGCCGAACTCCTCATCCGATCCGGGCGATGTCTTGCTCCAAGCGGCAAAGAAGAATTCTTCCTCCGGCGATGTCTTCCTCCAATCGGCAAAGAAGAATTCTTCCTCCGGAGATAACCTTAATAACAAACATTAGTCCCATAAGGCTTCTTCATAGGAGAAAGTTAAGCCCGGTCCCGATAAACATTAAAGCTGTGTAAAAGCATAGTCTCTTGCTGATCCATAGTGCATGGAAAGTTCAAGGTCTGGATCCCTTGTTCTAACCAACACCAGTGCGGGTGTACTCACTGTGTCCTAGAGATGACCAACCATTCGGTATCATGGATAGCTGCGGAGTATTCAGAGCCCCTAATTGTAACCTCCTTGTTACGCTGCAAATGAAGGTGTAGCATGTATCATGGGGCTGAGCGCTCCGCGGTCTCTTAGGTGAGTGTTTCAGATTTGTAGCAGGCCCAATAACGGGCGATTGCCCTGCAGCTTCCGAGGTAGTGCATATGATCCCCTCACCAGGTTCTTGCATGAAATATATCGCAAATTGCTTGCAATCGTCAGTTTTCAGCTTGTATACTGGTTCTTCACAGGCGTCCATGTCCCTTATTGAATCGCTAGTCATCATTATTGCAATCGCGTTCTCAACTTTATGTTAGGGTTACGTTATCCTGCCTCCGCTGTTTTGCAGACGTAGTATCTAGGCTGTGTGGATCATAAGCGGTTTGCAGAGTCTCCATAAAGGCAAGCAGGTGCCTATATAATAAAGCCCTCAGTTCCTCTAGTAGATAATAAGCAGTCGCCATGGTATTCATATGACTGGTGGATTTTAGGTAAATTCAGCGTAGAGTGATACCCAACGACAAGGCCAGATGGCGCCTCGCCGGGGGGTTTAATAAAGGCCTCTTGGCTCCGGGCACTGATACTAGCAGCAATTTCCACAACATTAGGCTCATTAGGTGTAGAAACTGTAGTAGGTCTTAGATCTAGTAATATACCTCAAGGATGGGTTGGTTAAATTATAGTATCATGTGGAGATTATGGAAATACTGGAGCAGTATGCAGTTGTGCGACTAGACATGGCCGCTGCCCGGAAGTTCCCCCACCATCTCCACATTTTAAACATAATATTGGCTCTGGACATAACTTGAAAACTTTGTGGAAAAATTTGGAGCTCTACATTTCTTCTCCATGAAGTGCATTATTGTGGTTAAGAAAAAATGTTGCATATCTGAATTGTAAGACTGCAAGTTTTTCCACTGATGTGCTGCTTTAATGATGTATGACAGACAGTTTTCATCAGGAATGTCATATAGCCCGGTATGCCAAAATAACTACTTGACGACATTTCCATAGCTATAATGTTGCAGCAAAGTTGCCCTGGAGCAAATTATTGTATTGTAAAAACTATTGTTAACCCCTTGGATTCCAGTGAGGGCTGCAATGCAATATTGCCCAATCACAATAACTTACCAAAGCAAAATTGACTGGCAGCACACAGCAAACTACACACATTTTTTAACAACAAAAGCCACAAGACATAATAAAAAGATGTTATTATTACTAGGTACAGCAGTTAAAAATACCCTGTGAATCAAATGCAATATAATTAATTATCATATTTTATATTTCCAAAGCCAATTTCCTTGACATTCTAGGATTATTCTTGCCCAAGCTTGTCTGAAAAATTATTGTATATAAAGTCAAATGTAATGTCTTAAAAAAAAAGTAAAGCTTATTGTGGCAATGTGTAGTCTGCATTTAAAGAAATGGTCTAGTCAAAATTAAACTTTCATGATTCAGATAGAGCATTTAATTTTAAGCAACTTTCCAATTTACTCATATTATCATTTTTAAAACAGACATTGCACTGTAACATCCCAATATCTATTTTACCTTCTAAAGTGTATTCATTGTTTACAAACAGATCCTTTACCTTTGTCATTTGAAATAGCTGCTTCTGATACATATAGGGCCTGTAGGGGCAGCCCTCATGTAATTCTATTAAAAAAGGGTCTGCAAATGGTGAGCTGTCTCCCATAGAAATAATAAGAGCTCTCTACTATGTAAATGTTTGCAATGGAGGAAGAAGTACACAGGGAGAATCTGGCGTATGTTTATGCTTTAATATTACACCTAATACAAATCAAATGACACTGTTTTCAGTGCACTGTGCCTTAAAATGCATGGGGGGGGGGGGGGGGGGGGTTATTCATGTGTTTTCCTTTCAGAGTAATTAGTGTTTTGAGTATTATGATAAAAGTTTGCAACTTTTAATTTGCAAGATAAAACAGTGAGATCTGTAGGGAGAAAATGTTTACAGAATTACGCTGGGATATGAGAGACAATTTTTGCACATCCTGTGTACTTAAATTACGATTTACACTGTGCATGCTTAATTTAGAGCAAGATTACATATGCGGCGCAGGCTTCAGCGCAACTGCTGAAACCCGCTTGCCCGCAATTTCACCTCGCACATCGGGGGAATCACATAAACCCCGCCGGCAGTTCATAAACTGTCGTAAGTCGAATAAACTAGCGATGTCCAGAAATGTGAGTAAATACACATTTCTGGAGTCGCCAGTGACTTATGGCGCTTTAGAAACTGCCGGCACATAAAAAAAAGAAAAAAGTTAAATATCCCGTAAAAGTCTAACACGCCTCCCAAAAATAAACCTGACACGTCAAAACCCTTATATCCGCAATCCACTCACATTGCAACTATTAATAAAAGTATTAACCCCTAAATCGCCAACCTCTCACAACGCAATATGCCTAATTAAACTATTAACCCCTAATACACCATTCACCCACATCGCAAATCTAATACATTTATTAACCCCTAATCTGCCATTCGCCCACATCACAATATACAGTTGTGCTCATAAGTTTACATACCCTGGCAGAATTTATGATTTCTTGGCCATTTTTCATAGAAAATGAATGAGAACACAAAAACTTTTCTTTCACTCATGGTTAGTGTTTGGCTGAAGCCATTTATTATCAATCAACTGTGTTTACTCTTTTTAGATTATAATGACAACAGAAACTACCCAAATGACCTTGATCAAAAGTTTACATACCCTGGTGATTTTGGCCTGATAACATGCACACACGTTGACACAAAGGGGTTTGAATGGCTAGTAAAGGTAACCATCCTCACCTGTGATCTGTTTTCTTGTAATTAGTGTGTGTGTATAAAAGGTCAATGAGTTTCTGGACTCCTGACAGACCCTTGCATCTTTCACCCAGTGCTGGATTCTGAGTCATGGGGAAAGCAAAAT
The DNA here is from genome assembly GCF_027579735.1 of Bombina bombina. Lineage (NCBI taxonomy): Eukaryota > Metazoa > Chordata > Amphibia > Anura > Bombinatoridae > Bombina > Bombina bombina. The sequence goes on from NC_069499.1 coordinate 425,916,827, forward strand.
AATTGTCAAAGGATCTGCGGGAAAGGTAGTTGAACTTTATAAAACAGGAAAGGGATATAAAAAAATATCCAAGGAATTGAGAATGCAAATCAGCAGTGTTCAAACTGTAATCAAGAAGTGGAAAATGAGGGGTTCTGTTGAAACCAAACCACGGTCAGGTAGACCAACTAAAATTTCAGCCACAACTCCCAGGAAAATTGTTCGAGATGCAAAGACAAACCCACAAATAACTTCAGGTGAAATACAGGACTCTCTGAAAACATGTGGTGTGGCTGTTTCAAGATGCACAATAAGGAGGCACTTGAAGAAAGATGGGCTGCATGGTCGAGTCACCAGAAGAAAGCCATTACTATGCAAATGCAACAAAGTATCCCGCTTACAATACGCTAAACAGCACAGAGACAAGCCTCAAACCTTCTGGCACAAAGTTATTTGGAGTGATGAGACCAAAATTGAGCTTTTTGGCCACAACCATAAATGCTACATTTGGAGAGGAGTCAACAAGGCCTATGATGAAAGGTACACCATTCCTACTGTGAAACATGGAGGTGGATCGCTGATGTTTTGGGGATGTGTGAGCTACAAAGGCACAGGAAATTTGGTCAGAATTGATGGCAAGATGAATACAGTATGTTATCAAACAGAACCCTTCATTTTCCACTTCTTGATTAGAGTTTGAACACTGCTGATTTGCATTCTCAATTCCTTGGATATCTTTTTATATCCCTTTCCTGTTTTATACAGTTCTACTACCTTTTTCCGCAGATCTTTTCCCAATTATTTTGCTTTTCCCATGACTCAGAATCCAGAAACGTCAGTGCAGCACTGGATGAAAGATGCAAGGGTCTGTCAGGAGTCCAGAAACTCATTGACCTTTTATACACACACACTAATTACAAGCAAACAGATCACAGGTGAGGATGGTTACCTTTAATAGCCATTCAAACCCCTTTGTGTCAACTTGTGTGCATGTAATCAGGCCAAAATCACCAGGGTATGTAAACTTTTGACCAGTGTCATTTGGGTAGTTTCTTTTGTCATTATGATTTAAAAAGAGTAAACACAGTTGATTGATAATAAATGGCTTCAGCCAAACACTAACCATGAGTGAAAGAAAAGTTTTTGTGTTCTCATTCATATTCTCTGAAAAATGGCCATGAAATCATAAATTTTGCCAGGGTATGTAAACTTATGAGCACAACTGTACCTAATAAAAGTATTAACCCCTAAATCCGCCAACCCCAACATCAAAAATCTACCTAATAAATTGATATTATTGATTAACCCCTAATCTGCCAAACCCCCACAGCGCAATAAACCTAATAAATCTATTAACCCCTAAACCACCAACTCCCCACAATGCAATTAACCTAATACATCTATTAACTCCTAAATCATCAACCCCCCACAACGCAAATAACTCATTAAACTACTAAGCCCCCTAAAATAACACCCCCTAAATTAACCCCAATTACCTAAATTTAAAAAAATACTAAATTACAATTAAAATAAAAAAACTAACATTACTTTAAAAATAAAAAATTTAAATTAATCTAAAATTACAAAAAATAAAAAACTACCATTACAGAAAATAATAAACCAAATTATATAATAAAAACATTAAACCTAATCCCTATGAAAATAAAAAAGCCCCCCCAAAATAAAAACACCTCCTAATCTAAACTAAACTACCAATAGCCCTTAATAGGGCCTTTTGTAGGGCATTGCCCTAAGTTAAACAGCTCTTTTACCTTAAAAAAAAACAAGTTCCCCCTAACAGTTAACCCCCACAACCACCAAACCCAACAAAAAAAAAAAACCTAACACAAAAAAATCCTAAACTACCCATTGCCCCTAAAGGGGCATTTGTATGGGCATTGCCCTTAAAAGGGCATTCAGCTCTTTTACTGTCCTTAAAAGGGAATTAAGCTCTTTTACAGTGCCCATTAAAAGCTCTAATCTAAAAAAGAAACAAAAAAAACCCCTAAGTCTAACCCCCAATAGGTACTCACCATTCCTGAAGTCCGGCGGTGAATTCTTCTTGTCGGCGGCAACATTTTCATCCAGCCCGGCGACCTCTTCCATCTTCATCCAGGAGGTGACTGCGGAACCGGACCAGCGACTGCAGAGCCATCGAGCGTGGAGATCCTCTTTGTACGATCACAGCTGCACACTGAGGATTGAATTCAAGGTATCTATTTAAATGCATTCATATTGGCTGACATTTTCAAATCAGCCAATAGGATGAGAGCTACTGAAATCCTATTGGCTGATTTGCTGCATAATTCGTTGCACTGAATATTTGATACCGATTTGTGAAGCAGTTCTATGTTAGTTTATGGGAGTAAAAACTGAGGGCAACGGTGAAATATTTATATGCGGCATCATATATGTGATAGCAATATCCGACTAAAAACTGGCATCGCCGGCTTTTGCGGGCAACGCCGCATATGTAATCACGCCCTTATTCTTGTGTAATATAAATACAAATTATATCGGCTATAAGAATGTGCGGTGCTAACGCTCCTTTTTTTCTCACCGCTCACTTAAGACAGCGCTGGTATTATGAGTTTTCTGCAAGCCGGCGTTAGCCTCAGAAAAGTGAGCGTTGAGCAAAATTTAGCTCCACATCTCACCTCAATACCAGCGCTGCTTAGCTGGCTAAACATGCTCATGCACGATTTCCCCATAGGAAACAATGGGGCTGAGACGGCTGAAAAAAAACCTAACACCTGCAAAAAAGCAGCGTTCAGCTCTTAACGCAGCCCCATTGATTCCTATGGAGAAATATTTTTTTATGTCTACACCTAACACCCTAACATGAACCCCGAGTCTAAACACCCCTAATATTACACTTATTAACCCCTTATCTGCCGCCCCGACATCGCAGACACCTGCATTATAATATTAACCCCTAATTGTCCGCTCCGGACACCGCCGCCACCTACATTATACTTATGAACCCCTAATCTGCTGCCCCCAACATCGCTGACACCTACATTATATTTATTAACCCCTAATCTGCCCCCAACGTCACTGCAACCTAACTTCACTTATTAACCCCTAATCTGCCACCCACAACGTAGCCACCACTATAATAAAGTTATTAACCCCTAAACCTAAGTCTAACCCTAACCCTAACACCCCCCCTAATTTAATTATAATTTTAAATAATCTAAATAAAATAACTACAAATAAATAAATTATTCCTATTTAAAACTAAATACTTACCTATAAAATAATCCCTAAGCTGGCTACAATATAACTAATAGTTACATTGTAGCTAGCTTAGGGTTTATTTTTATTTTACAGGCAACTTTGTATTTATTTTAACTAGGTACAATAGTTATTAAATAGTTATTAACTATTTAATAACTACCTAGCTAAAATAAGTACAAATTTACCTGTAAAATAAACCCTAACCTGAGTTACAATTACACCTAACACTACACTATAATTAAATTAATTACCTAAACTAACTACAATTAAATACAATTAAATTAAATAAACTAAATTATGAAAAAAACACTAAATTACAGAAAATAATAAAATAATTAAAAAAATGTTAAACTAATTACACCTAATCTAACCCCCCTAATAAAATAAAAAAAGCCCACCAAAATAATAAAAATCCCTACCCTATACTAAATTACAAATAGCCCTTAAAATGGCTTTTTGCGGAGCATTCCCCCAAAGTAATCAGCTCTTTTACCTGTAAAGAAAAATACAATACCCCCCAACATTAAAACCCACCATCCACACACCCAACCCTACTCTAAAATCCACCCAATCCCCCCTTAATAAAACCTAACACTACCCCCTTGAAGATCACCCTACATTGAGATGTCTTCACCCAGCCGGGCACAAGTGGTCCTCCAGATGGTCCGAAGTCTTCATCCTATCCGGGCAGAAAAGGACCTCCAGACGGGCAGAAGTCTTCATCCAGGCGGCATCTTCTATCTTCTTCCATCCGGAGCGGGTCCATCTTGAAGACATCCGATGCGGAGCATCCTCTTTGTTCGATGGCGACTGGAGCAATGACGGGTCCTTTAAATGACGTCATCCAAGATGGCATCCCTTCAATTCCGATTGGCTGATAGAATTCTATTAGCCAATCGGAATTAAGGTAGAAAAAATCCTATTGGCTGATCCAATCAGCCAAAAGGATTGAAATTGCATTCTATTGGCTGTTCCAATCAGCCAATAGTATGCAAGCTCAATCCTATTGGCTGTTCTAATCAGCCAATAGGATTGAACTTCAATCCTATTGGCTGATTGGATCAGCCAATAGGATTTTTTCTACCCTAATTCCGATTGGCTGATTCCAATCGGAATTGAAGGGACGCCATCTTGGATGACGTCATTTAAAGGCCCGTCATTGTACCAGTCACTGTCGAATGAAGAGGATGCTCCGCGTCGGATGTCTTCAAGATGGACCCGCTCCACTCCGGATGGAAGAAGATAGAAGATGCCGCCTGGATGAAGACTTCTGCCCATCTGGAGGTCCTCTTCTGCCTGGATAGGATGAAGACTTTGGACTGTCTGGAGGACCACTTGTGCCCGGCTGGGTGAAGACGTCTCAAGGTAGGGTGATCTTCAAGGGGTTAGTGTTAGGTTTTATTAAGGGGGGATTGGGTGGGTTTTAGAGTAGGGTTGGGTGTGTGGGTGGTGGGTTTTAATGTTGGGGGGGTATTGTATTTTTCTTTACAGGTAAAAGAGCTGATTACTTTGGGGCAATGCCCCGCAAAAAGCCCTTTTAAGGGCTATTTGTAATTTAGTATAGGGTAGGGATTTTTATTATTTTGGTGGGCTTTTTTATTTTATTAGGGGGATTAGATTAGGTGTAATTAGTTTAAATTTTTTTTAATTATTTTATTATTTTCTGTAAGTTAGTGTTTTTTTTCGTAATTTAGTTTATTTAATTTAATTGTATTTAATTGTAGTTAGTTTAGGTAATTAATTTAATTATAGTGTAGTGTTAGGTGTAATTGTAATTTAGGTTAGGGTTTATTTTACGGGTAATTTTGTACTTATTTTAGCTAGGCACTTATTAAATAGTTAATAATTATTTTATAACTATTGTACCTAGTTAAAATAAATACAAAGTTGCCTGTAAAATAAAAATAAACCATGAGATAGCTACAATGTAACTATTAGTTATATTGTAGCTATCTTAGGGTTTATTTTATAGGTAAGTATTTAGCGTTAAATAGGAATAATTTAATTGTAGTAATTTTATTTAATTTTATTTAAATTATATTTAAGTTAGGGGGGTTAGGTTTAGAGTTAGACTTAGGTTTAGGGGTTAATACATTTAATATAGTGTCGGCGACGTTGGGGGCAGCAGATTAGGGGTTAATAAATGTAGGTAGGTGTTGGCGATGTTAGGGACGGCAGATTAGGGGTTAATAACATTTAACTAGTGTTTGCGAGGCGGGAGTGCGGCGGTTTAGGGGTTAATATATTTATTTAAGTGGCGGCGATGTCCATTTGGCAGATTAGGGGTTAAAAACTTTATTTGAGTGTTTGCGATGTGGGGGGGGCTCGGTTTAGGGGTTAATAGGTAGTTTATGGGTGTTAGCGTACTTTTTAGCACTTTAGTTATGAGTTTTATGTTACGGCGTTAGCCCATAAATCTCTTAACTACTGACTTTTAAATGCGGTAAGAGTCTTGACAGGAGAGGGTGTACCGCTCACTTTTTCCAAGACTCGTAATACCGGCGTTAGGAAAATCCAATAGAAAAGATAGAATACGCAATTGACGTAAGGGGATTTGCTGTATGTTAAAATCACGGAAAAAAGTGAGAGGTACACCTGTACCTGTCAGACTCGTAATACCAGCGGGCGTTAAAAAGCAGTGTTGGGACCCCTCAACGCTGCTTTTTAAGGCTAACGCAAAACTCGTAATCTAGCCGTATGTTTTTTTTTTAAAAAATACGATTTCTGGCGAACAATTATGTTACAATGTTTCCAAAGTATTTTTGTGTGAAGTAATTTTGTATAATTTTTAAATTATGATTTTCATTGTGCAATTTTGTATGTATGCATCTACTTGTCATACAAAAATGCAGTATACACCGCTTAGCGAGACCCCCTATTTTCAGGGTAAAAAGTGGCTTTATGGAATTCCACCAGGGAAATAGAAATACTGGCAAGTATACTTAAAGAATCTCACCAGCCTAGAGAACCTTACTGTTAAGTATATGTTTTGGACACAATATACTAGCAACTGTTATTTGTTCCACTCAGTCTCACACAAAATCGAACCAGGAAGTAATTGGTTAACTGAGGTTCTGTTATGATTATAGACTGAGGGAACCACTATGGATTATAACCACTCTGAGAACCATAGGGTTAACAAACGGCAGTGCAAGCAGAATGAGTGCAGGAACCCAGCAGTACTGTAGTATGTATTGTAGGAGTATCAGAATATAGAGTCTCAGAGATTTGCCTCAGGTAACACATGGCATAGGTCAGGTTAAGAGGCTTGTGCACAAGCAGCAGTTGCTTAGTAAGCAGGTTTAGGCAGAGTGTGAGTCTTTTGTAAAAGCAGCTGTTGCTTATTAAGCAGGTTAGTCAGAGTTCATATTCTTAATGTCACCCCAATTACAGTAAACACTGTTGTCTGCATAAGACATTAATATAATAACACAGTAAGACAAAAGTTCTGCAAGGCTGTAGTTATAAAGATTGAGATTACCTCTGATCCAGAATGGTGATGCTGCAGAAATACTCACAGAATAAGACTTAGCACAACAACGGAATTGCTCCCAGTAATAACCGTGATTCCCAGAGGCAGCAGACTGTTGGTGAGAAGAGAAGAATGATGCATGGACACAGGACAACTCCTCTCCAGGAGTAAAGGAGTGGTTGGAAGTGTGGCTGCAGTCGCATCTGTTCTGTTACACAGCTGAGAGAGCGCGGCAGCGCCGTGGCTGTGGATGACGTCACAAATTCCAAGCAGTCAGTTACAGCAGCGATAATTCAATGAGAGAGAGGGGTAGAGCGGAGTGCAGAATCACGCAATTCTGAGGATATGGTCTCAGTTCAACCAGTAAAACCTGTAGATCAATAAGCAGCAAGGATCTGTAGACACTGTCCTTAGACAGCAGGCTTGAAGTATCTAAGACGGTAAGGAGCATCAACCTTACAGTGCATCAGGAAACATTACCAAACAAAGACTTGGAAGGGGAGTAGGCTTAAATAGGGTGTAAGAGGTATGCCTTCAGGATTTAAAGGGCAAGACACATATACAACCAATGAAGTCCGTGACACTTACTAAGGGCCAGATTACAAGTGAAGCATTGTGCTTATGAGAGAACTAGCACAGCAAAGGAGGAAAGTCCTGCAGAGATGTGCAGCAAATATAAATGTATATATTTATGTGTTAATATGTGTATATATGGAGCCTAGCAAAACGCGATATCTGGCATGAATTTTACTGCATGCTTTCATAGAAGTACGTTACGTGAGGGATTTAGTGCACCCATGGTATTCGAAATGCAGATGCAAGTGTGCACTCAACTTTCAATCCAGAAAAAAAAATAATCTTTGAACTTGTAATCTGAAGCTCTAAAACAGAAAAGTTATTGATTGCACTCAAGCAAGATTAACACACAATAGAGCTAATTTAATTGTGTGCTCCACTGTTGTAAACACTGCTTTCATATAAGGTTCAAGACAGGTGCATGGTCCTGAGCCTTCCATGGTGTATAATCATGGAAAGGAGCTTCAATAACGGAGAATTTTGGATTAAAAAAGTAATTTGGAAAGTTTATTTTTTATAATTACATTCTCTAGCTTAATCATGAAAATGTATCTTTGACTTCCACGTTCCATGCTTAATTTTGGTGTCCATCTTAATAACACCTCTATCTTTCATTTTAGCTCAATTGTTACCATTCTTTGGGTGTATACCACAAATAATAAATATCTAATTTTGTGCATGTGTAGAGTATTAGAGGAACTAGGTTTGTTATCTTCCTGTAGATAAGGCAAATTAGCATATTCTTTCAAGCCAGAGGCATACTGAGCCTACAAGTTGTATAGTCTCCAAAAACAGTTTCTTTTCAAGTTAAAAATGTGTCTAGAAAAATTCTCATAGATGCAGAATAAATGTTGATAACATTTTTTTTTCTTTAACTAGTAAAGAATTTGCCCCATTGTCAGCATTATGCAAAACTAATGAAGTCAGGAACTTTGTCAGCACCTAAATGACTTAAGCAAATATCAACAACTATTTATTGAGTAAAATGTGCAAGGCAAACAAATTCTTTATAAGAAAATACATTAATATTTAATAAAGCAATATCAAGAACATTAGTATTTGTTGTTTATTGAGCTAAAATCCTGAAATAAATGGATTTTACATCCCCACAGTTTATTCCAATAAAGTAACACATGCAGTGCTAATGCTACACTTTGCTATGCTCGTAACTACATTACAAAATAAAGTATCTTCACAATCCACATGATACTGTATATGTTTGAAAGAATAATTATATTATCTGCATTTAAAATGGTAAACATAGATCAACAAAAAAGACAATATGCAAGAATAGTCGCGTAGAATTGATAATTTGTGACGTGTTATTTTTTGTTTAGCCTCACATAAGCAATAATGGAAGATCGGTATTAAAAGCAGTTGGTTAAATTTTTTAACCAAACTATTTGTAAAGCACCCAATACTTATATATAACACACAATATACTTTCGGCAGTAAGTGCTATTAGCACGGTCATTGGGGTAGATTTATCATACCCCGGGCGGATAGCTAATCATGTCCGTCCTGCACAGGGATAGGCACAGACAAAGGTTGTGGCGGACATTTTCCAAAGTACAGACCTTAGTGAAGGACACCAAGGTACATTTGAAATAAAAAACATTATTTTATAGTGCTTGGTGTTATTATACTGATGCAGATACCACTGATCCTATAACCAGCCCTCCTCTGGCTATACCCATGAGCCAGTGTCAATACTGTGTCATTATATAGTGTTGGGTGTTATTATACTGATGCATATACCACTGATCCTATAACCAGTCCTTCTTTGGCTATACCCATGTGCCAGTGTCACTACTGTGTCATTATATAGTGCTGGGTGTTATTATACTGATGCAGATACCACTGATCCTATAACCAGCCCTCCTCTGGCTATACCCATGAGCCAGTGTCACTACTGTGTCAATATATAGTGTTGGGTGTTATTATACTGATGCAGATACCACTGATTCTATAACCAGCCCTCCTCTGGCTATACCCATGTGCCAGTGTCACTACTGTGTCATTATATAGTGTTGGGTGTTATTATACTGATTCAGATTCCACTGACCCTATAACAAGCCCTTGTCTGGCTATACGCATGTGCCAGTGACACTACTGTGTCATTGTATAGTGTCTTGCTATACCCATGTGCCATTGTCACTACTGTGTCATTATATAACGCTGGGTGTTATTATACTGATTTAGATACCACTGACCCTATAACCAGCCCTTGTCTGGCTATACGCATGTGCCAGTGACACTACTGTGTCATTATATAGTGTTGGGTGTTATTATACTGATGTAGATACCACTGACCCTATAACCAGCCCTTGTTTAGCTATACGCATGTGCCAGTGACTCTATTGTGTCATTATATAGTGTTGGGTGTTATTATACTGATGCAGATACCACTGATCCTATAACCAGCCCTCCTCTGGCTATACCCATGAGCCAGTGTCACTACTGTGTCAATATATAGTGTTGGGTGTTATTATACTGATGCAGATACCACTGATTCTATAACCAGCCCTCCTCTGGCTATACCCATGTGCCAGTGTCACTACTGTGTCATTATATAGTGTTGGGTGTTATTATACTGATTCAGATTCCACTGACCCTATAACCAGCCCTTGTCTGGCTATACGCATGTGCCAGTGACACTACTGTGTCATTATATAGTATCTTGCTATACCCATGTGCCATTGTCACTACTGTGTCATTATATAACGCTGGGTGTTATTATACTGATTTAGATACCACTGACCCTATAACCAGCCCTGGTCTGGCTATACACATGTGCCAGTGACACTACTGTGTCATTATATAGTGTTGGGTGTTATTATACTGATGTAGATACCACTGACCCTATAACCAGCCCTTGTCTAGCTATACGCATGTGCCAGTGACACTACTGTGTCATTATATAGTGTTGGGTGTTATTATACTGATGCAGATACCACTGACCCTATAACCAGCCCTTGTCTTGCTATACGCATATGCCAGTGTCACTACTGTGTCTTTGTATAGAGCTGGGTGTTATTATACAAATGCAGATACACATCCAGTATTTCACTCAGGCTTTATTTATTCCATAACTTATCACCCAATATCGCTAGCAGTCTCTTGACAAGCCACTAACTTTATTCACACTAAATATTTTTTTTAATTCCTATTATTTAATCAGAAAGAAAATATATACTAAGGTGTGGAGGACACTGCAAGGGCTAGTCATGGACACCAGTGTCCGTGTACGGACACCTTGCCTATCCCTGGTCCTGCATTGCTAAATGCCGACAGCATATGCTGTCTGCATTTAACATTGCACAAGCATTTCTGGTAAAATGCAAATGCTTGTGCAATGCCGCCCCCTGCACATTCACAAAGTTGCTTCTTAACTCCTGTTTTCAGTGACCCGGAAGGCTCGCTCAGAATAAGCAGAATAAGCAATAAATGTACCCCAATGTGTCATTAGTTAAGTAATGTTCTTGTGCATAATCTAAAATACCGCTTTCTTGTTTTATGCTTTGAATACCAGCTATGAAAGGTTATTACTTAATATTTGCATTCAAAAACATAGAAGGTATTTAGCAACCAGCTTGAGTGGAACTTTTTTAAGAGTTATCAGTCACAAATGTGCTCTCATAAAAATCTATTTTCTGAGAAAAATTATGCACTTGCATTGTCTAACATGCATAGTGTAGTGCGTAGTATACTAAAGTACAAATGACTTTGTATTAGCTTAAACATTTTAGCGGTATGGATTGTGCCCTAACAATATGTACACTCCATACCACTTGCATTTTTATTTGGGACTTGTAATCTGGCCCAATGAAAAGTATATTGTGCACAATGAGAATGATGGCTTTACCATAACATGAGTAACACAGTAGATAATTATAGTTTATTGAAATACAGAGGAAATTTATTATGAGAAAATGAAATACATCTGAATCAAATCATGTAAACATGTTTTTTTAAAAAATATTTTATAACCTGTTATTAATAACCTGCTGAGTGCAGTCTGTAAATAAAAATGTCTAGATCTGATTTTTTTAAAATCTTTTTAAAACCTTGATTTTTGCTTCATTAAAGGGACATTATTGAGCAATGTTAATAAAGTTCATATATTTTAAATACTTGTTTGTACTTTTTACAGTCTTATTAATTAGCATATTTTCCACTTCACGTGTGCTGCTCTCCCTGAGAATAGAGTCACATATTGGAATGTGCACATCAGCAAAAACCTGTTATAGGATATGTAGCCAAGCAATTACTGACATGCCATCTAATAATTTGTGTCTTTGAGAGGATTCAAACCTCTTCAGTGGGGCAGGCTGGTGATCTTTATACCATAATCTAGGCTCCTTGAGTAATATTTTTACCTGGCATATTGTTTTAATGTAGTTTTTAGTAGTATATTTTAAATAAAATATTAACTTTCAAACTCCTATATCCAGAATGCCTTGATACAGCTAATCATGCTCTTTAAAATATGACTATACATTCTTAAGAAAATAAAAAAATATATCGTAAAAGCAATACTTTATGCAATTTAATCTGTTTGAGGAACATCTTAAAGCAAATGTTTATAGGGTACCTGGCCTGGCAGTAAAAACAGACACTGGGGCATATTTATCAAGCTCCGAACGAAGCTTGATGCCCTGTGTTTTTGGCGAGCCTGCAGGCTCGCCAGAAACAGCAGTTATGAAGCAGCGGTCACAAAGACCGCTGCTCCATAACCTGTCCGCCTGCTCTGAGCAGGCGGACAGACATCGCCGGAAAGCAACTCGATCGAGTACGATCGGGTTGATTGACACCCCACTGCTGGCGGCCGATTGGCCGCGAGTCTGCAGGGGGCGGCGTTGCACCAGCAGCTCTTGTGAGCTGCTGGTGCAATGCTGAATACGGCAAGCGTAATGCTCGACGTATTCAGCGAGGTCTGTCAGACCTGATCCGACAGACCTTGATAAATTGGGGCCACTGAATCATAAATAGAGATGAAAAGAGCTCTCTCACTGCAAGTAATCACTTAGCTTGAAAGCACATTATTATATGTTTTTTAGGACTTTTTGTTACAAATTACATATTTTGTACAGAGAAAACAGAATTTATGTTTACCTGATAAATTACTTTCTCCAACGGTGTGTCCGGTCCACGGCGTCATCCTTACTTGTGGGATATTCTCTTCCCCAACAGGAAATGGCAAAGAGCCCAGCAAAGCTGGTCACATGATCCCTCCTAGGCTCCGCCTACCCCAGTCATTCGACCGACGTAAAGGAGGAATATTTGCATAGGAGAAACCATATGTTACCGTGGTGACTGTAGTTAAAGAAAATAAATTATCAGACCTGATTAAAAAAACCAGGGCGGGCCGTGGACCGGACACACCGTTGGAGAAAGTAATTTATCAGGTAAACATAAATTCTGTTTTCTCCAACATTGGTGTGTCCGGTCCACGGCGTCATCCTTACTTGTGGGAACCAATACCAAAGCTTTAGGACACGGATGAAGGGAGGGAGCAAATCAGGTCACCTAAATGGAAGGCACCACGGCTTGCAAAACCTTTCTCCCAAAAATAGCCTCAGAAGAAGCAAAAGTATCAAATTTGTAAAATTTAGAAAAAGTGTGCAGTGAAGACCAAGTCGCTGCCTTACATATCTGATCCACAGAAGCCTCGTTCTTGAAGGCCCATGTGGAAGCCACAGCCCTAGTGGAGTGAGCTGTGATTCTTTCAGGAGGCTGCCGTCCGGCAGTCTCATAAGCCAATCGGATAATGCTTTTAATCCAGAAGGAGAGAGAGGCAGAAGTTGCTTTTTGACCTCTCCGTTTACCAGAATAAACAACAAACAAAGCCAAAGTTTGTCTGAAAACCTTAGTAGCTGCTAAGTAAAATTTGAGAGCACGAACTACATCCAAGTTGTGCAACAAACGTTCCTTCTTTGAAACTGGATTAGGACACAAAGAAGGCACAACTATCTCCTGGTTAATGTCTTTGTTAGAAACAACTTTTGGAAGAAAACCAGGTTTAGTACGCAAAACCACCTTATCTGCATGGAACACCAGATAAGGAGAAGAACACTGCAGAGCAGATAATTCTGAAACTCTTCTAGCAGAAGAAATTGCAACCAAAAACAAAACTTTCCAAGATAATAACTTAATATCAACGGAATGTAAGGGTTCAAACGGAACCCCCTGAAGAACTGAAAGAACTAGGTTGAGACTCCAAGGAGGAGTCAAAATTTTGTAAACAGGCTTGATTCTAACCAGAGCCTGAACAAAGGCTAGAACATCTGGCACAGCTGCCAGCTTTTTGTGAAGTAACACAGACAAGGCAGAAATCTGTCCCATCAAGGAACTTGCAGATAATCCTTTTTCCAATCCTTCTCGAAGGAAGGATAGACTCTTAGGAATCTTAACCTTGTCCCAAGGGAATCCTGCAGATTCACACCAACAGATATACCAAATTATGTGGTAATTTTCTGGTTACAGGCTTTCAGGCCTGAACAAGAGTATTAATAACAGAATCTGAGAACCCTCGCTTTGATAAGATCAAGCGTTCAATCTCCAAGCAGTCAGCTGGAGTGGGTCGAACGGACCTAGAACAAGAAGGTCTCGTCTCAAAGGTAGCTTCCATGGTGGAGCCGATGACATATTCACCAGATCTGTATACCAAGTCCTGCGTGGCCACGCAGGAGCTATCAAAATCACCGACGCCCTCTCCTGATTGATCCTGGCTACCAGCCTGGGGATGAGAGGAAACGGCGGGAACACATAAGCTAGTTTGAAGGTCCAAGGTGCTACTAGTGCATCCACTAGAGCCGCCTTGGGATCCCTGGATCTGTACCCGTAGTAAGGAACTCTGAAGTTCTGACGAGAGGCCATCAGATCCATGTCTGGAATGCCCCACGGTTGAGTGACTTGGGCAAAGATTTCCGGATGGAGTTCCCACTCCCCCGGATGCAATGTCTGACGACTCAGAAAATCCGCTTCCCAATTTTCCACTCCTGGGATGTGGATAGCAGACAGGTGGCAGGAGTGAGACTCCGCCCATAGAATGATTTTGGTCACTTCTTCCATCGCTAGGGAACTCCTTGTTCCCCCCTGATGGTTGATGTATGAACTTGGCCCTCGCTAGCTGAGGCCAAGCTTTGAGAGCATTGAATATCGCTCTCAGTTCCAGAATATTTATCGGTAGAAGAGATTCTACCCGAGACCAAAGACCCTGAGCTTTCAGGGATCCCCAGACCGCGCCCCAGCCCATCAGACTGGCGTCGGTCGTGACAATGACCCACTCTGGTCTGCGGAAGGTCATCCCTTGTGACAGGTTGTCCAGGGACAGCCACCAACGGAATGAGTCTCTGGTCCTCTGATTTACTTGTATCTTCGGAGACAAGTCTGAATAGTCCCCATTCCACTGACTGAGCAGGAACAGTTGTAATGGTCTTAGATGAATGCGCACAAAAGGAACTATGTCCATTGCCGCTACCACCAAACCTATCACTTCCATGCACTGCGCTATGGAAGGAAGAGGAACGGAATGAAGTATCCGACAAGAGTCTAGAAGTTTTGTTTTTCTGGCTTCTGTCAGAAAAATCCTCATTTCTAAGGAGTCTATTATAGTTCCCAAGAAGGGAACCCTCGTTGACGGAGATAGAGAACTCTTTTCCACGTTCACTTTCCATCCGTGAGATCTGAGAAAGGCCAGGACAATGTCCGTGTGAGCCTTTACTTGAGGAAGGGACGACGCTCGAATCAGAATGTCGTCCAAGTAAGGTACTACAGCAATGCCCCTTGGTCTTAGCACCGCCAGAAGGGACCCTAGTACCTATGAGAAAATCCTAGGAGCAGTGGCTAATCCGAAAGAAAACGCCACGAACTGGAAATGCTTGTCCAGGAATTCAAACCTTAGGAACCGATGATGTTCCTTGTGGATAGGAATATGTAGATACGCATCCTTGAAATCCACCTTGGTCATGAATTGACCTTCCTGGATGGAAGGAAGAAGTGTTCGAATGGTTTCCATCTTGAACGATGGAACCTTGAGAAACTTGTTCAAGATCTTGAGATCTAAGATTGGTCTGAACGTTCCCTCTTTTTTGGGAACTATGAACAGATTGGAGTAGAACCCCATCCCTTGTTCTCCTAATGGAACAGGATGAATCACTCCCATTTTTAGCAGGTCTTCTACCCAATGTAAGAATGCCTGTCTTCTTATGTGGTCTGAAGACAACTGAGACCTGTGGAACCTCCCCCTTGGAGGAAGCCCCTTGAACTCCAGAGAATAACCTTGGGAGACTATTTCTAGCGCCCAAGGGTCCAGAACATCTCTTGCCCCAGCCTGAGCGAAGAGAGAGAGTCTGCCCCCCACCAGATCCGGTCCCGGATCGGGGGCCCGCATTTCATGCTGTCTTGGTAGCAGTGGCAGGTTTCCTGGCCTGCTTTCCTTTGTTCCAGCCTTGCATAGGTCTCCAGGCTGGATTGGCTTGAGAAGTATTACCTTCCTGCTTAGAGGACGTAGCCCTTGGGGCTGATCCGTTTCTGCGAAAGGGACGAAACTTAGGTTTATTTTTGGTCTTGAAAAGACCTATCCTGAGGAAGGGCGTGGCCCTTGCCCCCAGTGATATCAGAGATAATCTCTTTCAAGTCAGGGCCAAAGAGTGTTTTCCCCTTGAAAGGAATGTCAAGCAATTTGTTCTTGGAAGACGCATCCGCTGCCCAAGATTTTAACCAAAGCGCTCTGCGCCACAATAGCAAACCCAGAATTTTTTCGCCGCTAACCTAGCCAATTGCAAGGTGGCGTCTAGGGTGAAAGAATTAGCCAATTTAAGAGCACGAATTCTGTCCATAATCTCCTCATAAGAAGAAGAATTACTAATAATCGCCTTTCCTAGCTCAAACTAGAAACACGCGGCTGCAGTGACAGGGACAATGCATGCAATTGGTTGTAGAAGGGAACCTTGCTGAACAAACATCTTTAGCAGACCTTCTAATTTTTTATCCATAGGATCTTGGAAAGCACAACTATCTTCTATGGGTATAGTGGCGCGCTTGTGTAGAGTAGAAACCGCCCCCTCGACCTTGGGGACTGTCTGCCATCAGTCCTTTCTGGTGTCGACTATAGGAAAACAATTTTATAAATATGGGGGGAGGTACTAAAGGTATACCGGGCCTGTCCCATTCTGTACTAACAATGTACGCCACCCGCTTGGATATAGGAAAAGCTTCGGGGGGCCCCGGGGCCTCTAAGAACTTTTCCATTTTACATAGTGGTTCTGGAATGACCAGATAATCACAATCATCCAAATTGGATAACACCTCCTTAAGCAGAGCGCGGAGATGTTCCAACTTAAATTTAAAAGTAATCACATCAGGTTCAGCTTGTTGAGAAATGTTTCCTGAATCTGAAATTTCTCCCTCAGACAAAACCTCCCTGGCCCCCTCAGACTGGTGTAGGGGCCCTTCAGAAACCATATCATCAGCGTTCTCATGCTCTACAGAATTTTCTAAAACAGAGCAGTCGCGCTTTCACTGATAAGTGGGCATATTGGCTAAAATGTTTTTGATAGAATTATCCATTACAGCCGTTAAATGTTGCATAGTAAGGAGTATTGGCGCACTAGATGTACTAGGGGCCTCCTGTATGGGCAAGACTGGTGTAGACGAAGGAGGGGATGATGCAGTACCATGCTTACTCCCCTCACTTGAGGAATCATCTTGGGCATCATTTTTACTAAATTTTTTTTTTATGACATAAAATACATATAGTTAAATGAGAAGGAACCTTGGTTTCCCCACAGTCAGAACACAATCTATCTGGTAGTTCAGACATGTTAAACAGGCATAAACTTGATAACAAAGCACAAAAAACGTTTTAAAATAAAACCGTTACTGTCACTTTAAATTTTAAACTAAACACACTTTATTACTGCAATTGCGAAAAAGTATGAAGGAATTGTTCAAAATTCACCAAAATTTCACCACAGTGTCTTAAAGCCTTAAAAGTATTGCACACCAAATTTGGAAGCTTTAACCCTTAAAATAACGGAACCGGAGCCGTTTTTATATTTAACCCCTTTACAGTCCCTGGAATCTGCTTTGCTGAGACCCAACCAAGCCCAAAGGGGAATACGATACCAAATGATGCCTTCAGAAAGACCTTTCTATGTATCAGAGCTCCACACACATGCAGCTGCATGCCATGCTGTCCTCAAAAACAAGTGCGCCATACCGGCGCGAAAATGAGACTCTGCCTATGCTTTGGGAAAGCCCCTAAAGAATAAGGTGTCTAAAACAGTGCCTGCCGATATTATTATATCAAAATACCCAGATAAAATGATTCCTCAAGGCTAAATATGTGTTAATAATCAATCGATTTAGCCCAGAAAAAGTCTACAGTTTAAATAAGCCCTTGTGAAGCCCTTATTTACAATCGTAATAAACATGGCTTACCGGATCCCATAGGGAAAATGACAGCTTCCAGCATTACATCGTCTTGTTAGAATGTGTCATACCTCAAGCAGCAAGGGACTGCAAACTGTTCCCCCAACTGAAGTTAATTGCTCTCAACAGTCCTGTGTGGAACAGCCATGGATTTTAGTTACGGTTGCTAAAATCATTTTCCTCATACAAACAGAATTCTTCATCTCTTTTCTGTTTCTGAGTAAATAGTACGTACCAGCACTATTTGAAAATAACAAACTCTTGATTGAATAATGAAAAACTACAGTTAAACACTAAAAAACTCTAAGCCATCTCCGTGGAGATGTTGCCTGTACAACGGCAAAGAGAATGACTGGGGTAGGCGGAGCCTAGGAGGGATCATGTGACCAGCTTTGCTGGGCTCTTTGCCATTTCCTGTTGGGGAAGAGAATATCCCACAAGTAAGGATGACGCCGTGGACCGGACACACCTATGTTGGAGAAATTAGACATTTTTGTGTGTATCCTTTATGTTACACTAATATTTGTCAATGCAATCACAGGTTGTAAACTTTGTATCATACTAAATATATATAAGCATCACTAAAACTAGCAAAACATTTTATTCAAATGGAGTGAGTTGGCTTTAAATTTGAAAACGTATTATCACATGTTATCTCATGCAGAGTTTATTGAAGAGATTGGATAATACCTCTGTATTATAAACCTGATTAAAATACTATGGGCTAGATTACAAGTATATATATATCGCAGTATATATATTTTTTTGGGATTGCAAAGACTCATACGGCTAGATTTAGAGTTTGGCGTTAGCCATCAAAACCAGCGTTAGAGGCTCCTAACGCTGGTATTTAGAGTCGTGTAGGTAAGGGTCTAAAGCTCACTTTGCAGCCGCGACTTTTCCATACAGCAGATCCCCCTACGCCATTTGCGTATCCTATCTTTTCAATGGGATCTTTCTAACGCCGGTATTTAGAATCTTGGCTGAAGTGAGCGTTAGAAATCTAACGACAAAACTCCAGCCGCAGAAAAAAGTCAGGAGTTAAGAGCTTTCTGGGCTAACGCCGGTTCATAAAGCTCTTAACTACTGTGCTCTAAAGTACACTAACACCCATAAACTACCTATGCACCCCTAAACCGAGGCCCCCCACATCGCCGCCACTCTAATAAAAATTTTTAACCCCTAATCTGCCGACCGCACACCGCCGCAACCTACGTTATCCCTATGTACCCCTAATCTGCTGCCCCTAACACCGCCGACCCCTATATTATATTTATTAACCCCTAATCTGCCGCCACCAATGTCGCTGCTACTTTACCTACAATTATTAACCCCTAATCTACCGACCGGACCTCACCGCTACTATAATAAAGTTATTAACCCCTAATCCGCCTCACTCCCGCCTCAATAACCCTATAATAAATAGTATTAACCCCTAATCTGCCCTCCCTAACATCGGCGACACCTAACTTCAAGTATTAACCCCTAATCTGCCGACCGGACCTCACCACTACTATAATAAATGTATTAACCCCTAAAGCTAAGTCTAACCCTAACACTAGCACCCCCTTAAATATAATTGAAATCTAACAAAATAAATTAACTCTTATTAAATAAATTATTCCTATTTAAAGCTAAATACTTACCTGTAAAATAAACCCTAATATAGCTACAATATAAATTATAATTATATTGTAGCTATTTTAGGATTTATATTTATTTTACAGGCAACTTTGTATTTATTTTAACCAGGTACAATAGCTATTAAATAGTTAGTCAGCATAGTCTATATCAGTCAGAATAGGGCATTAGGGCAGTATTCTGTCTATGATTAAGGCTCCCAAGGAGCTGAAACGCGTCAGACGCCCACCCCAGCCCCTTTTCTGCTGTCCATCATAGCCATTTGCCTTGTATATATATCTTAGAAGCTTTTATATTGTTGCCAATAAACATTCACCTTTTGCTTTGAGCTCCCTGTCTGGACCCTTCTTCGTTCTACTACAGTTCCATAGCGATGGAGATCGCTACTACGGACACATCTTGGCAGTGAATCTTCTTGTTTTCCTTTGGCAATAACTTTCTTGGGATGAGAGCGCTGTTCGGAATACACACGCATACTGAGACTAAGGAGTGACGTCATCAGCAGCAGACGGAGGACACACGCTGCAAGCACACGCTGAGGACACACGCTGTAAAGCATACGCTGAGGGCTCACAGAGCCGAGAGCGATACAGCGCACCAGCTGACAGATTCGGGAGAAGGAACAGAGTGGAGTACACACTGGGTTAGCAGGTACCGCACAATACGGACACTCATATACAACGTTCTATGCTTTATAAGGCTGAATTTTGATAAAAGGTTTTGATATTTAATCCGCATATGTTTGCTTGGTACATTACCCATAACAGTACTTTTGCCACCATACGTTTCCATAATCTCAACGATTAATGTCCACCATATATTCCAACAAGAACATGCATACCCAAGTTGAAACAAAGTAAATAGGACCTACCCGTATGAGACTGAATCCTTAATTCTCTATTTTCATTATAAGTAATCACTCACAGCAGTCACCGGGCAGATTCCATTAATATTACTTATTGCCTCTAAAAAGCACAGGAAAACTTCTACATGTTGTTACATGGACATTTATTGTTAGCTTATACAGCAACATGACTACTTTAACATAACAGAGGCTAGTGACTTCTTAAGTCTCTATACATTGGAGAGGGAAGGCTTGAGTGAGGAAGCGACTATTGACTTCCATAAGGGCTTCAAGCCCAAGTCAGTTTTTTATCCCACTCAATGTAGGGGCACTGCCCTGGAGTCGTTTCAACGACGCATGGAGGAAGATCTGGTTAGACTAGATCGGGAGCAAAAGGTAACAAAAAGCAACCTGACAAGGGGTCAGAGATTGGCTTTGAACAAACTCCGGAATAGAGAAGACATCATAGTGAAGCAGTCTGACAAAGGGGGCTCTGTCGTTGTGTTGGACCGTAATTATTACATTTCCGAGGCACAAAGACAACTTCAGGACCAAGAGGTCTATGAAAAGTTACCAGGGGACCCCACACGGCTTTTTGGAGCACTATTACTAGACCTAATAGATGATGGCAGGTATCAAGGCCTAATAGACGATGACACCTTTGATTTCCTGAACACTAAACATCCCGTGGTGCCGATATTCCATCACCTCCCCGAGGTACATAAGTCCTTGGAGGAGGTGAAGGGACGGCCCATAGTCTCAGGAATAGGGTCACTTCTTGAGAATTTGGGCAACTGGCTCGAATCACTATTACAACCACTGGTTTACAAACTACCGTCTTTTCTAAGGGACACTAAACATCTATTAAACATATTGAGTACCTGCGAATGGGAAGACCATATGTCATGGCTGGCCATTGATGTGGTAGGGCTGTACTCGGCCATTCCACATGAACAAGGCCTATTAGCCACGCGATACATGCTTGACAGATTTAGTGATTACTCTGTTAACTTGAAGAGCTACATCCTTTAAGTATTGAAATTCTCACTGACACACAATTATTTTGAATTCTTGGGTGATCATTACCTACAGAAGAGAGGCACGGCCATGGGGGTCAAATTTGCCCCAGCCTATGCAAACATCTTCATGGGCTACTGGGAGCACCAATACATCTACAGTGACCAAAATCCATTTTTTGGATCCATTATCGGATATAAAAGGTATATCGATGACCTCCTATTTGTGTGGTCTGGTACACAATCAGACAGTGAAATGTTTGTTGATTATCTCAACAACAATGAAATGGGATTACATTTTACCTTTACTTTTGAGAAGAATGAGCTTCCATTCCTGGATCTAGTCCTAACCGGACTTCCAGGGGAAAACAGAGTAAGCACCTCATTATATGTCAAACCTATTTCGTCTAACACCTACTTACATGCCAGAAGTAATCATCCTCCACATACCAGTTATGGAATAGCCAAAGGGCAATTTTTGCGAATTCGGCGCAACTGCTCAGAGGATGATAGCTTTCTGGCAGAAAGTGAAACATTAACCAAGAGGTTGTTGGAGCGTGGTTATGACATCGATGTGGTGCATAAAGCACTAGATGATGTCAAACATCTCAATAGGAACTCTCTCCTTGAGATCAGAACAGTAACAAAGGAAGCTAGACAAAAGCCCACCTTTGTGACTACTTATAGTCCCCAATACTATTCTATCTGCAAAATATTGCGCAAAAATTTGCCAATTTTGTTGGGAGATGATTTTCTCAAAGATGATATCAAGGAAGGTTGCTTTTGCGTAGCAAGACGAAATACAACCATCGGCAATCAAATTTCGCCATCAATGCTCAAGAAATCAAGACCACAAAGTACTTGGCTTTCACAGAAGGGGCACTATAAATGTGGTAATAGTACCTGCAAGGTTTGCGGATATGTCATCACGGGGAAATTTTTCCAATCCCTGGCCACGCAAAAAGTGTACTCGTTATCACAATGTACTAACTGTAGATCGACTTTTGTGATCTACATGATTACATGCAGCCTTTGCCAGAAGCAATACATAGGGTGCACCTCCCGGGAAGCCAGGGAGAGGATCAGTGCCCACCTTAATGACATCGAAAGGGGGATAACACCCACTGGAGCCTCCAAACACTTTGTGGATGAGCACAATAAAGATCTAAGCACATTCACCTGGACTGTGATAGATCAGATAAAAAGGAAGCCTAGAGGTGGAGATAGATTGAAGGACCTCCTTGCCAAAGAAGTGTTCTGGATCTTCACCCTAGGCAGTCAGCAACCTTCCGGTCTAAACATTGAGACGGATCTAATCAATCATTGGTAATGGATTGCTCCCTACCTGCTCTTGACTATATTATATTGTGTTTTCAAACAATATAATATCTAAATAAGTAACTGAGTCTCAATCTGTATTTAAGTACTAAAATACACACTTGTAAATACTTTTTTGTGTATGTTTCCAGCTGAGTCAGCTAGTTTCATTTCAGTTTATTTAAATTAGGAATTAGAGTTGATTAATAGGAGGGCATCACTTTATCATGACACGATAACATTTGGATTTGCAAAAAATATAAAGTTAATATAGATATAAGCATGAATCCAATAATACAGTAGTTGTTGTGATTGGTTACATGCCCTCTTGCTTACCAACTAAAAACCACTCTTAGGTTATTCAAATATGTATCCAGCACTTAGCACATTAACCCCACACTCACCTACTTAGAATCAGTGAAAGTTGAATATAACTGAGTTGCTACTTTCTATAATAAGCAGTAAAAATGTATGATCACAAGCAAAATTTGGTATATATTCATCATACAATGCGATTAGATTAGTAGTAATCGTTTGGAAACTCAATTATCTAATTAGTTTATATATCTTTTTCTTTTTCTTTCACTTGTTTATCTACTAAATCATTAGTCTATGGTGAATAGGGTACCAGCAAGGCTATATACATACATATAATAAAATAAATATTTTAGAGAATTACATTTTCACAGCATAAGGCACTCAACCTTACACAGGTAGTTCTCCATAATAGGTATACGCCCACAAGTAACACAGGTAGGTCAGGCTATCCAATAGTAAGTCAGCATAGTCTATATCAGTCAGAATAGGGCATTAGGGCAGTATTCTGTCTATGATTAAGGCTCCCAAGGAGCTGAAACGCGTCAGACGCCCACCCCAGCCCCTTTTCTGCTGTCCATCATAGCCATTTGCCTTGTATATATATCTTAGAAGCTTTTATATTGTTGCCAATAAACATTCACCTTTTGCTTTGAGCTCCCTGTCTGGACCCTTCTTCATTCTATTTTAGGATTTATATTTATTTTACAGGCAACTTTGTATTTATTTTAACCAGGTACAATAGCTATTAAATAGTTAAGAACTATTTAATAGCTACCTAGTTAAAATAATTACAAAATTACCTGTAAAATAAATCCTAACCTAAGTTACAATTAAACCTAACACTATACTATCAATAAATTAATTAAATAAAATACCTACAATTAAATCTAACACTACACTATCAATAAATTAATTACATGAAATAACTACAAATAAATACAATTAAATAAACTAAATAAAGTACAAAAAATAAAAAAAAGCTAAGTTACAAAAAATTAAAAATTTAATTACAAACATAATAAAAATATTACAACAATTTTAAGCTAATTACACCTACTTTAAGCCCCCTAATAAAATAACAAAGCCCCACAAAATAAAAAAATGCCCTACCCTATTCTAAAATTAAAATAGAAAAGCCTTTTGCGGGGCATGCCCCAAAGAATTCAGCTCTTTTGCCTGTAAAAAAAAAACACAATACCCCCCCCAACATTACAACCCACCACCCACATACCCCTAATCTAACCCAAACCCCCCTTAAATAAACCTAACACTAAGCCCCTGAAGATCTTCCTACCTTATCTTCACCACACCGGGAATCAAGGATCCGTCCAGGCTCCGAAATCTTTATCCAAGCCCAAGCGGGGGCTGGAGATCCATCATCCGGCTGAAGTCTTCTATCAAGCGGCAAGAAGAAGTCCAGTAGAGGCTCCAAAGTCTTCATCCTATCCGGGCAGAAGAGGAGATCCGGACCGGCAACCATCTTCATCCAAGCGGCATCTTCTATCTTCATCCGATGACGAGCAGCTCCATCTTGAAGACCTCCGGTGTGGATCCATCCTCTTCTTCCGACATCCTAAGTCCGAATGAAGGTTCCTTTAAATGACGTCATCCAAGATGGCGTCCCTCGAATTCCGATTGGCTGATGGGATTCTATCAGCCAATCGAATTAAGGTAGGGAAAATCTGATTGGCTGATTGAATCAGCCAATCAGATTGAGCTTGCATTCTATTGGCTGTTCCGATCAGCCAATAGAATGCGAGCTCAATCTGATTGGCTGATTGGATCAGCCAATCGGATTGAACTTGAATCTGATTGGCTGATTCCATCAATTTCGGAGCCTGGACGGATCGGTGATACCCGGTGTGGTGAAGATAAGGTAGGAAGATCTTCAGGGGCTTAGTGTTAGGTTTATTTAAGGGGGGTTTGGGTTAGATTAGGGGTATGTGGGTGGTGGGTTGTAATGTTGGGGGGGAGGTATTGTATGTTTTTTTACAGGCAAAAGAGCTGAATTCTTTGGGGCATGCCCCGCAAAAGGCCCTTTTAAGGGCTGGTAAGGTAAAAGAGCTTTTCTATTTTAATTTTAGAATAGGGTAGGGCATTTATTTATTTTGGGGGGCTTTGTTATTTTATTAGGGGGCTTAGAGTAGCTGTAATTAGCTTAAAATTGTTGTAATATTTTTATTATGTTTGTAATTAATGTTTTTATTTTTTGTAACTTAGCTTTTTTATTTTTTGTACTTTATTAGTTTATTTGTATTTATTTGTAGGTATTTTATTTAATTAATTTATTGATAGTGTAGTGTTAGATTTAATTGTAGATAATTGTAGGTATTTTATTTAATTCATTTATTGATAGTGTAGTGTTAGGTTTAATTGTAGATAATTGTAGGTATTTTATTTAATTCATTTATTGATATTGTAGTGTTAGGTTTAATTGTAACTTAGGTTAGGATTTATTTTACAGGTAATTTTGTAATTATTTTAACTAGGTAGCTATTAAATAGTTATTAACTATTTAATAGCTATTGTACCTGGTTAAAATAAATACAAAGTTGCCTGTAAAATAAATATTATTCCTAAAATAGCTACAATATAATTATAATTTATATTGTAGCTATATTAAGGTTTATTTTACAGGTAAGTATTTAGCTTTAAATAGGTATAATTTATTTAATAAGAGTTAATTTATTTTGTTAGATAAAAATTATATTTAACTTAGGGGGGTGTTAGGGTTAGACTTAGCTTTAGGGGTTAATACATTTATTAGAGTAGCGGTGAGGTCCGGTTAGCAGATTAGGGGTTAATACTTGAAGTTAGGTGTCAGCGATGTTAGGGAGGGCAGATTAGGGGTTAATACTATTTATTATAGGGTTAGTGAGGCGGATTAGGGGTTAATAACTTTACTATAGTAGCGGTGAGGTCCGGTCGGCAGATTAGGGGTTAATTATTGTAGGTAGGTGGCGGCGACGTTGTGGGGGGCAGATTAGGGGTTAATAAATATAATATGGGGTCGGCGGTGTTAGGGGCAGCAGATAAGGGGTACATAGGTATAATGTAGGTTGCGGCAGTGTACAGAGCGGCAGATTAGGGGTTAAAAAAAATATGCAGGGGTCAGCGATAGCGGGGGCGGCAGATTAGGGGTTAATAAGTGTAAGGCTAGGGGTGTTAAGACTCGGGTACATGTTAGAGTGTTAGGTGCAGACATAGGAAGTGTTTCCCCATAGGAAACAATGGGGCTGCGTTAGGAGCTGAACGCTGCTTTTTTGCAGGTGTTAGGTTTTTTTTCAGCTCAAACTGCCCCATTGTTTTCTATGGGGGAATCGTGCACAAGCACGTTTTTGAAGCTGGACGCATCCGTAAGCACCGCTGGTATTGAGAGTTGCAATGGCGGTAAATATGCTATACGCTCCCTTTTTGGAGCCTAACGCAGCCCTTCTGTGAACTCTAAATACCAGCGGTATTTAAAAGGTGCGGGGGGAAAAAAAACAGCGTTAGCTACGCGGGTCGTTACCAACAAAACTCTAAATCTAGCCGATAGTTAAGCTTTTTGCACTGGTCGGGTTGCGCTCATATTACAAGTTTTAAAAAAACGCATTTGGTGCTAGTGAATGACGGTTCACTAGATGAAATTTGAAAATCGCAATCACGTTATTTCATTCCCACATAGAAGTCAATGAAGCAAAAAAAGGTTAAAATAAAAACACTCTCTCACGCAAACACCATGACATATTCGCAATAGCACTAATCCAACATGAAAATATGAATATTTCATATTACAATGTTCTTTAACATGTTTTTTTGTAATATGCGCATACTGTAATATGCGCATACCCGACATGTAAAATATGTATACATATATATTAATGTATTTATATGTGCATATATGTCTGTAAATACATATATACACATAATAATACATTAATACATAAGTATACATATATAGACATATGTCTTTTTAATGATTTCTAAATAAATTGTTATATTTTACTAAGACCAGTGAGTGCCTGCATTTTGTGGACATTATATATATATATATATATATATATATGTATTCTTGTGAACTGCTTGTGCAATGCTGCCCCCTGTAGATTTGCGGCCACTCGCCCGCTAGAAGAGGGTATCAATCAGCCCAATCATTTAGGATCGGACGGATTGCAGACCGCAGTCTCAGAGTAGGAGGATCAGTTATGGAGCAGCAGTCTTTAGACCGCTGCTTCATAACTGCTGTTTCCAGCGAGCCTGAAGGCTGGCGCGTAAACAGGGGCATTAAGCTTCATTCGGAGCTTGATAATTTGGTCCCTTTATAACTTTTGAATGCAATTTTTATTTTTAATAATTTTTATTACTCAGTGTTAGTATGAGTGTAACTGTACTTTGTAATGTATTTTTGATGTGTTTTGTGCAACTTTTTAATTTCGGAAAACAGTTAACCACAGCTTGGAAATTGCGGTAAGGATTCTTGCGTAAATCAAGATTGCACTAGCGATATTGCGTTTTCACTCCACTTGTAATATCAGCACAATTAAAAATGCTTGCAAAAAGGTGATCTCACTTGAGCAAAACTGTCTGTGTCTCACTTGTAATCTAGCCCTATTAGGGAATATATTTAAAGAATGTACCTTTAATTGCATCTCCATCCCAGATGTTGGATAACCATGCCTATATCTATAACAAAGTGTATTTAAAGGGACAGAAAACAAAGTATGATGTTTGAAACATTAATTACTTAAATATAATGTTTGCCATATATGGCCAAGATTACAAATTGAGCATTAAACTGATAGTGCTTTAATTTCTACTTCCAAAGTTCAGCATAAATGTGAGCGCTTGAGCAAAATCATAGGCGGCACTAAGATCTGGAGGGCGTATAGCATGGCCACACTAAATCCCATACATAATAGAATTCTATGGGGGGTGCTGAATAACTCAAGTCCTGGCTAATACTCGAACGCTAACCTGAAAGAGCACTAAAACCAGGGAGAAATAGTGAAGTTCATCAAACTTTTAATATATTTTCTATCATATATCTAATCTATCTATCTATCTATCTATCTATCTATCTATCTATCTATCTGTAAGTGTATTATTAATAAAAATGTTTAAGGTAAGTTTTAGTTAACGGGATATGGTATATGACATGGTGTTGGAATGGGAAGGGCTCAAAGGTGTACATGTATGTGTGTGTATTTGTATGTGTTCTAAACAGGTTTATCAGGGGTAAAAAGGCAGCTACTGTATGTTTTTGTCCCTATATTTCTCATAAGGTAAGATAACAGTTTTATTCTTTGCTGGGTGCAGTATAGTGTGCACAACTAGCATTATTACAGCAAGCAATGTCTGGTAGCTGAGTAGCTACCTCTGCACATATTCTACAGCTGGCTAGGAAGTTTAGGAAAATAGAAAGTTGTGTAAGAAAAGAACAGTGCAGTATCATTATACACAGTTCCTAACAGGAAATGGAAAAAAGGCTATTCTAAAGTTGCTTATGTGTAGCCTTTATTAAGAACTTTAAAAATATTTGTGAAAAGCTACTTGAAAAGAATATGATATGTATATTTCTTATAATAGTAAATGCACGCTCTCAATAGGACCCCCCGTATTTGGATCCTACTCTAGTTCATCTTGCCAATAAAACCCCCTTTTTTTTGGTATCCAATGTTTGTCCCACAACTGCTGTCTTTTTGAAGAACCAAAATTACGGCCAGATTACGAGTTTTGCGTTAGGAGCTATGCGGTGCTAATGAGCAGTTTTTTCTCACAACCAATAGGATTGTACTTGCATTCTATTGGCTGTTCCAATCAGCCAATAGAATGCGAGCTCAATCCTATTGGCTGATTGGATCAGCCAATAGGATTGAACTTCAATCCTATTGGCTGATTGCATCAGCCATTAGGATTTTTTCAACCTTAATTCCGATTGGCTATCAGCCAATCGTAATCTAAGGGATGCCATCTTGGATGACGTTATTTAAAGGAACCTTCATTCAGTAAGAAGACTCCGGATGAAGAGGATGCTCCACGTCGGATGTCTTGAAGATGGACCCGCTCCGCGCCGGATGGATGAAGATAGAAGATGCCATCTGGATGAAGACTTCTGCCCGTCTGGAGGACCACTTCGCCAGGTTTGGATGAAGACTTCTCCCGGCTTCGTTGAGGACTTCGACCCGGATGGATGAAGACTTCTGCCGCTTCCTTGAGGACGGATGTCCGATCTTCAGAACAGTAAGTCGATCTTCAGGGGGTTAGTGTTAGGTTTTTTTAAGGGTGTATTGGGTGGGTTTATTTTTTAGGTTAGGGCTTTGGGCTGCAATAGAGCTAAATGCCCTTTTAAGGGCAATGCCCATCCAAATGACCTTTTCAGGGCAATGGGGAGCTTAGGTTTTTTTAGTTAGTATTTTATTTGAGGGGTTGGTTGTGTGGGTGATGGGTTTTACTGTTGGGGGGTTGTTTGTATTTTTTTTGACAGGTAAAAGAGCTGATTACTTTGGGGCAATGCCCTGCAAAAGGCCCTTTTAAGGGCTATTGATAGTTTAGTTTAGGCTAGGGTTTTTTTTTATTTTGGGGGGGCTTTTTATGTTTATAGGGCTATTAGATTAGGTGGAATTAGTTTAAAGATCTGTAATTTGTTTTTTATTTTGTGTAATTTAGTGGTTTATTTTTTTGTAATTTAGGTATTTGTATTTAATTTAGTTAATTGTATTTAATTTAGGTAATTTATTTAATTGTAGTGTAAGGTTAGGTGTTAGTGTAACTCAGGTTAGGTTTTATTTTATAGGTAAATTTGTATTTATTTTAGCTAGGAAGTTAGTAAATAGTTAATAACTATTTAGTAACTATTCTACCTAGTTAAAATAAATACAAACTTGCCTGTAAAATAAAAATAAACCCTGAGATAGCTACAATGTAACTATTAGTTATATTGTAGCTAGCTTAGCGTTTATTTTATAGGTAAGTATTTAGTTTTAAATAGGAATTATTTAGTTAATGATAGGAATTTTTAGTTAGATTTATTTTAATTATAATTAAGATATGGGGTGTTAGACTTAGGTTTAGGGGTTAATAAATTTAATATAGTGGCGGCGACGTTGGGGGCGGCAGATTAGGGGTTAATAAATGTAGAAATAAAAAGGGCACAGAAGGTTAATAAATGTAGGTAGGTGGCGGCAATGTTAGGGGCGGCAGATTAGGGGTTAATAATATTTAACTAGTGTTTGCGATGCTGGAGTGTGGCGGTTTAGGGGTTAATATGTTTATTATAGTGGTGGTAATGTCAAGAGCGGCAGATTGGGGTTAATAATTTTATTTTACTATTTGCAATGCGGGAGGGCCTCGGTTTAGGGGATAATAGGTAGTTTATGGGTGTTAGTGTACTTTTTAGCACTTTAGTTATGGGTTTTATGCTACAGCTTGTAGTGTAAAACTCATAACTACTGACTTTAGAATGCGTTACGAATCTTGTGGTATAGGCTGTACCGCTCACTTTTTGGCCTAAAAAAAAAAAAAGCTTGTAATACAGGCGCAATGGAAGTCCCATTGAAAAAAGACTTTACGGAAATTGCGTAAGTTAATTTGCGGTACGGCCAAAAAAGTGTGCGGGATAGCTGTACCTACAAGAATCGTAATCTTAATGCTGCTTTTTTACTCATAACGCAAAACTCGTAATCTAGCCGATAGTTTTCTTTTTCTTAAAATAATGTGTTTTTCCTTTCTGCCTTTTGGTTTGGGATGATTACACATAGTAGATAAAACCAACTTCAATTGAACCTTGAATGTGTTGACTTTTATGGATTATAAAGGCATATGTTTGTTACTATTTGATATATCACTAGTTTATTATAATATTATATACATACTGGGGGATATTTATCAAAGCGTCAATCTCTGTGCATTCGCCGGCGTCAATAGGGTCGCCAGACGTCGCTGATGCAGATCCACATACAATGCCCTTATTTATAAAAAAAACGTCAAAAAACGCGCGTCAAGTACGGCACGATGAGCATCAGACTGTTGTTAACTAACAGTCATCGATGTTGCGGTTATTCTGGTTTTTCCCAATTTTATTTATATAATTTCATTACTGTCCATGAACAAGCACATTTCTCTAAAATATAATCTTATTTTTTTCACATAAATTAATGTGTATCTGTTTTTCTAGAAGTCATGGTATGCTTTTATCTCATTTTTTTTTATAAATGATTATTAATGCTAGAATTTGTACATATATCTTTGCACATATATGTATATATATATATATATATATATATATATATATATATGTGTGTGTGTGTGTCTGTGTGTGTTATGTCAGAAATCTTTTGAAAACATATTTATATGTCCCAAAATTCCTTTTTTTTGTTCTAAACATTCATATCTCTGTGTTTATTTATACCACTATATATATATATATATATATATATATATATATATATATATATATATATATATATAGAGAGAGAGAGAGAGAGAGAGAGAGAGAGAGAGAGAGAGAGAAGATTTATTATTATTCAGAGTAGGAATATTTGTGAATATAACATGTAATCAGGGTATCATATGTATTTATTTGCAATCAATGGGTATTTTAAGAGCTGGGCCAGTTTTCTCTCTGTACCTGTGTAACCCCTCCTGATTGCAATCTAGTTTTAAAAACCACCCCTACACATGTCTTAAAAAATTGGCTGGCATATAAGATAACATTTCTTATTGAAAAAGAAATTCAAGAGAAGGAATAAATACACTGAAAATAGCATCACAGTAAAGAGTGGATTTTGATTTCTGCTGTATCTGATTCATAACAGTTTAATGTTAGGTGGGCTATCCCTTTGAGCTATCAGCTTAAGATTATATTAAATCAAACATCAATTTGAAATTTTAAAATCATTGTCTAAAATATTACACTGTGTGTCCTAATGCCAGCATCAATGTTTATCTTTAATATTAATTTCACATATACAAACTTTCAAAGTATAATACACAATGTAACAAATGACACTTACAAGTTCTGATGAGTGATCAATGACACAAGTATCGAGCAATTTGATTCATTAGTGATAGTTTAAAATGTATATTTGAATCAGATTGGCTGATGTTATAAATCATGTGAATATGTGTATTCCAATCAAAAGTGATTGAAAAATTCACTAGTGTGTGGGTTGTTTAGGAGTTTGTGTCATAATTGGTGCGAAAAGTGTTGCGTCAAATTTGGTGCGAAGTGGAGAGTGGAACTTGTATTACATGCAAATAAATTTTTCCAAAAAAAATGAAAAGGAAGTTAGCTATATTATGTTGTGTATTTATTTCATTGTTATCTCTATATTTATTAGTGAAACAAGTTTGCGGCAAAACTTTGCAACAAATTTGGAGAAATAGTATTGTCCCTTTGCTATGTAATGAGAGACAAAGTTGTAACATAATCCATAAGTAGTTTTTATTTTTATCCCTATATCTACCAGTTTGATTTAGAAAGGGTATACAATTTTAATAAAGTTTCTAATTTACTTTTATTATGTAATATACTTCATTCGCTTGTAGCATCGAACAAAAGCTTTCTGTGTTTTAAGACTCATATTGATTTCTAAGGCATCCGTGACTTCAAGGGTGGCAGATTGAAAACTAAGTACGCTGCATCAAAATAGACGCAAGCGTACCTGTTAAATGTTTGATAAATTGTGATAAGGGTCAAATAGAGTCGAATGTGAATTTGAAACTTCTGTAATGACGTAAGCATCAATCTGCGTCGGATTGAGATTGTGGGAGCGTATATTACTTCACAAATTTCAACATTTGACAATCTTGACGCATTTATAACTACGGCAGATCAATCTCACGACAAATACAGCGCAAGATTCAAGCGTATTTTCCGTTGACGCTTTGATAAATATCACCCTATATCTATTACATTACACGTAAGGTGAACATACAAGGGTCTTTCTGAAAGTAATGCCTGTTTGCTATTTGCTCCAAAATTATTAACTCAAATGTGATGTTTTTACACCACCAGATAGAGTAACTCCTCCTGCATAACTGACATAATTTCTGTAATTCTAGGTTTAGCACAACTATGGATGTTAAGCAGAAACAAAGAGCTGTCATCGAGTTCTTGAGCAAAGAAGGATGTACTGCTGCTGACATCCACCAAACGCTCAGAAATCGATGTTTGTATCCTGCAAAGATGGGTGAAAAAAGTTTAAAGAAGGCAAAACAGATTGTTGAGGAACTTGGCTGTGGTCACAGTGCTGTTGAGCAGATTATCCAAAAACTGGGATACTGGAAATTGAGTGCTTAATGGGTTCCTCATCAATTAACATCTGATTTGAAAAAATCCTAATCAATTAACATCTGATTTGTGTTCAGAACTGTTGAAGCCAACAAGGAAAAGTTTTTTTGGGGGGAATTTTTGCACTGGTGATGAGACCTGGGCATACCTTTATGACCCAGAGACCAATAATCAGTCGAAGGAGTGGTAGCTCTTTAGCTCCCCTAGACCAAAGAAATTTAAAAGCCAGCACTCAGCACATAAGAGTATGGTGAATATCTTCTGGGATGACAAGGGGTTATGTTGCTTGATTTCCTCAAACGTGGGACAACAATAAACAGCGACCGCTACATTGCATCATTCTGGAAACTTAGAGAAGCCATCTATAAGAAAAGACCACAGAACAGTTGAATGAAATCCAGTTACACAACGATAATGCACAACATCACACTTCTTCTTTTGCAAAAATTAGATGGTCAAGGGTGCCACAGCCACCTTACAGCCCTGATGTCGCACCCTCAGAGTTCTACTTGTTCGGTCAAATGAAGGAAAGTCTTCAGGGGTGGTGCCTCAATGATACAGGTGAAGTGAAAAATGCTATGATATCAGATGATGGCTGAGGGAATCCCCAAATACTTTTTCTAAAGTTGCTTTGATAATTGGATTAAATGGTGGTATAAATTTATCACCACTAGAGAAGACTATTTTGAATAGTACAATGTTGTAGATAAAGAGTTACTCTACACATGTATGTAGTTCCACATGTCTTGTGTAGTTAATAAAGGAAATATGACCTGACAGTCATTATTTTCAGTACAACCCGTATCTTGATTGGTAGAAAAATATTATTCTTAAGAAAATTCTATAACTTTTTCTTGGTTGCCCAAAGGACATCGTCTTGCCTTCTTCAATATTCTGCAGATAACAAGGGTCCTGAAGAGGCTCATCCAGTAGCCCAGTTTTATATGTTTTATAAATATTCAGTACAATGAAAACCATTAAGCTTTAAGTAAAAACTTGAAACCAAGTAATAAAGATTTCAAAGCCATCCACAAACCTACATATTTATAGCATTTATTCAGTAAATATTTAAGAACTGTGTTTACTTGGCAACCAACTGAATATTAAAGAATGGATCTATTACATATGCATATATCAGATACAGTAAAAACTATTTTGTCTGTCTAATGCAAACATTAGGAAACTTTTAGGATGTTTAGAACTCTCCAAAAAAACTAGTGACATCTGGGCCTATAAAACTAACTTAAAGTATAGAAAAAACATAATTTACGTAAGAACTTACCTGATAAATTCATTTCTTTCATATTGGCAAGAGTCCATGAGCTAGTGACGTATGGGATATACAATCCTACCAGGAGGGACAAAGTTTCACAAACCTCAAAATGCCTATAAATACACCCCTCACCACACCCACAATTCAGTTTAATGAAAAGCCAAGTAATGGGGTGATAAAATAAGGAGTAAAAAAGCATACAAAAAAGAGAAACTGGAAATATAATTGTGCCTTTATACAAAAAATCATAACCACCATAAAAAGGGTGGGCCTCATGGACTCTTTCCAATATAAAATAAATGAATTTATCAGGTAAGTTCTTACAAAAATTATGTTTTCTTTCATGTAATTGGCAAGAGTCCATGAGCTAGTGACGTATGGGATAGAAATACCCAAGATGTGGAAGGCCACAGAAGAGTCACTAGAGAGGGATAAAATAAAAACAGCCATTTTCCGCTGAAAAAATAAAATCCACAAAAAATAAGTTTTTCTCATGAATTGAAAGAAAAAAAACTTAAAACATTAGCAGAAGAATCAAACTGAAACAGCTGCCTGAAGAACTTTTCTACCAAAGACTCCTTCAGAAGAAGCAAATACATCAAAATGGTAAAATTTTGTAAATGTATGCAAAGAAGACCAAGTTGCTGCTTTGCAAATCTGATCAACTGAAGCTTCATTCTTAAAAGCCCAAGAAGTGGAGACTGATCTAGTAGAATTATTATTATTATTATTATTATTATTATTTATTTATAAAGCGCCGACAGATTCCGCAGTGCTGCCCATGGGTACAAGGATAACAGTACAGTGGAGAAACAATACGATAAGACACAAAATTTTACAGACAAATACAGGGGGAATTGAGGGCCCTGTTCCCATGGGAACTTACAATCTAGATGAGTAGGAGGATTGGAAACAGGAGGTGGGGACTGCAGAGGTGAGAATGATATTAGTGAGGAGATAGAGGGCAACTGTTAGTTAATTGAAGTTAGTTTGTTAATAAGTCGGGTGATAAGCTTCCCTGAACAGAAAGGTCTTTAGGGAACATTTAAAGGAGGAGAGGTTAGGGGCAAGTCTGACATCTCGAGGAAGTGCGTTCCAGAGGGTTGGTGCCGCACGAGAGAAGTCCTGTAGTCTAGAATGAGAGGAGGTGATGGTAGAGGATGCAAGAAGCAGGTCGTTGTTGGATCTTAGGGGAGTATATTTGTTGATGAGTGAGGACAGGTAGGGTGGGGCAGCATTGGTGAGGGCTTTGTAGGTCAGGGTGAGAATTTTGAATTTAACTCTGTTGTGAATAGGGAACCAGTGAAGGGACTCACAGAGAGGCGCAGCAGAAACAGAGCATCGAGAGAGGTGGATAGCCTGGCAGATGCACATTAGTCAAGTCGAGAAATTACCAGGGAGTTGATGAGCTGTTTGGTAGTTTCAGCACTCAGAAACAGGCGAATTTTGGAGATATTGCGAAGTTGGTTGCGGCAGGATGAAGAGAGCAGTTGGATGTGGGGAATGAAGGACAGATTTGAGACAAGCGTGACTCCGAGGCAGCGGACTTGGGGTGATGGGGAGATAGTGGTGCCGCCAACAGTGATAGAAAAATTAAAGACTGGAGTGGAGCTAGAGGGGGGAATTAGAAGTAGTTCGGTCTTGGACATATTTATTTTTAGGTGGTGAGAGGCCATCCAGGAGGAAATGCCAGATAAGCAGTCGCTGATGTGAGAGTTGACAGAAGGAGAGAGTACAGGGGTGGAAAAGTAGATCTGGGTATCATCAGCATAGAGGTGATAGCTGAAGCCATAGCTGTTGATAAGTTTACCCAGTGCAGCAGTGTAAATAGAGAAGAGTAGAGGACCCAGGACAGGGCCTTGAGGTACTCCAACAGACAGGGACAATAGAGAGGAGTAGTCACCAGCAAAAGAGACTGAGAAGGATCTGTTAGAGAGATAAGAGTGAATCCAGGAGAGGGCAGTGTCAAAGAGACCAAGAGAACTGAGAGACCGTAGGAGAAGGGGATGGTCAACAGTGTCAAAGGCAGCAGATAGGTCAAGTAAGATGAGTATAGAGTAGTAGCCTTTGTTTTTAGCAGAAAGGAGATCATTAGTAACCTTGGTGAGGGCAGTCTCAGTTGAGTGTTGGGGACGGAAGCTAGTGGGAGCAGTGATATGGGGCGGTAGTTTGCAGGGGAGTTAGGGTCGAGGGAGGGTTTTTTGAGGATGGGGGTGACCTTCGCATTTTTGAAGGAGGCAGGGAATGAGCCGGTAGAAAGGGATAGGTTAAATATGTGAGTAAGAGCTGG
Source organism: Bombina bombina (assembly GCF_027579735.1). Taxonomy (NCBI): domain Eukaryota; kingdom Metazoa; phylum Chordata; class Amphibia; order Anura; family Bombinatoridae; genus Bombina; species Bombina bombina. The sequence continues at coordinate 425,953,503 of NC_069499.1, forward strand.
AGTGAGGGTGGTAGACAAAGGAGGGATTAGATGTGAAGGAATAGGGTCAAGTGGGCAGGTAGTGAGGTGTGAGGAAGACAAAAGGGAAGCCACTTCACTCTCAGTGGTTGGGAGGAGGGTGCAGAGAGTGGCAGAGGGGGTGACTGGGAGTGGAGTTGGGAGATTGCAGGTTTGTGTTGGGATGTTTCCTCGGATTGCAAGTGTTTTATTGAGAAAATACTCAGTGAGGTCTTGAGCACTGAATGCAGATGAGGGGGCAGTGCAGGTGGGTAGAGGAGAGAGTTGAAAATAGAGAAGTCTTTTAGGGTTTGAGGAGTGAGTGGATATAAGAGAGGAGACGTAGGTTTGCTTAGCTAAGCGAAGGGCAGATGTGTAAGAGTAGAGAATGAACTTATAGTGCATGAATGAGCTGTGATCCTCTAAGGTGGGGACTGTCCCACCTCTAAATAGGATTTATGAATCAAAAGCTTCAACCAAGATGCCAAAGAAATGGCAGAAGCTTTCTGCCCTTTCCTAGAACCAGAGAAGACAACAAATAGACTAGGAGTCTTCCTGAAATCGTTAGTAGGTTCAACATAATATTTCAAAGCTCTTACAACATCCAAAGAATGCAAAGATATTTCAAGGGCAGCATTCTTGGGATTATGACACAAGGAAGGAACAACAATTTCTCTACTAATGTTGTTAGAATTCACAACCTTAGGAAGAAATTTAAACGAAGTCCGCAAAACAGCCTTATCATGAAGAAAAATCAGAAGCAGTTGGATGTGGGGAGAGAGCAGACAATTCGGAAACTCTTCTAGCTGAAGAGATAGCCAAAAGAAACAACACTTTCCAAGAAAGTAATTTAATATCCAAAGCATGCATAGGCTCAAAAGAAGAAGCCTGCAAAGTCTTAAAAACCAAATTAAGACTCCAAGGAGGAGAGATTGATTTAATAACAGGCTTGATACTACCCAAACCCTGAACAAAACAGTGAATATCAGGAAGCTTAGCAATCTTTCTATGAAATAAAACAGAAAGAGCATAGATTTGTCCCTTCAAAGTACTTGCAGACAAACCTTTATCCAAACCATACTAAAGAAACTGTAAAATTCTAGGAATTCTAAAAGAATGCCAGGAGAATTTATGAGAAGAACATCATGAAATATAGGTCTTCAAAAAATAAATCTTTCTTGAAACAGACTTATGAGCCTGTAGCATAGTATTAATCACTGAAACAGAGAAACCTCTATGACTAAGCACTAAGCGTTCAATTTCCATACCTTCAAATTTAACGATTTGAGATCCTGATGGAAAAACGGCGCTTGAGACAGATGGTCTGGTCTTAGAGTAAGTGATCAAGGCTGGCAACTGGACATCCGAACAAGATCCACAAACCAAAACCTTTGAGACCACACTGGCGCTATCAGAAACACATACAATTGTTCCATAATGATCTTGGAGATCACTTTTGGAAGAAGAACTAGAGGCGGAAAGATATAAGCAGGTTGGTAAAACCAAGGAACTGCTAAAGCATCCACTATCTCCGCCTGAGGATCCCTGGACCTGGACAGGTACCTGGGAAGTTTCTTGTTTAGATGAGAAGCCATCATATCTATTTGTAGAAGACCCCACATCTGCACAATCTGACAAAATACATGTGGATCGAGAGACCACTACCCCGGATGTAAGGTCTGACGGCTGAGATAATCCACTTCCCAATTGTCTACACCTGGGATATGCACCGCAGAAATTAGACAAGAGCAGGATTCTGCCCAAGAAAGTATCCGAGATACTTCTTTCATAGCTAGGGGACTGTGAGTCCCACCCTGATGATTGACATATGCCACAGTTGTGATATTGTCCGTCTGAAAACAAATGAATGGTTCTCTCTTTAACAGAGGCCAAACCTGAAGAGCCCTGAAAATAGCACGGAATTCTAAAATATTGATTGGTAACCTCGCCTCTTGAGGTTTCCAAACCCCTTGTGCTGTTAGAGATCCCCAGACAGCTCCCCAACCTGAAAGACTTGCATATGTTGTGATCACAGTCCAGGTAGGATGAACAAAAGAGGCCCCCTGAATTAAACGATGATGGCCTAGCCACCAAGTCAGAGAGAGTTGAATGTTGGGATTTAAGTATATCAATTGTGATATCTAACTAATCCCTGCACCATTAATTCAGCATATAGCCACTGAAGGGAATGATCGAGACTGAAGGTTTCGACAATCTGAAACCAATTTTATTTGTCTCTTGTCCGTTAAGGACAGAGTCATGGACACTGAATCTATCTGGAAACCTAAAAAGGAGACCCTTGTCTGAGGAATCAAGAAACTCTTTGGTAAATTGATCCTCCAACCATGTCTTTGAAGAAACAACACTAGTTGATTTGTGTGAGATTCAGCTAAATGTAAAGACTGAGCTAGAACCAAGATATTTTCCAAATAAGGAAACACAGCAATACCCTGTCCTCTGATTACAGATAGAAGGGCACTAGAACCTTCGAAAAGATCCTTGGAGCTGTTGCTAGGCCAAATGGAAGAGCGACAAATTTGTAATGCTTGTGTAGAAAAGAGAATCTCAGAAACCGATAGTGGTCTGGATGAATCAGAATGTGAAGCTATACATCCTGTAAGTCTATCGTGGACATATAATGACCTTGCTTAACAAAAGGCAAAATAGTTCTTATAGTCACCATCTTGAAAGTTGGGACTCTTACAAAACGATTCAAAAACTTCAGATCCAGGACTAGCCTTAGTGAATTTTCTTTGTTTGGGACAATGAATAGATTTGAATAAAACCCCAGACCCTGTTCCTGAAATAGAACTGGTATTATTACCCCTGAAAGCTCTAGATCTGAAACACACTTTAGAAAAGCCTGAGCCTTCACCCGATTTGCTGGAACATGAGAAATAAAGAATCTTCTCACAGGAGGTCTTACTCTGAATCCTATTTGATACCCTTGAGAGACAATACTCTGAATCCACTGATTTTGAACAGAATCTGCCCAAATGTCTTGGAATAATTTCAATCTGCCCCCCACCAGCTGAACTGGATCAAGGGTCGCAGACTTGGGGGCTGGCTTTGGTTTCCTAAAAGGCTTGGATTTATTCCATCTTGAAGAAGGTTTACAATTGGAACCAGAGTCTTTATGGGAAAGATTGGTTTTCTGTTCCTTGTTCTGTCGAAAAGAACGAAAACGATTAGAAGCTTTAGATTTACCCTTAGATCTTTTATCCTGAGACAAAATAACTCCCTTCCCTCCAGTGATAGTTGAAATAATTGAATCTAACTAAGAACCAAATAAATTGTTACCTTGGAAAGAAAGAGATAATAATCTAGACTTAGATACCATGTCAGCATTCAAGGATTTGAGCCATAAAGTTCTTCTAGCTAAAATAGCTAAAGACATAGATTTAATGATATAAAAAATAGCATCACAGATAAAATGATTAGCATGTTGAAGCAAACGAACAATGCTAGACAAATCAGGATCTGTTTCTTGTTGCACTAAGCTATCCAACCAAAAGGTTGATGTAACCGCAACATCAGCCATAGCAATGGCAGGCCTGAAAAGATAGCCAGAAAATAAATAAGCTTTCCTTAAATAAGATTCAAGTTTCCTATCTAAAGGATCTTTAAAAGAAGCACTGTCTTCCATAGGAACAGTAGTATGTTTGCCAAGAGTAGAAATAGATCCATCAACTTTGGGAACTTTTTCCCAAAACTCTAATCTAGCCGCTAGCAAAGGGTAAAACTTTATAAACCTAGAAGAAGCAATGAAAGAAGTACCAGGCTTAATCCATTCCTTAGTAATCACATCAGAAATAGCATCAGGAAGTGTAAAAACCTCAGGAGTAACCACAGGAGGTTTCTAAACAGAATTTAAACGTTTACTAGTTTTGATATCAAGAGGACTAGACTCCTCAACATCCAAAGTATCCAACACTTCTTTCAATAAGGAACGAATATACTCAATCTTGAAAAGATAAGTAGATTTGTCAGTGTCAATGTCTGAGTTAGGATCTTCTGAATCAGAGAGATCCTCATCAGAGGAGTATATTTCAGTATGTTTTCGGTCATTAGAAATGTCATCAAATTTATGAGACGTTTTAAAAGACATTTTACATTTATTAGACGGCGGAATAGCAGACAAAGCCTTCTGTATTGCATCAGCAATATAATTTTTCATATCAACAGGGATATTATGTACATTAGATGTTGAAGGAAAAACAGAAACTGTACTAGTACTGATGGAAACATTTTCTACGTGCAAAAGCTTATCATGGCAACTGTTACATACTACAGCTGGAGATATAATCTCAGCTAACTTACAACAGATACACTTAGCTTTGGTAGAACTGTGATCAGGCAGCAGGGTTCCAACAGTTTCTTCTGAGACAGGATCAGATTGAGACATCTTGCAAAATGTAAAAGAAAAAAACAACATTAAATCAAAATTTACAATTTCCTTATATGGCAGTTTCAGGAATGCGAAAAAACAGCATAGCCCTCTGAGCCTATAGAAGGCAAGAGGCATATAGGAAGTGGGGTGAAAAACTAAACTTATTTTTTTTGGCACCAATTATGATGCACGACGCAAAAGGAAGTTGAAAACATTTTGGGCGCCAACAACATCCGGAAATGACGCAACTCGCGACGCAACCTCGTGCAAGGAAAACCTGGCATCAACAAAGACGGCGGAAATGACGAACTTGCATCATCAAAGACGTACCTTCGCGCCAAGAATGACGCAATAAATTAAAGCATTTTGCGCCATTGGGAGCCTAATTTTGCCTGCGAAAGAAAAAACAGTCAATTTGAAAAAAAAAAAAAAAAAAGACTATACCCCAGGTAAGACAAATAACTTCCTAAACATGCTTCCCAAACTGAAACTGACAGTCTGCAAAAAGAAATATACATAGACCTGGCTCATGGCAAATATAAGTAAAATACATATATTTAAAACTTTATATTAATACATAAAGTGCCAAACCATAGCTGAGAGTGTCTTAAATAAGAAAAACATACTTACCGAAAGACACCCATCCACATATAGCAGATAGCCAAACCAGTACTGAAAAAGTATCAGCAGAGGTAATGTTACATAAGAGTATATCTCGATCTGAAAAGGGAGGTAGGAGATGAATCCCTATGACTGATAACAGAGAACCTTTGAAAAGATTTTCTGCGAGGAAAACCATAACATCGATAGGCGATACTCCCTTCACATTCCTCTGACAAACACTGTACTCTGAGAGGAATTGGGATTCAAAATGCTTAGAAGCACTTATCATAGAAGAAATCATAGAAATCAAGCACAAACTTACTTCACCACCTCCATAGGAGACAAAGTTTGTAAAACTGAATTGTGGGTGTGGTGAGGGGTGTATTTATATGCATTTTGAGGTTTGGGAAACTTTGCCCCTCCTGGTAGGATTGTATATCCCATATGTCACTAGCTCATGGACTCTTGCCAATTACATGAAAGAAAAGATTATAAGGAAATGCAAGAATTGTATGAATATATTGTTATGCATTTTTACATGGAAAATGTAATAAAATGGAAAAAGTTAAAAATATTATTAATGTTCAGATATTTTGTGTGTTTTTTCAGGGGCCAGCATCTGCTAAGGAAATACTTAAAATAGTAATGTATATCCTATTGTGGATTTAATCATGCATGGTTATAACATCCCAGCCTATATAATACTGTCAATTGTGTCTTCAATAAAAAAAAAACACAACTCATTACTTACTCAGCAATGGCAGAAACATTCTTGCAAGTTACATATGTAATTAAAAAGTAAATAAAAATAAACAGACACCCAACCATCCTTGAAATAATTTGCTTATTTTAAATCTGTGTAAATTGGAATAGTGATGAATATAAAGTATATATATATTAGTCATGAGTATGTCAAGGCTACAAAAACATTGACTGTCCCCCATGAAAAAAGAAGTGAGTGGAAAAAGGTTCCTGCACTCGCCACCAGTTATGATTTCACAATAAGTCTCTGGTCTATCAACCAGGTAGCATCAGTCTGCTTTTAAATTTGTAAAATCAAGATGTAGTAACAAAGTACAATTGCTAATTAACTTCCTTTTTAGTGAGGACACTGCCATCCCCGGTCCGTCTTCCACCGCATTCCAAAATGTATGTGTCTAATTGGCTGTGATATTCCGCATTAGGGATGACACTGAGTTATTCCTGACTTTGTGGATTTTCAATGAAACATCCAAACATTCATCAACCTTGGGGATAAAGAGCACAGAATAGAACAGGACCACCAACCACAGCACTTCTACTAATTGGAATGTATTCAAAATATGTTGATGATAGATGTTCTTTATTGAAGCATACAATTAAGCAGGTTTTGTACACAAATAACAGGTTTGCCAAAAATCCTAAAAAACACTGTTGGAAATGTTGATGAAGCCTTAACCATTATGCCAAGCTCATTTAGGTGTAAAAGAGGAAAAATAATGTTTTTGAAGTCTAGTTACCTTTGAGATATTAAAGTTTACAAACAATGTAAGTGTTTTACTTTATACATTTATTGTTATATGTAATACTTATTGCTTGCCCAGGTACAGGATTAATTGAAGTTATGTTCCTATTGAAATATCAATATGTATTTACATGTAAAAATATAATCAAGCACATAAATTTAAAAATTCCAACTAGGCGTATGCCTAGGGCAGCACTAAACATACTGTACATATAATAATAGATTAGAATGCTTTCTTTAAATATTTTGTTTCTGTATCTTTGTGTCTTTCTCTCTACAGGTGATCACAGTTAAGTATTGCAGGCATTAAGCGTAACTGTTATAGTGTAAGGTCTGGTTACTGGTCTGGTTACCATTGCAACAAACCTGTTATGGCACGATTTTCAAGAAATCCGGCATTGGATAGAAGCATGAACACAAGGTTAACTTACACATACATGAAAAGACCAACTGCACGCATTGCACAAAATATTTAAATCGAAATCTGGTATTAAAATGAAGTCGTAAACTACGTTTAGCTGTTGACAACTTTGCTAGCTTACTGTTCCATTTTTAACAACTCAATGGAAAAGAGTCCTCGGTTTTCGGGAAGTGGTTTACGTTAAGGAAATTCTCATCATCAAAGCAGTAAATGCTTACCCAACTGATACACTAAAAAATATCCATTAAATCAAATTTGAAAAGAAAATTCATTTTTAACTTTTTATTAAAATGAAAAAATAAATAAATAAAATTTTTGACATTTCTCAATCTACAAATATTTACAGTGTATAGTGTGAAAAATTATTTTTGCCAATCATCTAATACAGTTTAACTCATCCAATCAAAAAAGAGTACTCATTTCGACATAAAGTTCTCTTTCAGGTACTCTAAAAAGTAACACTCTACATAAAGAAAAAAATTGTCATCACTGCTTACAAAGTAACATGATAATGATAGCCAATCAAATTTATATATATATACAAAGTTCTACAACAAGTAGTCCATTTACAAGTCATCTCACCAGCAGTTCAAAATGTCATAGTTACATGAATGTTTTAACAAATCCTATTGGTCACTAATTATTTAATTTAATATACAGGGAGTGCAGAATTATTAGGCAAATGAGTATTTTGACCACATCATCCTCTTTATGCATGTTGTCTTACTCCAAGCTGTATAGGCTCAAAAGCCTACTACCAATTAAGCAAATTAGGTGATGTGCATCTCTGTAATGAGAAGGGGTGTGGTCTAATGACATCAACACCCTATATCAGGTGTGCATAATTATTAGGCTACTTCCTTTCCTTTGGCAAAATGGGTCAAAAGAAGGACTTGACAGGCTCAGAAAAGTAAAAAATAGTGAGATATCTTGCAGAGGGATGCAGCACTCTTAAAATTGCAAAGCTTCTGAAGCGTGATCATCGAACAATCAAGCGTTTCATTCAAAATAGTCAACAGGGTCGCAAGAAGCGTGTGGAAAAACCAAGGCGCAAAATAACTGCCCATGAACTGAGAAAAGTCAAGCGTGCAGCTGCCAAGTTGCCAGTTGCCACCAGTTTGGCCATATTTCAGAGCTGCAACATCACTGGAGTGCCCAAAAGCACAAGGTGTGCAATACTCAGAGACATGGCCAAGGTAAGAAAGGCTGAAAGACGACCACCACTGAACAAGACACACAAGCTGAAACGTCAAGACTGGGCCAAGAAATATCTCAAGACTGATTTTTCTAAGGTTTTATGGACTGATGAAATGAGAGTGAGTCTTGATGGGCCAGATGGATGGGCCTGTGGCTGGATTGGTAAAGGGCAGAGAGCTCCAGTCCGATTCAGACGTCAGCAAAGTGGAGGTGGAGTACTGGTTTGGGCTGGTATCATCAAAGATGAGCTTGTGGGGCCTTTTCGGGTTGAGGATGGAGTCAAGCTCAACTCCCAGTCCTACTGCCAGTTTCTGGAAGACACCTTCTTCAAGCAGTGGTACAGGAAGAAGTCTGCATCCTTCAAGAAAAACATGATTTTCATGCAGGACAATGCTCCATCACACGCGTCCAAGTACTCCACAGCGTGGCTGGCAAGAAAGGGTATAAAAGAAGAAAATCTAATGACATGGCCTCCTTGTTCACCTGATCTGAACCCCATTGAGAACCTGTGGTCCATCATCAAATGTGAGATTTACAAGGAGGGAAAACAGTACACCTCTCTGAACAGTGTCTGGGAGGCTGTGGTCGCTGCTGCACGCAATGTTGATGGTGAACAGATCAAAACACTGACAGAATCCATGGATGGCAGGCTTTTGAGTGTCCTTGCAAAGAAAGGTGGCTATATTGGTCACTGATTTGTTTTTGTTTTGTTTTTGAATGTCAGAAATGTATATTTGTGAATGTTGAGATATTGGTTTCACTGGTAAAAATAAATAATTTAAATGGGTATATATTTGTTTTTTGTTAAGTTGCCTAATAATTATGCACAGTAATAGTCACCTGCACACACAGATATCCCCCTAAAATAGCTATAACTAAAAACAAACTAAAAACTACTTCCAAAACTATTCAGCTTTGATATTAATGAGTTTTTTGGGTTCATTGAGAACATGGTTGTTGTTCAATAATAAAATTAATCCTCAAAAATACAACTTGCCTAATAATTCTGCACTCCCTGTAATTATATGTGTTGATTTAATGCAGTTAAAACATAACCTAGTTATGTAGATACCACAGAAGAGATCACAAAAAAAGAATGAAGGGTATATCTAGTTCCCCTCTTATAGAGCTAATCAATAATCCTAATAATATATATTCAACAAGCAAAAATCCAGAGAATACGTGAAACTAAATATCAAATATCAAAAAAAGGGACAATGATAAATGAAGATGTCTACATATAACTTGAACCTAGAAATTCCTTTCATTATGTGCGTATTTTCAAATCTTCAGTATTATGTTGAATTCCATAAAGCTTCACTTAGGTGAAAGTTCATTAAATGTTCATTAGGCATAAATGTGTTCCAGTTATACATCTTTACAAATTAACTTAATAGAAACAGAAAATAATAAAAGGTGTGTATAATTTATTAAATAAATAATAAAATACAATATATCTACCAAAAATATGATCCGCTTTTTTTTAAAAAAATTACACCCCTGTGTTTAAAATAAAAAAATCCTATGAGTATCTAACAATGCATAATACATATTATCCACCTAATCCTTATAAGAATAAATGCTGTAATAAATAAATTATATACAGTACACTCCCCACGTCCTATAAAAAAAAAACTTTGACTCTGAATATCCTTCTCTACTTAATTGCTTATAGGTAATGTGAAAACTGTGAAGTTACTATTTATAATAAAATCTGTGATGATTTAAAATAAAAACAGATATTCTTATATCCTTATTAAGCCCCCATTCACCACATATTTTCAACTTGAAAATCCACCAGATACAAAAAAAAGAGTATGTATTATTATAGCATTTTTACATGGAAAATTCAATCGAATAGAAACATTTTGTTTAAAAATTGTATTTATGTTCATATATTGGACTTCATTTATCAAAGCTTCAAGTAGCAATCCACTTGTGTCCAGGCATTAAAATACACTCATACTCGAGTTCTAAGATTTATCAAGCTAAGTACCCTATTCAAAACATGCTTTTTCCCTGGCTTCAGGTTCAATTACAATGTGGAGTCACAACAGACTGATTCAACCTTTTTTGTCAGCCTGTATAAAGCCAAATCTGATCAAGGTCTCTAACTTATCACACTTTTATGTCTGTAACTCACGTCTAACAATCTGCCTGTATGACAAATGTGTATTCAGCACCTTTCTTTATGCGAACACCATAGAACATAGTAGTCTGACTGAAATGAGTCACCCTAGATCAAAAAGTCACATAACTAGTGTTTACCAAAATGTGTATTCGGCACCAGTTTTCTTTCAATTCTGATAAATAACAATATGTATATAAATAGTACCAGAAAAAAACATAAATTATTACTTACCAGATAATTTCCTTTCCTTCGATAAAGGGAGAGTCCACAGCTGCATTCATTACTTCTGGTAAATACAGAACCTGGCAACCAGGAGGGGGCAAAGACACCCCAGCCAAAGGCTTAAATACCTCCCCCACTTCCCTTACCCTCCAGTCATTCTGCCGAGGGAACAAGGAAACAGTAGGAGAAATATCAGGGTGAAAAAGGTGCCAGAAGAAAACAAAATAAATTTAGGGCTGCCCATCGGAGAACACGGGCGGGAGGCTGTGGACTCTCCCTGTATCGAAGGAAAGGAAATTATCTGGTAAGTCATAATTTATGTTTTCCTTCTTAATATGAGGATAGTCCACAGCTGCATTCATTAGTTGTGGGAAACAATACCCAAACTACAGAGGACACTGAATGCTAACGGGAGGGTAAAAAAAAGAGGTGGCCCCTAATCTGAGGGCACCACAGCCTGCAAAACCTTTCTCCTGAAGGCTGCTTCAGCAGAAGCAAAAACATCAAACTTGTAAAATTTGGAAAAAGTATGTAAGGAGGACCAGGTAGCACATCTTATAAATCTGATCCATAGATGCCTAATTTTTGAAGGCCTATGAGGAAACCACTTCTCTTGTAGAATGAGCAGTAATCCTCTAAGGAGGCTTAAGACCCGCTGACTCATTTGCTAAGCGGATGATACTCCTCAACCAAAAAGATAAAGAAGTCGAAGAGGCCCTCTAACCCCTACGCTTCCCAGAATAGATAACAAACAGAGAAGAAGTTTGTCTAAATTCCTTTGTAGCCTAAAAATAGAACTTCAAGGCATGAACCACATCCAGATTATGCAGTAAATGTTCCATCGATAAAGAAGGATTAGGACATAAGTAAGGAACCACAATTTCTTGATTGATGTTGCGATTTGACACAACCTTAGGAAGAAATCCTAACTTAGTTCATAGAACAGCCTTATCAGCATGGAACACCAGATAACGAGGGTCGCATTGTAAGGCAGCAATCTCAGAGACTCTGCGCGCAGTATCAATAGCTAGTAGAAAAATAACCTTTCAAGACAAAAAGCTTAATGTCAACCTCATGCATACGCTCAAACGGAGTCCGTTGCAAAACTTTATGAACAAGATTTAAACTCCAAGGAGGAGCATAAGATTTAAACACTGGCCTGATCCTAGTCAGAACCTTAACAAAAGACTGTACACCTGGAAGCTCAGCGAGTCTCTTGTGCAGTAAAACAGACAGGGCCGAAATCTGTCCCTTCAAGGAACTAGCTAAGAGGCCCTTCTCCAGTCCAACCTGGAGAAAAGAAGGAATCCTGGCAACCTTTACTTTGTGCCAGGACAAACCACGCTTTTCACACTAGAATAAGTAGGTCCTCCACACCTTATGAAAGATGTGATGAGTAACCGGCTTATGAGCTTGAATGAGAGTATCAATAACACTCTCAGAAAACCCTCTCTTGGCTAAGACTAAGCATTCAATCTCCACACAGTCAGCCTCAGAGAATCTAGATTTTGATGAATGAAGGGGCCTTTTTCCAGTAGATCCCTGTGACAAGGTAACCTCCAAGGAGGAGATGATCACACCCCCACTAGATCCATGAACCATATTCTTCATGGCCACGATGGAACAATCAGTATCACTGATGCCTGCTCCTGAAAGATTCGAGCCACCACTCAAAGAAGGAGTGGTAATGGCAGGAAAAGAGAAATTAGCCTCTGCCTGAAGACCACTGGACCTCGACCCATATCTGGGTAGCTAGGTATTGAGATGGGACAGCATGAGAGCTATCTCCGGCATTCCCCACCTGTCAAAATGTGGATCGCTGACAGCAAACAGTCGTGGGTCTCTGCCCACCCCAGAATCTGAGATGCTTCCCTCAATGCCAGGAAGCTTCTCGTTCCCCCCTGATGGTTGATGTAAGCCACCAAGGATATAATATCTCATTGGAATCAGATAAATTGGGACGACCCAGTAGGGGCCAAACCTCCAGAGCATTGAATATTGCCCGAAGGTCTAGATTGTTGAACGGGAGCTCTTCTCCTGCGTCCACAGGCCCTGCACCTTCTTGGCACCACAAACATAAACCTGATGAACTGTAAGTGTTCCCTGTGTATTGGAAGGTGAAGGAATGCCTCCTTCAGATCTATAGTGGTCATAAACTGCCCTCCCCATCTTGACGAGGGGACATATAGAAATTTGTTTAAGCACTTTAGGTCCAGAACTGGACGGAAAGGTCCCTCCTTCTTTGTGAAAACCCAAAAATGTTTGAATAGTATCCCAAACCTCTCTCTATGATAGGATGGAAAGGTGTATCCTGCGCAAAAAACAGATAGGGAAGGGGACAGGGGATACTCCTCTAGCTCTCCTCTGTGGGTACCCTAGTGGACCCGGCAATATAACACAATAGATGGGGGGTAGAGGGGAGCGCCAAAATAGGCTGAGGAAGGGGACTGAGGGGACTAAGAATCTATAATACTAAAATACAATAGTAAATGTATAAAACCTAAAATTTATTAACAGTAGTGTTAAAATATATCAATGAGGTCCTCACAAAAAAGTTATTAAAAAGCAATCCATGGATCCATGTTACAATAGTCGACAGTAAAAAACAGTATAAAATACACAAGAAGAGCACATAAAAACAAAGGATGAAAGGGTGGCCTGCAGTGCCGACCCTATATGATGAATGGATGTTAGTATGCTCAAATTGCACAGTGAGTATTCCTGAGGTAACTAATAGTTCATATATGTCCAAACACGTGATAGAAAATGTTGAAAAATGTTGAAAAAAGTTGAAAAAATCCAAAGCAATAGTGAATAGTCAGTGTCCTATCCTGTGTCCAAAAAATGTAAAATATGTGATGAAAAAAAGTTGATGAAAAAGAGGATATGTAGTGATACAAAAATTCCAAAATAGTGATGAACGGTTCCAAAAAGCTTGAACAACTTTAAAAACTTAAAAACTTAAAAAACTGTGGAAAACATATTTGATTGTTGGGTGTCTATCAATCCAAAACCATAAAGTGGTTACAGTGCAATAAAAAAGTGATTGGATGTAAAACATACAAAAATTATGAATGTAAAAACCTGAAAAAAAAGAACAAACAATACTATAACATATACAAACTGTTAAGTGCATATATCAGTATTTGGCTTACTCAAATCAGTCGACCCATTTCGGCCTTCTACTCCTGGCCTTTATCAAGACTGGTGTTATGAGCAAGCTTTACAGAATTTATAATAAATGTGGCTGATGTTTGGGCGCCAAAAACGTATAGGCCACGCCCCTTTCCTGTTGAAATGTATTGTGGGTATGGGCAAGAGTTCCACTGATAAATTTTGATACTTACATCTGTTAAAATGTTCTGTCTGTATTCCCTGAGACTGTTCATATAACCTACTTTACCAAACTGTTTATAAATAATCTATGATTGGTTAGTAGACTTTCTTTACTTTACATATGTGTGTTTGTTTCCGTTTATATTTTATTTGTTTACTTCCGGTTTTTATTCTCTTTTCTATTTGCCATTTTCTCAAACTCTTCCTTTTTAAATGTATTGATATCAGATAGATTCTTTACTGCTGTATAAGGGTAAGGCAATCATACCTATGTAATTCCTATTATTTAGTATTGTTTGTCTACGGATATTTAACTGACTTTGTTTACTCTTTTGATTTCCGGTTTCGCTATTTTAGCTTCCGGTTTCGCTATTTCAACTTCCGGTTTCGGAGCTTACAGATGGGAGTGTTTACTAGATGCTTTTGTTTACCTTTCTGACTTCCGGTTTCGCTATTTTAGCTTCCGGTTTCGCTATTTCGACTTCCGGTTTCGGAGCTTACAGATGGGAGTGTTTACTAGATGTTTTTGTTTACCTTTCTGACTTCCGGTATCGCTATTTCTAGCGCTTCCGGTTCCTTAGTTCCCTACTTTGTGTTGTACTAAATACACTGCTCGCTGCCAATTTGAGTATGGATTCTGATTCCCGGGCTAAATATGTTAATACAAAGATGACAGTAAAACCAGTGCGGAAATAGTGCCAATTTTAAAAGACACTTATAAACCACACTTAACAAATAAAATACACTTAACAAATGAAACTAGCCATAATGACTGAGTCTTGATTAGTAACAATATTGGTCTAAGAATACATTTTGAAATCATGATAAAAATCATAATAAAAAATCTCAATATAAAATCCTGACTATAAAATTCCAGTATAAGGCCATAGTATATTGAAAATATTTTAAAAGTATTTTAAAATATTTCGGTTAAAAAATATACAGTTTTAAATCACAATGTATAAAATCACAATAAAGATCACCTTACATGACCATAATATAAAATAAAAAATATAAAAAATATATTAAAACTATTTCAAAATATTCTTAAAAGACACATTGTGAAAAACACAGTATGAAACATGATCATATATACACTGTTTTATTTGATAGAACCTGAGAGAGCAGGTGACATCACCTCGAATGATAAGGGAAATGAAGACGATGGGGAGATTGTGATTAAATGCTGGACTTCTACTAATGACTTAAGAATGGAGAATAGAATGTCTGTAGAAATGTATCTGGAGCGCCAAAGAGAGAAGCTTAATGTGCTGTATAGGTTATCTTATCAGACAAAATAATGATAATACGTGCAAAAACTGATAGAATGGGAGCTTAATCATTGGAGTGGGTACCCAATGATCAAAGTGAGATATGGGAAAGAATGCAACTTGTGTATCGCTATTGGCTACTAAATGTGCCTTATTTCGTGGGATTAAATAGATGAGAGAGGTCTTCTTTATTATTTAAGCCCTTAGGATAAAGACAGTTTAGGGAAAAAATCCATTTTGATTCTTGTAAAAGTAATTTATGTTCATGATTCCCTCCTCTCCAATTTTTTCTCACTATTTCTATTCCACAGAATTTCATATCCCTGATATTTCCTCCATGTTTTATGGTAAAGTGTTTGTATAGTGCTGTTTCTATGCTCTTTTTCTCTATACATAGTATGTGCTCTCTCATTCTATCTTTCAATTGTCTGGAAGTTTGTCCTATGTACTGTAATTTATATGGACATTCAATGAGGTATATAACATTCTGATCACCACATCAAGTTATTAATCATAAATTTTTCTTTAGTATGTGCAGATGAGAATGAAGTTGTTTTCCAGCCGTTTTTGCACGCTTTACAGTTCGGACATGGAAAGAAGCCTTTTATTCTCTTGTTACATTGATCCACCACAGCACCTATTTTCTGTTTGGGGACACTCGGAGCCAGTCTGTTCTTTAAATTACTTGTCTTTCTGTAAACGAATTTTGGATGAGGTATTCATTTTTCTCCCAAGATGTCATCGTCCTTCAAAAGTGGCCAGTGCTTTCTAAAGATTCTTTCTAAAATATGTTTGTTCTCACAGTATTCTGTGATAAAAGGAACATTAATGATGTCATCCGATAATGCTGTCTTCTCTCTAGTTTTATATTTTAAGAGGGTTTTTCTATCAGTGGCCTTGACTTCTTCAATTTTTTCTTCTAATAGTGTCTAATTATATCCTCTCTCTATAAATCTTTGTTTTAGCACCTGTGTTTGTTCTTCCCACTTTATTGGATCCAAACAATTCTTTTTTATTCTCAGTAGTTGCCCCTTGGGAATATTCTCCTTCCAGGTTTTGTGATGGCAGCTTTCATTGTGAATGTAATTGTTGCAATCGACCTCCTTAAAGAA
This sequence comes from Bombina bombina, assembly GCF_027579735.1. Taxonomy (NCBI): domain Eukaryota; kingdom Metazoa; phylum Chordata; class Amphibia; order Anura; family Bombinatoridae; genus Bombina; species Bombina bombina. The sequence continues at coordinate 425,969,687 of NC_069499.1, forward strand.
GGTCGAAGTTTCAAATTTTTCATTTCTTGTTTCTATTTTAAGGTCCAAAAAATGCATAGACTTTTTGTTAAATACGTAGGTGAATCTCAGGTTCTTCGTGTTCTTATTCATGACTTCGATGGTATAATGTAAGTCTTCTGCAGAGCCTTTCCAAATCAGGAAAATGTCATCAATGTATCTTACATAGAGGACCAGGTCCGCGCTAGCTGGGCAGGACTCACAAAAAATTTGCTCCCACTGCCCCATATAAAGATTAGCGTAGCTAGGCGCGAACCTGGTCCCCATTGCTGTCCCACACTGTTGGTGGTAAAACTTCTTATCATGGTTAAAATAATTATGGGTTAAAATGTAATGTATACTATTTAAAACAAAAGTGCATTGTGCTTCAGGGATACATGGGTCTTTTGAAAGAAAAAACTTTACAGCTTCAATACCTCCTTCGTGCGGTATACTTGTATAGAGCGAAACTACATCACAGGTCGCCATGATAAAAGACTCTTCCCATTTAAGGTTTTCCAATATTGTCAAAATTTGTGTAGAATCCCTCAAATAGGATGGAAGGTTCGTAACCTGTTTTTGAAGGATTTTGTCTACATATTCTGACAAGTTACTTGATATTGACCAAATTCCCAATATAAAACACTAGAGTGATAGGGTATTTCACCATTATATAATTGTATTCTTTCTGGTTGAGTATCCCCAGTGTTTTAGCTTTTGTGGTCAAATCCTCCAAATCCTTTGTAAATTTAACTATTGGGTCGCTGAGTAACTTCTTGTATGTTTTTGAATCACTTAAAATTCTATTGCACTCTTCCTCGTATTTGCACTTATCCATCACCACGATTGCTCCGCCTTTATCGGCGGGTTTAATAATTAGATTATAGTCTTTTTCAAGTCTTCTAATAGTATTCATCTGAGATCTGGATAGATTGTGTTTCACCTTCTTGAGTTTATTCTGACTTAATTCTCTGATGTCATTACATACATTTATCTCAAAGGTTTCAATCGCACACCCTTTACTTCCCACCGGGTAAAAGGTGGATTTCGGTCTCAGATCTGTATGTAAAAATTGATTGTTATTGGTTGGGGCAATATAGTTTCGTTCAATTGGCGATTTTAGGAAATACCATTTGAATGTTAGTTTCCTCACAAATTCCTTCATACTAATAAACGCCTGGAATTTATTCAGGCAATTAGTAGGCGCAAAACTTAGACCATGAGACAAGATGGATTCTTCTTGTATGGTTAGTTCTCTCGAACTTAGATTGTATAAACCATTAGTCACCTTTTTTGTGACTATTGGGTCAGTCTGCAATGTGTGAGGAACCTCTTTTCGTGTGCACTCTTCGTGCTGTAACTCTATTCGCTTTATTTTCTTCGTTTTTATACCGCTTCTTTTTCCTCTACGGGTCTTCTTTTTTGTTGGGTAGCATTTTCCTGGTCCTCCGAATCTGTGTTTTTCCTCTTTCTCTGTGTTTTTTCTTTTACTCTTGGTGGTAAGGGGTTTCCCCCTAAAAAAGATAACTCTGAGGTAGAGGCTGGGATTTTAGTTACTTCTGTAGTGTAGGTCACTTTATCATGTCTTTCTTGTAATTTTGAACCTTTGTTGTAGTTCCTTTGTGGTGTTAAATCTTGCATCCTTGATTTTCTTCTTTCTTTGTCATGATATTGGTCTCTTTGTTCGACGTTCTCATAATGTCCTCCTTTTCTGTTCGTACTATAGTCAGTACTTCTACGTCGATAATTATGGTGGAAGTAGCTTCTAGGTTCTCTTTGGTCAAAATCTCTTCTCCTGTAGTCAAACACATCATCTCTATCTTCCAGGTGAGGGAACCTTCTGTCCTCTCCATACCTCGTTTGGAATCTGGGTCTATCAGATTCTCTATCTTCATATTGGTAATCATTCACTTGGTATGGTGTATGTGGGTGTCTTTTGTAGTGATACGGTCGGTTATCGGGGTTCCAATACTGGTTGAAATTATGTTGATTCTCGTAATTTCGATAATGCCTGTTGTTATTTCTCCTCTGGTAAGTGTGGTTACGGCCATATGTGTTCTGATGGTAGTTGCGTTCATTGTATTGTCGAATCGGCCTGTCCCATACTTCACGATTACGGTCATGAAATTGTGCATTATACGAGTCTTTCCTTCTCTTGTATTGGTTCGACTCTTGATGTTTATTATAGTTGTTTGTTTCCTACTGTGTCTTACTACATTCCATCCATCTCCTGTTTCTTTATCCGAGATGCTTACAGCTTTCTGTAGAGTAGTTTCTCCATGTTTTTCACTCTGGGATGATGTGTCTAACTGGACTTCAGTGGGGTCGGTTTTTTTAATGTTCTCCAATTCTCTATTTAGTTTTTTCATTTTCTTTGCAATGATATCTTCCCTCACTTTGGTGACCTTCTTGAACATTAAATTCTTTCTTTCTGTAATTTCTTTTTCTTCTACCTCTGTGACCTCAATATTATTTAGCATTGTTTCGTCATCTTTAATGTCTAAGTCTAATTTGGTTAGGAGGGAACTTCTATAATCAATAATGAGTTTAATCAAATTCCTAGACGCCTCCAAGAGTATGTTTATCCATTTGTCTACATATAATGGATCTCTGATATTAGGAAAGCACAATCTTTATGTATATTCAGACCTCGGGGGATGAGGTCTAGTTCTAAGCAATTGTTCGGATCCAATAAAGTGGGAAGAACAAACACAGGTGCTAAAACAAAGATTTATAGAGAGAGGATATAATGAGACACTATTAGAAGAAAAAATTGAAGAAGTCAAGGCCACTGATAGAAAAACCCTCTTAAAATATAAAACTAGAGAGAAGACAGCATTATCGGATGACATCATTAATGTTCCTTTTATCACAGAATACTGTGAGAACAAACATATTTTAGAAAGAATCTTTAGAAAGCACTGGCCACTTTTGAAGGACGATGACATCTTGGGAGAAAAATTAATGCCTCATCCAAAATTCGTTTACAGAAAGACAAGTAATTTAAAGAACAGACTTGCTCTGAGTGTCCCCAAACAGAAAATAGCTGCTGTGGTGGATCAATGTAACAAGAGAATAAAAGGCTTCTTTCCATGTCCGAACTGTAAAGCGTGCAAAAATGGTTGGAAAACAACTTCATTCTCATCTGCACATACTAAAGAAAAATTTATGATTAATAACTTGATAAGATGTGGTGATCAGAATGTTATATACCTCATTGAATGTCCATGTAAATTACAGTACATAGGACAAACTTCCAGATAATTGAAAGATAGAATGAAAGAGCACATACTATGTATAGAGAAAAAGAGCATAGAAACAGCACTATACAAACACTTTACCATAAAACATGGAGGAAATATCAGGGATATGAAATTCTGTGGAATAGAAATAGTGAGAAAAAATTGGAGAGGAGGGAATCATGAACATAAATTACTTTTACAAGAATCAAAATGGATTTTTTCCCTAAACTGTCTTTATCCTAAGGGCTTAAATAATAAAGAAGACCTCTCTCATCTATTTAATCTCACAAAATAAGGCACATTTAGTAGCCAATAGCGATACACAAGTTGCATTCTTTCCCATATCTCACTTTGATCATTGGGTACCCACTCCAATGATTAAGCTCCCATTCTATCAGTTTTTGCACGTATTATCATTATTTTGTCTGATAAGATAACCTATACAGCACATTAAGCTTCTCTCTTTGGCGCTCCAGATACATTTCTACAGACATTCTATTCTCCATTCTTAAGTCATTAGTAGAAGTCCAGCATTTAATCACAATCTCCCCATCGTCTTCATTTCCCTTATCATTCGAGGTGATGTCACCTGCTCTCTCAGGTTCTATCAAATAAAACAGTGTATATATGATCATGTTTCATACTGTGTTTTTCACAATGTGTCTTTTAAGAATATTTTGAAATAGTTTTAATATATTTTTTATATTTTTTATTTTATATTATGGTCATGTAAGGTGATCTTTATTGTGATTTTATACATTGTGATTTAAAACTGTATATTTTTTAACCGAAATATTTTAAAATACTTTTAAAATATTTTCAATATACTATGGCCTTATACTGGAATTTTATAGTGAGGATTTTATATTGAGATTTTTTATTATGATTTTTATCATGATTTCAAAATGTATTCTTAGACCAATATTGTTAATAATCAAGACTCAGTCATTATGGCTAGTTTCATTTGTTAAGTGTATTTTATTTGTTAAGTGTGGTTTATAAGTGTCTTTTAAAATTGGCACTATTTCCGCACTGGTTTTACTGTCATCTTTGTATTAACATATTTAGCCCGGGAATCAGAATCCATACTCAAATTGGCAGCAAGCAGTGTATTTAGTACAACACAAAGTAGGGAACTAAGGAACCGGAAGCGCTAGAAATAGCGATACCGGAAGTCAGAAAGGTAAACAAAAACATCTAGTAAACACTCCCATCTGTAAGCTCCGAAACCGGAAGTTGAAATAGTGAAACCGGAAGCTAAAATAGCGAAACCGGAAGTCAGAAAGGTAAACAAAAGCATCTAGTAAACACTCCCATCTGTAAGCTCCGAAACCGGAAGTTGAAATAGCGAAACCGGAAGCTAAAATAGCGAAACCGGAAATCAAAAGAGTAAACAAAGTCAGTTAAATATCCGTAGACAAACAATACTAAATCAGTGTTTTTCAACCAGTGTGCCGTGGCACACTAGTGTGCCGTGAGAGATCCTCAGGTGTGCCACGGCAGACTGACAACAGTGTGACATTTTTTAAACTTTGCTTGTTTTTTACTCCCAGTGCAGGGATAGTTTGTAGGAGGCATGGCATAACAGCACAATACATACAGTATGTGTGTGTTTGTGTGTATGCGTATATATATATATGCTGTATTAGGCTACAATGTGTGATTTTTTTTTAAAATTTTCGGATCGTGGTGTGCCACAGGATTTTTTAATGTAAAAAAGTGTGCCACGGCAAAAAAAGGTTAAAAATCACTGTACTAAATAATAGGAATTACATAGGTATGATTGGCTTATCCTTATACAGCAGTAAAGAATCTATCTGATATCAATAAATTTAAAAAGGAAGAGTTTGAGAAAATGGCAAATAGAAAAGAGAATGAAAACCGGAAGTAAACAAATAAAATATAAACGGAAACAAACACACATATGTAAAGTAAAGAAAGTCTACTAACCAATCATAGATTATTTATAAACAGTTTGGTAAAGTAGGTTATATGAACAGTCTCAGGGAATACAGACAGAACATTTTAACAGATGTAAGTATCAAAATTTCTGATGATATATGGTCAGTGGAACTCTTGCCCATACCCACAATACATTTCAACAGGAAAGGGGCGTGGCCTATACGTTTTTGGTGCCCAAACATCAGCGACATTTATTATAAATTCTGTAAAGCTTGCTCATAACACCAGTCTTGATAAAGGCCAGGAGTAGAAGGCCGAAACGCGTCAACTGATTTGAGTAAGCCAAATACTGATATATGCACTTAACAGTTTGTATATGTTATAGTATTGTTTATTCTTTTTTTCAGGTTTTTACATTCATAATTTTTGTATGTTTTACATCCAATCACTTTTTTATTGCACTGTAACCACTTTATGGTTTTGGATTGATAGACACCCAACAATCAAATATGTTTTCCACAGTTTTTTAAGTTTTTAAGTTTTTAAAGTTGTTCAAGCTTTTTGGAACCGTTCATCACTATTTTGGAATTTTTGTATCACTACATATCCTCTTTTTCATCAACTTTTTTTCATCACATATTTTACATTTTTTGGACACAGGATAGGACACTGACTATTCACTATTGCTTTGGATTTTTTCAACTTTTTTCAACATTTTTCAACATTTTCTATCACGTGTTTGGACATATATGAACTATTAGTTACCTCAGGAATACTCACTGTGCAATTTGAGCATACTAACATCCATTCATCATATAGGGTCGGCACTGCAGGCCACCCTTTCATCCTTTGTTTTTATGTGCTCTTCTTGTGTATTTTATACTGTTTTTTACTGTCGACTATTATAACATGGATCCATGGATTGCTTTTTAATAACTTTTTTGTGAGGACCTCATTGATATATTTTAACACTACTGTTAATAAATTTTAGGTTTTATACATTTACTATTGTATTTTAGTATTGTAGATTCTTAGTCCCCTCAGTCCCCTTCCTCAGCCTATTTTGGTGCTCCCCTCTACCCCCATCTCTCTATGATAGGCACTGGGACAATGACTCCAAAGGATGAGATTTGAAACCTATCTTGCAACCCTGAGCTATGACCTCCAGTACGCAAGGATCCTGCACGTCCCTGAACCAAGCCTCTGAAAGAGCGACAGACTGCCCCCTACACGATCCAAAATAGGACCGTGGGTCGCCCCTTCATGAGGACTTAGTCTCGGCGGGCTTCTTACTCTGCTTTGATCTATGCCAGGACTGAGCTGGCTTCCAAGAACTCTTGATTTGCTCTAGTTTAGCGGAGGCCTCTGACGCTGGGCTTTTTTCAGAACTAAAGGAACAAAAATATGAACTTTGTCCCTTAGAATTGGTATGAAGGCACCCTTGGCCCCTGAAACTGTGGAGATAGTCAAACAAACTCTTTCCCTTAAAGGAGAGGGAAAGAGACTAGACTTAGAAGTTATATCTGTCAGAGTGCCTTACGGGCCTGAACAGAAAACCTAAAGTTTTTTCCATAGGCTAATTAATCTGCATAATAACAGCACAGATAAAAGAATTAGTAACCCATAAGGCCGTAATTCTTTCCTGAAAAATGTCGAGGAGACCCTCCACCTCGATCATTTTCGCGAAGGAGATGCACCAAAAGGTAGTTGCTCCAGCAACTGTGTCGACAAGCGCCGCCCGTAAAAGCAAATATCCCATAGGTTGAAAATCCTTTTTAACAGAGTTTCCATCCTTATATCCGGCGGCTCTATGAACGATGAACTATCCTCACACGGGCTAGCATTACATTAGTTCCAACCAAGTAGGGATGGGAAAAAAAGAACCCAGCCCCATAGAGAGCACGGAACCGGGATCCTTAAAAGGCAGATGATGGGAAGAGGAATCTAATCCTGTTCCACTTGTCCTTAATAATGATTGCCATCAAATTTAGGACCCAGAGGTTCGACTGGCAGCTCAGCCTTTGGAACCTCTAAAGTAGGCAAAACCTCCTTTAGTAGAAAGTGTAAACGTTCTGTCCTAAATAAAAAAACTGAAGTGATGAGCTGCACCAGGGTACTTGTTAAAACTTTTATTGTGAGTCACAGAAATTTCCCTAAGGAAGCAAATTCACAACAAAAGGGACATAGTGGTGTGTGAGGAATACACCCAAAGAGCTTATCACTGATGCGTTTCAGCCTATCTGGCCGTAGTCGTAGCATAAAGCTCATAATCCCAACTACCTTTAAATACATTGTGCTTAATTGTGATTGGATAAAAGAATTATCCTGGGCGTATTCACAAAACACACCTATTCATTCAGCTTTTACAAAACTTTGATCCTTAATAGAAACAATTGTTGTTTACTGTATAGTTAATAAGAAAATATACAATTGTAAACTTACACAAATGAACTACTACTAAGTGCATACATATGGCAATATATCTAAATAGAATATTTTTGGAAACTCTTAAACTTTATTGAGCATGACAGCAGTATCTGCCAATATATCTATAATGCTCTAACTAGGTCACTAGAGTTTGACCTGCTCTATATAGAATAAAAATTGCCTTCTAATATTATGATGTAGCACCCACTATAATATAGATTAAAGATTTGAAAATTTTAAAAAATTGACTGAATATCAAACCTAACCATAATGATGCCTTCTGGCCATACACAGACAAAAGCTCTTTATTCCCAGAAATTGATTATATCAAACTCCGAATTTAATCCTGTGGGGATTCTTGTCTTCAGTCTGTGTATCCAGAAGGCCTCCCTCTTAGCTAAAAGTTTGTCCCTATCTCCACCTCTTGCCTTACATGTCACCTGTTCAATGATAGTCCACCTCAGTGTTTCAGCATTTTTGTTGTGCTTCTGATTAAAATGCTGTACTAGTGGAGTTGTCAGTTTTCCTTCTTTGATATTATTTATGTGCTCACGGATTCTATCTCGTGTTTCTCTAGAGGTAAGCCCTGTGTACTGAACTCCACATTGTACACAGGTCAACAAATAGACCACATAAGTGGCTCTACAGTTCAGGCAAGAGTAATGCTTGAATTGTTCCCCTGTTACTGTACTCAAAAAACCTTCTCCGCATTGGAGATAGCCACACGCTATACATGACATATAGCTACATTTGAAAACTCCCTTGAACCTTAACCATGATGAATTAAAGGGTTTTGTAGAGCATAACTGTGTGGGAGCTAAGATGTTACCCAATGTCTTTCCTCTTTTGAAAGCATATCTACATCCCTTGGTAACTATATCTTTTAGGTACTCATCAGCTGATAACATACGGAAATGTTTCTGTGTAATATTACAGACCTGATAGTACTGATTACTATATCTAGTGATGAAAGAAACACCTTTTGATACATCCTGTTTTGCTGGTTTGTCTGATCTTAAAAATTGTGACCTACTTCTCTTAGCTATATCCAATCTGGCAATGGACACTTCTTTCCTCTTGTAGCCTCTTTGACATAAATGATCCTCTAGATCTAAAGCTTGTTTGTCATATTCCTCTTGTGCAGTGCAATTATGTCTTAAACGTATAAACTGCCCTTTTGTTACAGAACGAAAGACCCTTTTTGGGTGATTACTTCTTGCGTGGAGCAGTGTGTTCCCAGAAATAGGTTTTCTGTATATCGTTGTGAACACTTTACTTTCTTTACTCATAAGAGTTACGTCCAAATAGTTAAGTTGGGTTACATTAAACTCAAAAGTTAATTTAATCCCTGCTGGATTATCATTAAGATACATTAGGAAATCTCTGGCCTCTGTTTCATTGCCTTCCCAGATGATCAAAAGATCATCTATGTATCTTCTATAGTATTTTACTTTGTTTGCCAGGATCCACCACATCCATAGATGTGGGACAGCTCCCACCAACCCATAAACAGGTTGGCATAGGAGGGGGCAAATTTGGCCCCCATAGCTTTCCCACATCTCTGGAGGTAGTGGAATCCCTCAAACATGAAAAAATTATGAGTTAATCAAAACTCTGTAACCCTTAGGATGTACTGACAAAACTGGGGATCATATTTAGTCATCCTTTTTAGAAAAAATGATATTACTTCAAGACCTTTGTCGTGAGGTATGGATGAATATAAAGCAGTTACATCTATGGAAAGCCATCCAAAACTGTCTTGCCAAGAGATGGATTCAAGTTCAATCAAGAGTTGCTTCGTGTCTCCCAAATAACTAGACAGATTGGACACCATTGGCTGTAAGATAGAATCTAACCACTGTGACATTGGCTCAAGTATAGAGCCTATGCCACTGATGATGGGACGGCCCTTAGATTCTGTCAAGGACTTATGCACCTTTGGCAGGAAATTAAAGACAGACATTACTGGAGAGTCTACCATCAAAAATTCACATTTCTTTTCATCAAGGAAACCTGCCTCCTTTCCATCATCAATAAGATGTAGTAATTCACGCCTAAATCTCACTGTGGGATCACTTAATAGATGTGAATATGGGTGATGGGTCTGATAGCTGTCGTAGTGCCTCCTGAACAAAGAAGCCTCTGTCCATGACAACCACAGACCCACCCATGTCTGCTGATCTCGTGACCAGATTTTATCCTCTTTGAGATTTTTAAGGGCTAAGGTTCCCTCTCTACTTAGATTATGATGTATTGTTTGGCTGACAACATAGGCTAGATTGGTTAAATCTTTCTCCATTCTTTTCTGAAACTGTTCAAGAACATTTCCTCTTATGTGTATGGGATAAAATTTGGAGGCACTAGAGAACGTAGGGCCACTGGACACTGAACTAGTGTCCAATAGCACTTCAGTGTTGAAATTTTCAAAATACAAACTTTCCAGTGCTTCCAAATCACATGCCTCTTGAAATGTGAATGTTTTGTTTGAAAGAAATTTATTTTCATCTTCAGAAATAACATAACTCATCTCATCATTACTTGCACTACCCTTAGCAAAATACTTCTTAACCGTTAAATTCCTGATCAATCTATTAACATCCACTAGAGTTTGAAATAGATTAAATGTGTCTGCTGGCACAAAACTCAAGCCATAATTCAAAACTTTTGTTTCAATGGCACTTAGTCGACGTGACGACAGATTGATTGTTGTAAGGGGACTTCTTTTAGAATCCCTTTCCCTTTTATATCGCTTCCCCCCCCCTTCGAATCCTTCCCTGAGTTTTGAAAAAACCTGCGCTACATCTGATCTATCTTGTTCCCTCTGGGTCCGAGGACTTATTTCATATTCCTGATCTAACTGGTATCTAGAGTACCCAATTTTTATGTTAGTCTTGGCTGTTGGAACTAATGTATTATCTGGATTAGAAGTTATAGCCCTCTTTGGTGCTGAATCCTCCTCTTCTCCTGAGGTAGAACAATCACCTGAGGACTCAGCCTCACTTTCATTAAAGGTTACTTTTTTGGACTTAAAAGCTGATTTATTCTGTTTTTTGCCTGATTTTTTACCTTTAGGGAACCTTTTTTGGTCATTTTCTCTCCTATAATTTGTTCTTTGTTTTCTATTCCAAATATAAATTTTGTTATTCTCATAATCACTTAAATCCCTTAAGTACATAACATGCTTTATTTCCATAATTAATGCTTTTGATTTTGCTAATGTAACTTGCAGTATTGAATCAAATTTCTGAAATTGTAACTCTTTGCTACGCACATTCAATTCAACTTGTAAAACATCAATTTCAGAGAAAACCTCATCCTCAGATAACTGATCGGAAATATCCAACAAATTGCATGATGCCACCTGGGCAGGAGTGCAATATTTAACCTTTTGATTGCGCTTAGCAGTGCGAGGGAAAGCACTTATGGCACACAGACACCACCGTATGAAACTGCGCAGTAACGCAGATGGAGGATTAGCAGTGCAATGGGAAGCTGCATGTGTATACAAAGATGTATGTAGGGTGTGCATCTCACTGGACGAGGACTCCTCAGAGGTGGGTGGCTCAGTGGTATAAAACATGTCAACCTTATTTGATATAATCCCCTTATCAAGGCATATGGAACATAATTGAGAGGGCGGATAGAGGGAGAACCCTCTAATGAATCAGAATCCTCCATAGCTAAAGTACGATATGCGGAGGACTACAGAAAAAAGAAACTTTATTTTAAATAAAAAAAGTGGCACCTTTATACCCCCAATGTCTGGGGCACTTACCACCTCCTATGACCCAGACAGAACAGAGATAAAAATCCTCTCCGGTAGTAACTCGGTCAAGAGAAAGGAAATGGTAGCATCAACCATTCCAGTCACATGGTGCGTAATGCAGGACCGTCCCTGCTATGAGAAAAAGTGTGCCAAGCTTTTAAGCTGCGCAACCTTCAAAGTAAAAGTGAAACCTGTATGTTCCATCTCAGCCTATGAGCCCATAAACATCTTGCACAAAAGGCAGCATAAAATCAAATAAAGCATATATGATTAAACCCAACTCAGGAGATATTAACCCTTAATTCCATATAGATAAAAGGAGCCACACTGTGACCCTGTCTTCTAGAATTTGCAATATGTGTCAAAAATGAAACGATCTTACCGGAATCTATGCCATGGAACATTCACACGGTCCTTCAAGTTTGACAGAGTGTAGCAGCGCTTCTGTCATGGACTTGAGTAAAGAAAGCAGGCATCGAAACTCGTCAACGCTGATTGTTTAAGGAGCCATTAATATGAGTCTGGATGGTTTCGCAGAAAGACTCTCCCTGCATCTCCAGACTCTTAACTTTCCTCAATGCTCTCACTGAGAGGCTGACAAGACTACTTAACACTCCAGTCCCATCTCGAAGGGCAGATACCCTATCTATGGAACTACTCTAAAATCTTCTGACACTTCTCTGCCAACCTCCTGTGACAAAAGGCAAAGAATGACTGGGGGATGAGGGAAGTGGGGGAGGTATTTAAGCCTTTGGCTGGGGTGTCTAAGCCTCCTCCTGGTGGCCAGGTTCTGTATTTCCCCCAAGTAATGAATGAATGAATGAATGAAGTACATACATTTTATAGCTTTGAGAATGGAAATATTTATAGTTGCATCAGTCCTAGTACTACTAAGACGCCGTAGACAATGTCTTGTTCTACAGCAGAGGCAAGAAGTTATCCATCAAAGACAGTACATAAGAGTGCCGTGATTATTTTTGTCCCATAATGGTCTGGAAGCTCTTACAGACCGTGAAATATTGCAGCAGTTTAGACTGTTAAGGCAATCGATAATGATGATTTTTAATAAAATTCAGGACTATTTGGACCCGGTCACCGTCAGAACGAGGGCTATTTCTGGTATTCTCAAATTGTTGGCCATCCTGCATTTCATGGCAACTGGGTCTTTTCAAACTGTGTCCAATGTTGTGGTTGGTATGAGTCAATCGACATTCTCCAGACACCTACAAAATGTTTTAGAAACAATGCACACTATTTTTAAGAATCATGATTGGATCCTAGAATCCACAGAGGAATGTAACTCAGTAAGATTTTTTTGCAGGTATTGCAAATGTGTTATGGGCAATAGGCTACATACATTATCAATCATCGTCTCCTATGGTGTACAAATTGACATAACTACATCCAACCTATTTTTGATAAATTTTGAGGTTGTACTGTATTTTGGGGCATTCAAATTGACTCAGAGATTTTCATTCAGGCTCACTTCCACTTTTAATAACTTTAAAAAATGAAGCCCATTGTGGGCCAGATTATTAGTGGTGCGATAACAGTTACGCACAAGCGATATCAGGTTTATCACAGCTGTTTGCACGCAAAGGATGGAGCGCTCATATAAGTTGAAAGTAAATGCAGAATTGAATTTATCACACCTCAGGATAGCGCAACCTCAAAACTCTAGTTAACTGTTTCACTAAACAAAAATGTCAGTAAACACATAAAAAATACATTGAAAAGTACAGTTACACTCATAATAACACTATCTAATAAAAATTGTTATAAAAAATTATTGCACAAAAATGTTATAGGGGCTTAAAGATATGAGGTTCCAGGTGTTAGAAAAAAAGGCAGGCAAAGGCAGAGATACATAAATATACATGTCTAAAACTTGTGTACATATGTATTTATGTATTTATTCTAAGTATTTTTAAACAGATATTCCTATATCTATCTGTATATATCTATACCTAGATATAAAGATATAATCATCTATATATTAATAGGTATAGATATATATTGCACCAAAATACCATCAGATATATGTATAATAAATAGAACTTATTCTGCTATGTATAGAACATTGGGAAATATTAATATTTTTATGTCAGGTTAGCGCACTTGCAATCGGGTTTGCGTCTGAGTGCGATTTTTTTTATGCTCCATTAACGTTATATACGTTAATACGAATACGTTAATGCATTCACAATATTCTAACTTCTTTTTGTATGCATCGGGTCAGTGCATGAGCGAAAACTTTTCTCTTTCTACTTGTAATACGATCATAATGTCCTATGTGGGGTTATGGATATGGATTTTTTTTACACAATTTCTCTCCTTGCCAAAGAGGTTTTGATAATTGGGCTTTATTTCTGTAGGTGAAGCAATTGAGATCTGCCACTTTTTGTTTAGTCTCATGGTATATTTAAAAAAGTGATCCAGAATAACCAAGGTGCCACTATATTAGCAGATTCAGGGATCCTAAACCCACATCACTGTTTCCATTATTATTCTACATAGAGTTCTTTACAGCAACAGCTAAATTAGCAGAATGTATAGATGGTTTATCATGTTCTCCATATTCAGTGGTGTGGTTGTGGCACAACTATTCAGTGGTGGCCCTCCACTCTGGGGAGACTGTCTAAGAAGTCTTATCCTTACTGTCTGGTCCCTCAACTAAATTTGAAAAGCAAATTTCAGCATGAGAGTCATTTATCTAACAATGCCGTGTTCTGGATGTAAGCGAAAGACACCCTTTTTTCAGTTTTTCAGTTGTCAAAAGAAAGTTTCAGTATAGTGGCACACTCCACTCTTCCAACATACTGGGCCATTTCAAGGAAACTCAGAGGGCATGCTGCTAGAGGTTAATTTCTTTTCCCTAAACCTTTAAGAGAGGGCACAATATGAAGAGTAGCTTTCATGCAAAACTCTTTTATTGTGCAAATGGATTCCATGACCATAATAAGCCTCATATATGAAGCTGCAGATGCAGCTTCTGGAATCTTCTGTGCAGGCATGTTTACATGAGCCTCCAACCACCAGTTTACAAATGGACAAATGCTACCAGCTTAGCAGGTTTATAGGCAAGAGAGTTCTTGTGAAATCATAACTGGCGGTGAGTGCAGGAGTCTTTTTCAACTTGCTTCTTATTTAACAGGGACCAATGAATGTTTATGTTGCCTTGACATACCTATGGCTCATATATTCTGCATCCCTATTCCCCTTTCCACAGATTTAAAATAAGAAAATGATTCCAAGGATGATTGGGTAAGTCATATCCATAACCCCACATATGACATTATGATCCTGGGGTGGGAGGTACCAGAGTTGAGGAGTACAGGACCAACAGAATAAATATAAGATAAGAATTATCTGTTAATTCTGTTTGGCATTCTATAATAAGGTGGGGAGATTTCACTCACTAACAGACATACAAATATCATATGTGAAAAACTTGTTACCTAAGTACACTGCAGGACACTGAGGCATACACTGCATACACACACACACTGTATATATGTATATATATAGATATGTGTGTGTGTGTGTGTGTGTATATATATATATATATATATATTATATATATATATATATATATATATTTTTTTTTTTTATTTTTTTTATATATATATGTTGAAAAAGACTAGACAGGTGGTTATTATTAGCACTTCCAGAGACTGGTGTCAGCATATGTATCCACATATGAAGTTTGAAAAACAATCTTATTTCCAGTAATAAACCTCCAATCCTATATAGCAATAGGCTTTAAATGATTTGTCCTTAACAATCGATCTTAGAGTTTTGTCTGAAACCCCCAAAATACTCAGTGTATTTTGTACAAGGAGCGTTTGTGGAATGATGGTTGTCAGTTTACTCTAGAGCTAGGGTGGATAAAAACAATACTTTATTAGAGCCTGTGTACACTACATGGTCCAAAATGTTTAAGGAAAGAAATATACCTATCCATCTATCCCTATCCCTCTATCCATTTATCCCTATCCCTCTATCCCTATCTATCTATCCCTCTATCCATCTATCCCTCTCCCTCTATCCCTCTCCCTATACCTCTATCCTTATCCCTCTATCCCTCTCCCTCTATCCCTATCCCTACTATCCAAATCCCTCTATCCATCTACCCCTCTCCTACTATCCCTCTCCCTCTATTCCTATCCCTCTCCCTCTATTCCTATCCCTCTATCCCTATCCCTCTATCCCTAAGCAACCCCTTTTCTGTAGTGTAGCCGCCCCATCCCTCTCTGCCCCTTTTTTCTGTAGCAACCCCTTCTCTGTAGTGTAGCTGCCCCATCCCTCCCTGTCCCTTTTTTGTGTAGCAACCCCTATTCTGTAGTGTAGCTACCCCATCCCTCCCTGTCTCTTTTGTTTTTGTGTAGCAACCGCTTTTCTATAGTGTAGCAGCCCCATCCCTCCCTGTCCCTTTTTTATTCTGTAGCATAGGGCCCTCCCACTATCTCCTCTTCCCCCTTCGCTGCTGAGCCGCCCACCCACCACCCGTCCACCCGCCTCCCACCCACACCTCTCCCCAGCACCAGAAGAAGATTACTACAGATGGTGACACACACAGTGAACTTATATTAGCTGTCACACTGCCCACACCCTAGGACTACACAAGGTCTGCCCCTGTTGCACTGCGTACAGTCTAGGATCCAAGAATTGCATGTGGAGCAAAATTAATGTATAACTTGAACAAAAGCAGTATGGAAGTTGATTGGCTGTATCACATGGAAGTTCAAAAGTAAACAAATAAAACTGCTGTGGGAGCTGGTATAATGGACTACCACAGAGAATTCAACATGGTCCACAACTATAGTTCAATGTCCCTTCAGTATGCAAACTGAGCATGGATCAGGATATGTTGAAAAAAAAGGGCAGTACCGTGTTATCCAGTGTATTCAAAAAAGGTAAAAACAATCCTTTTGTAAGAAAATAACAAAAGTGAAATACAGCTGATACTTTTAATAGCTAATTAATAATGGATACAAATTAAAGCTTTCAGGACACTTATAAGAATATTGATTTTGTTATTTTCTTACAAAAGGATTTTCACGTTTTCTGATTTAGGGGCTGAATTATCAAGCTCCGAATGGAGCTTGATGCCCCTGTTTCTGTGCGAGCTTTCAGGCTCCCCGGAAACATTAGTTATGAAGACTGCTGCTCCATAACTTGTCTGCCTGCTCAGAGGCTGCGGACACCAATCTGCCCAATCCTATACGATCGGGCTGATTGACACCCCCTGCTAGCAGCTGTGAATCTGCAAGGGGCGGCATTGCACAAGCAGTTCACAAGAACTGCTTGTGCAATGATAAATGCAGACAGCGTATCATGCCCGCTCGTACTTTCATAAATCGGCCACATATTGTACAAAAGAGTACATGATGGATCATAAAGAGGAACAAGGTTGCAAAAATATTTTAATAAAGACGTCATGGAAAAAAACATGCTCTAAAGATATTTTATGATAAATTGGAATATTGCTGCCAGACTCTGCAAACAGGAGTGTACTGACCAGCATGGGATGATAAAAGTCAATTGGAAAGTTGTTTAAAATGACATACCCTCATGTATAATTCAAAGAATATATCCATTTTAATGCTGAATATATTGATCGACCAGAAATCTTCTGGGGAGCTGCAAAAGCAGTCCTCAGAGGGGAAATAACAGCATATGCCGCCATGATCTCAAATAAACTAAAGAAAAGGGAGAAAGATGCTACTAATTTCGTGGTCAACTCATATAACAGATACCTTTTAAAGAAAACACCATTCAACTGGGCCACTTATATTAAAGCCAAACATGAGAGAGATGCCTTGGCTAAGCTATATCGTTTTGGGAATAAATCTGGCAAATTATTAGCCAAATTAGTAAAAGGAGAAAGAAAGGCCACTCTGATGGATAAAATACAACATGAAGGGAAGATCTTTACAAAAAGAGAAGACATTTCAGAGGTTTTTATAAAATACTATAAAGATCTTTACTCTGCAAGAATTGCTGATGAAGATCAAGCTATGGAATTCTGGAGCAGAATAAACTGCCCCACAGTTCCCGAGGAAACAATTAACAAATTGAATAGTCCTATATCCGAAGAGGAAGTTAGGAAAACAATTTCCGAAATGTCTCTGAATAAAGCAGCAGGTCCAGATGGGATTCCAAATAAGGTTTATAAAATATTAGCTAAGGAAATTGTTCCCTACTTGTGTAACCTCTATAATGATTTTTATATCAAGGGTAAAGCTATACCACCTAGCTTCTCTGCTTCACACACTACTTTACTTCTCAAAGCAGGAAAAGACCCTACCCTAAAGGAATCTTACCGGCCTATAGCCCTCTTGAATTCAGAGTATAAGATCTTGGCCTCAATCTTAGCACGTAGACTCCAATCGGGCCTCTCGCACATTGTTCATATGGACCAAGCAGGGTTTCTCTATCAGCGAAACTCAGCCTCTAAAATAAGAGAAGTCCTGATGACAACAGAGTATTTTTGGAACCAGGAGACAAAAAGGGAGGGGAGGACAGAGGGCGCCTCGGACCTTGCAATAATTGCAATTGATGCCGAAAAAGCCTTCGATTCACTCTATTTTAGCCATATGTTTACTTCTTTAGATAAATTCGGGTTTAAAGATAAATTTCCTAGTTTTATTAAAAATTTATACAAAGGACCCCGAACGCGATTGATAGTTAATAATCTATTATCTTCAGAAATTGAAATTGAGAGGGGAACGCGTCAGGGTTGCCCTCTGTCACCCCTCCTGTTCGATATAGCGATAGAACCCTTGGCGTTTATGGTAAGACATTCCATGGAAGGTATTAAGATCGGTAGTCATGAGATGAAGATCGCATTATATGCGGATGACATTCTCCTTTATATTTCAAATACTAAGGTAAATATACCCAGACTTCGGTGCATAATAGATCAATTTGGTTCCTTCTCAGGATACAAAATAAATGCGTCCAAGTCTGAAATATATTGGATTAGGAAGATTACTGATTCATTAAAAGATATACCATTCAAAGTGGTCTCCGAATCATTTAGGTATCTAGGAATAATAATCCCGGTTAATCCGACAGAGTTATATAAACTTAATATAGTGCCAATCTTTTCAAATGCACGTGAGAAATTGAAACTATGGCAAAATTTGCCATTATCACTATCCGGAAGAATAGCGCTATATAAAATGGTTCTTCTTCCAAAACTCCTGTACATTTTACAAAACACTCCTATTATAGTCTTTGAAAAAGATATACGAGCATTTAATAGTGCAGTAAGAAGTTTCATTTGGCAAGGGAAGAAATCTAAGATATCCCTATCCAAATTATTCTTAGCAAAAGAACTTGGTGGCTTAGCTCTTCCCAATATTAGACTTTACAACTTGGTCTTTCTAGCACGAACAGTGACTGGCTGGTTTCTCTCTAAAAACTATGTGTCAAATTCATCTCTGGAAGAAAACATCTGCTATCCATTTCTTCCTACAGGTTTAGCTCATTGTGAGCCAAAAGCACTACCACCCGAAATCAAGAGGCTCAAAACCATTTTAAATCCTATAAAGGCCTGGTGGAAAATAGGGACCCTCTTAAAAATTAATTGTAATACTTCTCACTATATGCCAATAAAAGGAAATCCAAAATTCCAACCCGGCCTGAACTCTGCAATTTTTGATAAATGGTTTTCCCTAGGTTTGAAAAATGCACAACAACTTATTATAAAGGGAACGGATCGTGTAAAAACATTTGAAGAATTAAAAAATGAGTTTAAGTTGCAGAATAAAGAATTTTTTGCTTATCTACAAGTAAGACACTTCATCTTAGAATTGATTAGAGAGGTAGGTTGTTCTTGGACATTGGGGAAACTGGAAAGTTGGCTAACACTAATTAAAAGCGGGTGTATGTCAATCACTCCCTGTTATCTACTTCTTAGTGCTAATATGGGAGTTCCTCTTCTGGATCGGATGGTGTTGGACTGGAATGGGCTGATTGCCCCTATTACTATAGACTCAAAATTTATAAAAAAAATCAATTAAAAAAGTGACATGTGCTACACTCTCTGCTACGTGGAGAGAAGCACACGTTAAATTATTGCACAGAGCATATTTTACCCCAGAAAATGGCTATAAAATTCATAACTTGAACTATAATAAATGCCCAAAATGCTCTCTCCCTGCAGCAGATTTAGTGCATATGGTATGGAAGTTCCCGAAAATTAGGCAATTCTGGCATAAATTAGAATTCTGGTTCAATAATTCACTGAAAATCTCCCCTCTGGCTCTCACATTGATTCAAACTGTATTCTGCATTAAACAAAGCGAAGAACAACACCCCCAGGAAAAATTAATAATCATGTCAATACTAGCAGCTAGATACCTTATATTCAAGTCTTGGAAAAAACATAGGGTTCCTACAATCATAGAAGTTAAAAACTGCCTTAAAAAACAGTGTATTTTAGAACAGAGAGATACCAATATAGATAACGAAGAAGATATAAAAAAATTCTTCAGGAATTGGGCACTCTTCATTAAAGGATATCCAATAACTGAAATAGAATATATGATTTTTCCGTTCAGGAACTCAGAAATGGTACTGCTGGGTGCTTGGTAATAGGAGTGAAATGGGTTGGAGGAGGAAGGGGATACTTAATCCTATTTTCACTTAATTTTTTTTTTCCTTTTTTTTTCTTTATTTATTTCACTATTTTCCTCCCCCCTTTTCTTTTTTTTTTG
The DNA here is from genome assembly GCF_027579735.1 of Bombina bombina. NCBI lineage: Eukaryota > Metazoa > Chordata > Amphibia > Anura > Bombinatoridae > Bombina > Bombina bombina. The sequence goes on from NC_069499.1 coordinate 425,989,747, forward strand.
TTTTTTTTGTTTTGTTTTGTTTTGTTTTGTTTGGGTGGGATTTTTTTTTTTTTTTGTCTTGTCTTGTACTGGTTGTTTATGTTGGGTACATCTTGGTACCCTGTTCTATCTTGATTAGATAATTGGTATTTTTCTTTTTTAAAATTCAGCAATCTGATATAAGAGAATAAGGCTTGTTAGACTAAGTTGAGAATGAAACTGCATTCATGTGATTTAAAACTACATTGCCTTTTATTTCATGTTATTTGTTTTTTCCTTTCTGTAACTCATTGCTGATAATAAAAATTTAATTTAAAAAAAAAAAAATGACATACCCTATCTGATCCATGAAAGTTTATTTTTAACTAGACTGTCCCTTTAAAGGATGGGTCACTGGCAGCTGTAACAAAGGGAGGAGGGGGCAGAAGCCAGCTCACAGATAGAGGAGAGGGGCTGCTGCAGGTAGACCCAGGATTGGGCAGAAGTGAGAGGGGAGGAGTGACTGAGGGATTAAAAGGTGAAGCTCAGAGGGGAGCAGACAGAAAAAACTAACCTTTCTCCACTAATACAGTATCTCACAAAAGTGAGTACACCCCTCACATTTTTGTAAATATTTTATTATATCTTTTCATGTGACAACACTGAAGAAATTACATTTTGCTATAATGTAAAGTAGTGAGTGTACAGCCTGTATAACAGTGTAAATTTGCTGTCCCCTCAAAAGTTAGTACAATCCTAAGTTGAAATGTCCAAATTGGGCCCAAAGTGTCAATATTTTGTGTGGCCACCATTATTTTCCAGCACTGCTTTAACCCTCTTGAGCATGGAGTTCACCAGAGCTTCACAGGTTGCCACTGGAGTCCTCTTCATCTCCTCCATGATGACATCACAGAGTTGGTGGATGTTAGAGACCTTGCGCTCCCCCACCTTCTGTTTGAGGATGCCCCACAGATGCTCAATAGGGTTAAGGTCTGGAGACATGCTTGGCCAGTCCATCACCTTTACCCTCAGCTTCTTAAGCAAGGCAGTGGTCATCTTGGAGGTGTGTTTGGGGTTGTTAAAATATAATGTTGGAATACTGCCCTGCGGCCCAGTCTCTGAAGGGAGGGGATCATGCTCTGCTTCAGTATGTCACAGTACATGTTGGCATTCATGGTTCTCTTAATGAACTGTAGCTCCCCAGTGCCGGCAGCACTCATGCAGGCCCAGATCATGACACTCCCACCACCATGCTTGACTGTACGCAGGACACACTTGTCTTTGTACTCCTCACCTGGTTGCTGCCACACACGCTTGACACCATCTGAACCAAATAAGTTTATCTTGGTCTCATCGGACCACAGGAAATGGTTCCAGTAATCCATGTCCTTAGTCTGCTTGTCTTCAGCAAACTGTTTGTGGGCTTTCTTGTGCATCATCTTTAGAAGAGGCTTCCTTCTGGGAAGACAGCCATGCAGACCAATTTGATGCAGTATGAGGCGTATGGTCTGAGCACTGACAGGCTGACCCCCCACGTCTTCAACCTCTGCAGCAATGCTGGCAGCACTCTTACGTCTATTTCCCAAAGACAACCTCTGGATATGATGCTGAGCACATGCACTCAACCTCTTTCGTCGACCATAGCGAGGCCTATTCTGAGTGGAACCTGTCAGTTGAAACCGCTGTATGGTCTTGCCCAACGTGCCGCAGCTCAGTTTCAGGGTCTTGGCAATCTTCTTATAGCCTAGGCCATCTTTATGTAGAGCAACACTTCTTTTTTTCAGATCCTCAGAGAGTTCTTTGCCATGAGGTGCCATGTTAAACTTCCAGTCACCAGTATGAGAGAGTGTGAGAGCAATAACACCAAATGTAACACACCTGCTCCCCATTTACACCTGAGACCTTGTAACACTAACGAGTCACATGACACCGGGGAGAGAAAATGGCTAATTGGGCCCAATTTGGACATTTCCACTTAGAGATGTACTCACTTTTGTTGCCAACAGTTTAGACATTAATGACTGTGTGTTAAGTTATTTTGAGGGGACATCAAATGTACACTGTTATACAGGCTGTACACTCACTACTTTACATTGTAGAAAAGTGTCATTTCTTCAGTGTTGTTACATGAAAATATATAATAAAATATTTACAAAAATTTGAGGGGTCTACTAACTTTTGTGAGATACTGTACAATTATTAGTGCAGTTTATGTCATGCAGATCTACTTGAAAATGGTGTGATAGTTTTCATATGGATCGGTATGGTGTCAAATTTGAAAACCTCTTGCACACATTTTTAAATTAATTTGAAAAAGGCTAATTTGCTGTAACAATGCAGACATTTTGTCTTTTCTCTGTGGATATACTGCTTATAGCTTTAAAAATGTGCAGTGCTTCTTTATGTTATTAGAAAAGGTGAGTAAATCACCAAGTTTACTGATACCAGTGATGTACAAAAGCTTTTAGTTTATCATGTAACTAATTAGAAATTGTCTAGCAACACAGTAAATTATAATTGAACAAAACAGTCTTCCCCTCTTCTAGAAATTATTTTTTGAAATATCTTCAAAAAAGGTGTCGTTAAAAGGGCTTCAATCAACCATTTTAACAGCCTAACAACTGAAATTTAGAAAATAAGTATGTTCTGCCGTTAATAAATTAAAATAATTTACGCAATCTACAATTTCATTGTATTGATGTAGCGTTTGTAAATTTTTAGGAAAACATAGTTCAATATAATATATTTTCTCATGTATGTCATTAATTGTTAACTATTTCCATCTTTACTTGAATTAAAAAATGAAATATTTTCATGGGATAAATAGTATAAAAATAAATCCATGAATGGGTATAATATTTACATCTATGTAGATATATAAGCTAAATAATTTACAAATAATAAAATACCGTAAGTGTCTAGAGGGAGCCAAGTGAGGGCAATTGCCCTCTGGATTTTTTTTGGCACCTACCACCCATATTTATATAGCTGTCAGTGCCTCTGCAGAGTTTTAACTCTCAAGAGCAGTGAGAAATCATTGCTAATACCTGACAAATTCCATGAAAGACCACTGACTGGACGCTATACTTTCCCATCAATGAGATCAGCCTATAAGAACAGTTGTATCACTCCCAACATTACCTATAGGTGCTAAATAGAGAACAGGCAGAGTGATATTTCACTGTCTTAAATTTGGTGTCAGAGGTTGGAGTCTGGCCAGTCAAGAGACATGGTTAAGTGGTCATTGGTTTATTTAGGAACATTTTTGGCCAGTTTACAAGTTGAGCTCAAAATACTACTTCTCCGAAAGTAATATTTGTACTCAACTTAGTAATATCAGCGTATGCAAATGTATATGTCTGTTTCCTAAATAAAAGAGGAAGAATTCTAAAGAGAGTGCTGTGGCCATCGTTTTCTTTGTGTTATTACAAGTGAGGTGCAATGCAAACGCGACCTCACGTTCACATTGCACTGAAGCATTGCGCTTCCATAGGCTCCATTGGGAGCCTCACTCTCATGCTGTGAGACACGGCATGATAACTAGCACAGTGAAGGGTGTAAATCACGCAGAAATGGGCAGCAAATATAAATATATATGTATATGAATATATACATTTATATGTTAATATGTGTATATACACATATTAACACATAAATAAATATGTATATATTCATATACATATATATTTATAGGGATACCACAGTCCCCATAGACCGCAATATAAAGTGTGTGTTTTTTGTGTTAATATGTGTATATACACATATTAACACATAAATAAATATGTATATATTCATATGCATATATATTTATAGGGATACCACCATCCCCATAGACCGCAATATAAAGTGTGGTTTTTTTTTTCTAACACCCCACACCTACCACTTTTAACCCCTTAACTCTCCTGCAGTTATTAATTTAAAAAAAAAAAAGATGCTAGAATTTTTATTTTTTTACCCTAAATTTGGGGGGGCAATTGGGGGAAATTTTTAAAATGAACTAGAGGTCTGACCTATGGTTAATAATTGATGTGCTAATTGCTACTGCAAACCCGTGGTAGCAATAACCTGCCACTTGTAATGTGGCAGGTTATTGCTCGTTTGCGGGCGCACAATTTGCTCGTTTGCGGGCGCACAATAAATTAAATCTCCACTTGTAATCTAGCCCTTTATGTTTTTGTCCCCACCTTGAAAAATGTGTCAAGATACTCAGAGGTAATATTAAAGAATAAGAGTAACACTGTTATAAATGGAGAATACTTATAAATATACAGATCTGTAGTATGTCTCTGTGTATATGGGGAAGTATGTGAAGAACCTTTTGTTAATTTTTTTTTCTATGGCTATATAAGGGCATTGTATTGACCTAATTCGGAATATACCACTAGCAAGACTTAATGACCTTAGTTACACTAAAGCACTAAGGGACAATTTTAATTTGGTGATCTTACTATTTTATTTGAAGGCAGGGCCGGTGCTAGGAGTTTTGGCCACACAGGCGAGGATACATTTTGCCGCCCCCCCCCCCCCCCATTACATACCATTCCATTCCATTGCTAGTTAAAGGGATATGAAACCCACATTCAGACAGTGGTTGTGCTGGATAGCAAATCAGACAGTAGTTGTGCTGCTTATGTATATATGTATATATATATGTATCTATCTATCTATCTATCTATCTATCTATCTATCTATATATATATATATATATATATATATAGATATATACACACACACACATATATATATATATATATATATATAAAAATTTAAAATTACACGCACCTAAATCTAATTGATTATTACTGCCAGTGAATGAGTATAAAATAACACTGTATAATGATAGCAACACAATACAGTGACACACAGTAATATAACGTTGTATAATGATAGTAACACAATACAGTGACACACAGTAAAATAACACCTTATAGTGATAGTAACACAATACAATAACACAGTAACATAATGCCGTATAGTTATAGCAACACAGTGGCACACAGTAAAACAACACTGTATAGTGATAGTAACACAATACAGTGGCACACAGTAACATATAAACAATATAGTGATAGTAACACAATAAAATAACACCTTATAGTGATAGTAACACAATACAATAACACAGTAACATAATGCCGTATAGTGATAGCAACACAATACAGTGGCACAGAGTAAAACAAAACTGTATAGTGATAGTAACACAATACAGTGGCACACAGTAACATAACGCTGTATAGTGATAGTAACACAATAAAAAAAAAACACCTTATAGTGATAGTAACCCAATACAATGACACAGTAACATAATGCAGTATAGTGATAGCAACACAATACAGTGGCACACAGTAAAACAACACTGTATACTGATAGTAACACAATACAGTGGCACACAGTAACATAACACTGTATAGTGATAGTAACACAATAAAATAACACCTTATAGTGATAGTAACACAATACAATAACACAGTAACATAATGTCGTATAGTGATAGCAACACAATACAGTGGCACACAGTAAAACAACACTGTATAGTGATAGTAACACAATACAGTGGCACACAGTAACATAACGCTGTATAGTGATAGTAACACAATACAGTGGCACACAGTAACATAACACTGTATAGTGATAGTAACACAATACAGTGGCACACAGTAAAAGTTAAAACAACACTGTATAGTGATTGTAACACAATACAATAACACAGTAATGTAATGCTGTATATTGAAAAGTCAGTAATAAATTATAGATGGCGCCAGTGCCAGACCCCTCCCTTAAAGGGACACTCAGGTTAAATTAAATTTTCATGATTTAGATACAGCATGTAATTTTAAACAACTTTCCAATTTACTTCCATTAAAAAAAATGTGCACAGTCTTTTATATTTACACTTTTTGAGTCACCAGATTCTACTGAGCATGTGCAAGAATTCACAGACTATACGTATATGCATTTGTGATTGGCTGATTGCTATCACATGGTACAAGGGGAGTGGAAATATACATAACTTTGAAATTTGTTATAAAAAAAATCTACTACTCATTTGAAGTTCAGACTAAGTGCTATTGCATTGTCTTGTTATCTTGCATTTGTTGATTATGCACATCTAATGTGTTGACTGGTCCTTTAAGTTCCGAGGCCCCCATCAATATGTGGACAGACAGTGACACAGTGCCCCCCCCATCCCCAGACTGGCCATTCAAGATTTTCCAGCAATCAATTTGTGGACAGACAGCAGTGACAGACAGTTCCCACCCTGCCCCCCCCCCATCCCCAGCCTGGCCATTCAAGATTTTCCTACCTGGCTGTACTGACGGTCGACACTGTGGACTTGGACTGGTTGTCTGCGGGCTCGTGACTCCACTCGTGACTGAGCTGCCTGCAGCCTGCTGCCTGTCACACGGTGTATGGAGTCTGGAGACTCACGTCAGGCGGCCGTGGCTGTATCCCTCTGCTTTCTCCCGCTCTCAGTCAGAGTGAGTGATGTCACATGAAGCAAGTGAGCTCCGCCTCCAGTCCTCCACTGACACAGTCACAATACACATGCACGGCGTGACGTGTACTGACTCGGACCTCCTCCCCATAACGATCAATAAGCAGTGAGTATTAATAGGCTATCTATGCCGGGCCAGCACACTGTGGGAGGAAGAGGAGTGGGACGGGAAGCGGCAGTGATAGTCAGTGAGGAGGCAGTAGGCACACAGGCAGGCTAGGCAGCAGGTCAGCACTCTGCAGGTCTCCCATCTCAGATGCAGATCAGCTGCTCAGGAATAAAAAAAAATGCATTTTTTTTAATTAGGCAGCAGACTTTCGGCACCGCTCTCCCTGCTGGTGCGCTCTAAGGCGGCTGCCTATTACAAAATGCCGGCCCTGTTTGAAGGGTAAATTCCAGGTTTTACAGAGGTCCTAAATGCTCTCTAGTGAGTTGGTATTTTGCCCTCTACACAATTTATTATCTAGGTGAGTGCTACTCTAGAATTGTGTGTATCATGTGACATTAAATTTAATACAGCTGCCACTGATAAAGGGTATCCTACAGCTAGAGAACTCCTGTGGGTTATCCTTTGGGACAGGACATTACATTATATATAAATTATTATTCTATAATATTATATAATATATTGAAGATGTTATGCTACTGAGCATGCATGGGACCTGTTTTAGAGATTTGAAACAATGTAAATTGTTCATGATTTGGTTCCTTTTTTATTTTTTATGCAATGAGACACCATTTAAATCATAGATCATTTGTCAGAACTGATTCGTTATTCTCTGCACTCCCTTGTTGTTCACTTTTGTTGCTGGGCTCACTTTTGAAAGATCTGTAATGACATACCCTTGAATTGTAGTTGAATAAATACATGTGATTTTCAACACTAAATCTTTATATGTGTTGTGACATAGTCTTGGAATGCCGGTGGCTATATTAGGAACTTCAAAACCAAACAGCAGCTATTGGGAGTTATAATTTAAAAGAACTATTTATTAATAAATCCTTAATATAATATAATGAGTCTTCTGAGCAGCATCCATCTCTTTTGTGGATATATTTGGGGATCAACAATCTAGTATGCAATATGTAGATGTAAGTGTCATCTAAATGTTTGATATTCAAACAGACACCTTTGGAAATTGCTTGGATTTTTGTACTTTTTGATTCAGAAAATTCAGATGGTGAGCAAGATTAAGAAGCTAAACATTTAACCTAGGCATAAAATTCTGCATGCTCTTGATTTAATTTTTTTTATCTGAGATATATTACTATATATTATTTAATGGGTTGGTATATGACATATTGTACTTTGAGAAAAAAAGAAAAAAAGAAGAAGAAAAGAAACACAGCAGAGAATTAACAAAACTGCCCTCTTTGTGCAGCCTATTTTAGCTCGCTGTGCCTTTAACAGAAAAAAAGTTATCCTGTAGTATATTAGTTGGATCCTGAATATATGATACAACGCCTCATTAGAAAGTGCAATCCACATTTGAAATGTGTTTAAAGCTGTCAAGCGAACCTCACAGTAATAACATGACAATGGCAACTTGGCGTCAATCACGAGCCTTATTTTCTATTGTGTTGTTTATGTCAGAGCACAACTTTTGTTTTTCTAACACTTGCATGTGTACAAATAAAGCAAAAGTTTGGTGAGTAAAAAAATACAATACATTTTGTAATTCTGTACAAGACATTTTAGTTTTTTTTTTTGTTTGTTTTTTTTAAATGGCTTTAAGAACATACATACATTGTTAAAAATGATCCCTTGGTGAAATCAGAATTTTGTGTAGTTTAATAATGTATTTTATATTTCTACCGTTATATATATTTTATTTCTATTAATTTATTAGATAAATTGCCAGATTGTGTAAATTAAGAAAAATACATATTGGGGCTGATCACAATAATTTAGCAATGTTTATCTAATGATGTTTGTAAAAAACAAACAAAAAAACATTTAAGTCTATAGGGATTTTTGTAGCTAAATAATTTGACACACTTGTATAAAGGATTGTCATCGACCAGTTTATCTATTCATTTTTAATGAGTAATTTTGATAGAAAATCTTAAAATGGTGTTTTGGGAAAGTGAATAGATGCTAAATGCAGACTATAAAATGTTAATTTAAAATGCTTTCGTTTAACATGTATACTATATAAAAATGACATAAAAATGTAAACATTTATTTTTTTCAATTTATATAGTGGCATTTTTTGCATACTTGAGAATCTCTACAAACTTAAGTTCTTGGTCAACTGAAAAAATAAAACAAGGCATGACCTGTGATGGCATCTCATAGAAAAAGCACTGAAATTGAAGTGCAGTGCAAACAACTTTAGCACACTGTTACATTGTTCAGAAATCAAGGGGTTAATATAAATATTATCTCTTTATATGGGCACATGATGTTTACTATTATATCAATAATATAGTAGACGTAAAGTACCTATGCAATAGGGTAATACTGTTATTAATATTTTAGCAGACCTCAAAGTTGTCCGAAATCCTGCAGATTTGACACTGATCTACCCACTTTCCCACCCACAATATCTCCAGTCAGGGCAAACAAAAAAATGGACAACAAAGATGAAAGTAAACAGTATTAAAAACATTAAACAGTGTTAAAATAAAAATAAATGTGATAAGAAAGGGAAAATTAGGGGTGTATGTGTGTTTGTATATGTGTGCGTGTGTTTATGTATGTATGTGTGTGTGTTTGTATATGTATATGTGTTTGTGTGTGTATGTTTGTATATGTGTGTATGTGTTTGTGTATGTTTGTGTGTATGTGTGTGTGTAACACTCCAATCTATCATTATTCAGCAAAGCTCTCAAGCTCCTAACCTTTGTCTCAAAGAGTTGATTACAGTTAAAGGCAGCTTACACAAAAAAAAAATGTTTGTATACAGTTTCCATATTGATGTTAACTTTTCCTACAAAAAACTACAAAATAGCAGCGTTACATGTAAAATGTGATGGCAAGTTTTTTGTGTGCTCTGAAGTCTGTAAACAGTGCATTAAATGGAAACCAATTAGGGTTTTTATACTAATTTTCACTCTTTACAACTACCAATTTTCAGCTTATATTTTAAGCTTGATTTCCCTATGTCCATAGGTCTAAACACCTAGTTTTCCTTAGATAATAATTCAAAGTATCATTAAAAGGCGAATCATATATATTTTAAAATATGAAACACAAAATGATCCCTGGTGAAATAAAGCCCCCAAATGAAAACATGTGAATTTGATGAATATTCAAATACATTTACATAACTATTAAAAAACATGCATAGAGAAAAGCAGGGACTATTTGCTATAATACTGTAGTCATTATTGCTCATTAGAATCTATTGAACAACGCACAAATGTTTTCATTATACAGGAATCAAAGGAAATACCATGCAGAGAGACTCAAATTGTATGAACATATTCCTTTCATTAATATGATAAGAAGTATTCTACTGCTTCATTTTTATGTAAATGAATACTTTTTTTGACAAAGTCAAATAGATATATATTTTTTTTTAATATCTGTAAACCAAGGCAAAGCTAAAACTAAGACTAAATTGAAATTTGCCGTCAAAATTTACACTGAGGCAAAGTTATATCACGTCTGGCTTTATGTAATGCTTGATTTGATAAAATAGGGTCGTAAATATTCCTTTTGAATAATCTCATGTATGCTTCAAGCTCCCAGATTTATAATTTCTTATTGTAAACATACTGTAGCATGATTTTGTTCTGTAAGCCCTGCCATGATACAATGCAAACAATAAATTCTGAACAAAAACTAATTACATGACAGATTGAGGAATATCTACCTAATTCAGTGTTAGTGCCTGCTGTAGCTACTGAATATAATATGCCCTGATGTCTGGGAATTGAAATGACATCCATAATTACATTTTCTTTTGTAGAACAGAATTTCAGTTTAGAATAAAATGTAATTTTAAGCATGTTTTCTCCTATCTTGTTTGTGACAATTTGGTTACATATAATAAAATGTTTAAAATACTGTGAGTATTAAATGGATAATGATGTTTCCAAGACTAACTGAAGTTGACATCATGTTACATTATTTGTAGATTACATTTTACCGATTTACTGGTTTTGTTTAATAGGTTTTTCTCTATTTACTCTATACTTTTTGAAACAAGTCTTGCTGTGCGTGAAACAAGTGTTACATTAAGTACTGGACATATATCAAATTCTAAATGAATGAAATATAATTCATCAAAGCTTTACCTTTTAAGGGCTCGAATACCATTGTAGCACTATTTAGTGCTCCCACTCGCTAACTTCACTAGATGGAGGCCTTTTGCGTGCGTCGGGTTGGGCTCGTATTACAAGTTTAAAGCAAAAAGTTTTTGCGCCAGCGCAAACCTGACACGCGCAAAAAAGATGCTGCAAACACGTAAACTTTTTCTCCCATATACTTCAATGGAGCAAAAAACCCCAAAAAACTAGCACCCATACTCGCATGCTAACTTGACTGTGTGTATATATATATATATATATATATATATATATATATATATAAGCGCTAAACCTGACATGAAATAGTAATATTTCACTCTTGAATGTTCTTCATATTGTACAATATGCCCTTTTTATAATTTCTTTATATATATATATATATATATATATATATATATATATATACACACTGTGTGTGTGTATATATATATATATATATATATATATATATATTCCTATAGATATATACAGGGAGTGCAGAATTATTAGGCAAATGAGTATTTTGACCACATCATCCTCTTTATGCATGTTGTCTTACTCCAAGCTGTATAGGCTCGAAAGCCTACTACCAATTAAGCATATTAGGTGATGTGCATCTCTGTAATGAGAAGGGGTGTGGTCTAATGACATCAACACCCTATATCAGGTGTGCATAATTATTAGGCAACTTCCTTTCCTTTGGCAAAATGGGTCAAAAGAAGGACTTGACAGGCTCAGAAAAGTCAAAAATAGTGAGATATCTTGCAGAGGGATGCAGCACTCTTAAAATTGCAAAGCTTCTGAAGCGTGATCATCGAACAATCAAGCGTTTCATTCAAAATAGTCAACAGGGTCGCAAGAAGCGTGTGGAAAAACCAAGGCGCAAAATAACTGCCCATGAACTGAGAAAAGTCAAGCGTGCAGCTGCCAAGATGCCACTTGCCACCAGTTTGGCCATATTTCAGAGCTGCAACATCACTGGAGTGCCCAAAAGCACAAGGTGTGCAATACTCAGAGACATGGCCAAGGTAAGAAAGGCTGAAAGACGACCACCACTGAACAAGACACACAAGCTGAAACGTCAAGACTGGGCCAAGAAATATCTCAAGATATCATTTTTCTAATGTTTTATGGACTGATGAAATGAGAGTGAGTCTTGATGGGCCAGATGGATGGGCCTGTGGCTGGATTGGTAAAGGGCAGAGAGCTCCAGTCCGACTCAGACGTCAGCAAGGTGGAGGTGGAGTACTGGTTTGGGCTGGTATCATCAAAGATGAGCTTGTGGGGCCTTTTCGGGTTGAGGATGGAGTCAAGCTCAACTCCCAGTCCTACTGCCAGTTTCTGGAAGACACCTTCTTCAAGCAGTGGTACAGGAAGAAGTCTGCATCCTTCAAGAAAAACATGATTTTCATGCAGGACAATGCTCCATCACACGCGTCCAAGTACTCCACAGCGTGGCTGGCAAGAAAGGGTATAAAAGAAGAAAATCTAATGACATGGCCTCCTTGTTCACCTGATCTGAACCCCATTGAGAACCTGTGGTCCATCATCAAATGTGAGATTTACAAGGAGGGAAAACAGTACACCTCTCTGAACAGTGTCTGGGAGGCTGTGGTTGCTGCTGCACGCAATGTTGATGGTGAACAGATCAAAACACTGACAGAATCCATGGATGGCAGGCTTTTGAGTGTCCTTGCAAAGAAAGGTGGCTATATTGGTCACTGATTTGTTTTTGTTTTGTTTTTGAATGTCAGAAATGTATATTTGTGAATGTTGAGATGTTATATTGGTTTCACTGGTAAAAATAAATAATTGAAATGGGTATATATTTGTTTTTTGTTAAGTTGCCTAATAATAATGCACAGTAATAGTCACCTGCACACACAGATATCCCCCTAAAATAGCTATAACTAAAAACAAACTAAAAACTACTTCCAAAACTATTCAGCTTTGATATTAATGAGTTTTTTGGGTTCATTGAGAACATGGTTGTTCAATAATAAAATTAATCCTCAAAAATACAACTTGCCTAATAATTCTGCACTCCCTGTAGGTATAAATATGTATTTTACATGATCAGTAACAGATATATATAGAAATAAATAGTTAATAATAAAAAGTACATTATTTTCTAGGTGAAGAACATAGGAATTTAAAATATGCGTTTTCTACATTGTTTTTCTATTTAGATTTTAACGCAGAGAGATTAGCAATCTTAAGGCACATTACTGAAATATTACATATGAAATGTTTTTATAAAAATTAATACAAATTATTAAAATTATTAAACATACTGTAAAATTAATATAGATATATGTAAAATTTTAATAACGCACCTTAAAATAACTGTTTTCATGTGCGCTAACACGTTGAAATTTAAATTGTGAAACATTGTACAAAACACATTTTTTAAATTCCTATGTTCTTCACATAGAATATAATGTACTTTTTATTATTAACTATCTATTTATATATATTTATCTGATACTGATCATGTAAAATACATATTTACACCTATATAGCTATAGGAACAGATATATAGGTGTATATATAGATATATTTATATATTATATAGATATAATTTTCTTGGCGAAATGGTGCATTATCTGACAGAAATGCAGGGGTGCCAATATTTTTGGCCATGACTGTATACATATATATATATATATATATTGTATATATATATATATATATATATATATATATATATATATATATATATATATATATTTATAACTAACACCCATAGTAAGTATAAATGCTAAAAAAATATACTTGCTTATAGACACTCATATACCAGCAATCAACCAGTAGACAGCCAAACCAGTACAGAAACATATCAGCAGACATTATGAAATAGGAGTATATTGTAGATCCATAAAAAAGCGGCAAAAGACAAATCCCTGTGACCAAATATTGGGGGTCTGTGAAGGATTTCCCATAAGGCGAAAAAGAAGCCACAAACCCTACACCATATATGTTCATTTGACAAGCACTGTACTCTAAGGGGAAACTGGGCCTCAACATAGACTGAGAACTAGTGATGTCGCGAATAGTTCGCCGGCGGATGGCGAACATATGCGATGTTCGGTCCGCCCCCTATTCCTCATCATTGAGTAAACTTTGACCCTGTACCTCACAGTCAGAAAACACATTCCAGCCAATCAGCAGCAGACCCTCCCACCTCCTGGACAGCATCTATTTTAGATTCATTCGGAAGCTGCATTCTTAGTGAGAGGAGGGACAGTGTAGCTGCTGATGATTTAATAGGGAAATCGATAGCTAGGCTAGTGTATTCAGTGTCCACTACAGTCCTGAAAGACTCATCTGATCTCTGCTGTAAGGACAGCACCCCAAAAAGCCATTTTTAGGGCTAGAACATCAGTCTGCTTTTTTTTTCCCTGTGTAATCTAATTGCAGTTGCCTGCCTGCCAGCGTGTGTGTTAGGCTCACAGCGTATACTGTGCCCACTTGCCCAGTGCCACCACTCATATCTGGTGTAACAGTAGTGTACATTTAAAAAAAAACAACACTTTTTTGACTGTGAAATAATAGCAGATAGCTGCCAGTACCCAAGATGGCCATCAATAAGGCATATGGGGAGGGTTAGGGAGCTGTTTTGGGGGGATCAGGGAGGTTGGGGGCTAAGGGGGGATGCTACACCACAGCATATGTAAATATGCTAAATTTTTTTTTACAAAAACCTTTTATTTTAGTACTGGCAGACTTTCTGCCAGTACTTAAAATGGCGGGGACAATTGTGGGGTGGGGGAGGGAAGGGAGCTGTTTGGGAGGGATCAGGGGGTCTGATGTGTCAGGAGGTGGGAGGCTGATCTCTACACTAAAGCTAAAATTAACCCTGCAAGCTCCCTACAAACTACCTAATTAACCCCTTCACTGCTAGCCATAATACACGTGTGATGCGCAGCAGCATTTAGCGGCCTTCTAATTACCAGAAAGCAACGCCAAAGTCATATATGTCTGCTATTTCTGAAGAAAGGGGATCCCAGAAAAGCATTTACAACCATTTATGCCATAATTGCATTAATAATTGCATAATTTTTTTTAAATTTGATCGCATTTGGCGGTGAAATGGTGGCATGAAATATACCAAAATGGGCCTAGATCAATACTTTGGGTTGTCTACTACACTACACTTAAGCTAAAATTAACTCTACAAGCTCCCTACATACTCCCTAATTAACCCCCTCACTGCTGGGCATAAAACATGTGTGGTGCGCAGTGGCATTTAGCAGCCTTCTAATTACCAAAAAGCAATGCCAAAGCCATATAAGTCTGCTATTTCTGAACAAAGGGGATCCCAGAGAAACATTTACAACCATTTATGCCATAATTGCACAAGTTGTTTGTAAATAATTTCTGTGAGAAACCTAACGTTTGTGAAAAAGTTAACTTTTTTTTTTTTATTTGATCGTATTTGGCGGTGAAATGGTGGCATTAAATATACCAAAATGGGCCTAGATCAATACTTTGGGTTGTCTACTACATTACACTTAAGCTAAAATTAACTCAACAAGCTGCTGACATGCTCCCTAATTAACCCCTTCACTGCTGGGCATAAAACACGTGTGGTGCGCGTTGGCATTTAGCAGCCTTCTAATTACCAAAAAGCAACGCCAAAGCCATATAAGTCTGCTATTTCTGAACAAAGGGGATCCCAGAGAAGCATTTACAACCATTTATGCCATAATTGCATAAGTTGTTTGTAAATAATTTCTGTGAGAAACCTAAAGTTTGTGAAAAAGTGAACATTTTTTTTTTATTTGATCGCATTTGGCGGTGATATGGTGGCATTAAATATACCAAAATGGGCCTAGATGAATACTTTGGGTTGTCTACTACACTACACTTAAGCTAAAATCAACTCTACAAGCTCCCTACATGCTCCCTAATTAACCCTTTCGCTGCTGGGCATAAAACACGTGTGGTGCGCAGTGGCATTTAGCAGCCTTCTAATTACCAAAAAGCAACGCCAAAGCCATATAAGTCTGCTATAATGGCATGTCTGGCACACAGTGTTGGGGCAAGGGTCCATCTGACCACTGATACCTGGTCTGCAAAGCATGGTCAGGGCAGGTATATCACCTACACTGCGCACTGTGAAGCGGGAGTAACCCTTACACTACCTGATCGATACCTGATGTTTTAAAGAACGTTATTCCAAACAATTTAGGAATGTTAGGTGATTTATGCCCTTTATGGATTAAAACCAGACTCTGCATCAACTACGTAATTTTCCATGGGAGTTTTGCTATGGATCCCCCTCCGGCATGCCACAGTCCAGGTGTTAGTCCCCTTGAAACAACTTTTCCATCACTATTGTGGCCAGAAAGAGTCCCTGTGGGTTTTAAAATTCGCCTGCCTATTGAAGTCTATGGCGGTTCGCGAACATTTGCGGAAGTTCACGTTCGCCATTCGCGAACCCAAATTTTTATGTTCGCGACATCACTACTGAGAACCCCTCGTTCTGAAGAATCAAATGGACATCTTCATTCTTCAACCACCTCCAGTGAAAGCAAAGTAAAGATTGCGGTACCTGTTAGGTGGGGGGGGGGGGGGAGTTTTATAGAGCTTGTGGGGTTTGGGAATCTTTGCCTCTCCTAGTGGTAAGGAAGAGTAATCCCCAGGAGCAATGGATTGTGGGCTCTCACCAATTGTATGAATGAAATATATACCGTTTGTCATTGGCATGACAAGAGTTATGATGTGTTCAGCTAGCTGCCAGTAGTTCATTACTGCTCTTTCAGCAAAGTATACCAAAAGAATTAAGCTAATTTGATAATAGTTGTTTAAAATGGCATGCTCTATATGAATCCTGAAAGAAACATTTTGGCTTGATGCTTATTATGCTAAAATTCTGTTACCAAACAAAAATAAATTAGTTTCATTAGATGTTATTACATATGTTTCTTACATTTGATTGCATTGTTTATAAATAAGAGTAAAGCTATTACCACAACTAATAAATGGCTTTTACTAAAACAGATGTTTTTTCACTAAATAAATGCCGAAAACTGAAATATGCACATACCTAGATATTACATTGAAACTGGCATTTTTGGTGTGTTTTCTTCATTAAAAATACAACTGATTGTAAACTGTAATTTAAGTAAAACTTTTTAAACCAAATAGACGGGTAAAGTTAAAACAAATAAACAACCCCCCCCAACACACACACACACTGGCTACAGAGGACATTTCAACTATACAGTTGAAAATTGATAAACAATACCTCTTAAACTTCCAGAAGATAAAATAATAATAATAATAATTATAAAATAAATAATAATAATAATAACAGTAGCAATAATAATAAGCTTTAAACAACATTTTGGGGAGACAAAATAAGATTTGCGCCTAATTATTTTCTTCACTTACAGTACAATAGAAGAGTTCAACAATGAGACAAGGTTCTCAAAAACATGCCGGCATAACCGGCCGAAATGACAAAAAACCTTTGGGTTTACCTTTGGGGTTATTTGTTTCAGCGTTATATTGTAATGTAGTTAAGACTTCATATGCATCACTAATATGATAACATTCATATAAAGTCTTACACAATGGATTTTGTTCTTTACAAATCTCTAAAATGTTGGCTTTTTGGGTGACAAAAGGTCAAGCAAATATATTCTTCTCTTTGAAAATCAATTGATTTATAATTTGATAAATGTGTGCCTTAAAGGCCTGATGATTTAAAGCTATCTGCTCCGGTGAGCTGATCTAAGAAGTCTTCTCAGTAGGGCGTGATCCCTCAAATCATTTTTGAAATGTAAATTTTAGCTTCAGAACTGTTTATTTCACTACATAAGGTTCTGGATGTGAATGAGAGGCACCTTACAATAAAAGGTCTAAAAATATACCAAAGATTGTACAAGACTTCTCTCTATGCTAACGAGTATTTGATCATCGGCCACAAATCATTTAATTTGCGATGTTGTATAAGACTATTAAAGCATTAAACAATCGTATACGGAATAATCACTGGGTGAATTTTATTTTCTTAATTACAGGCCTTTCTTAAATTTCGTGTCTGTGTGGTAATGTAAATGTTGGTGTTTTTAACGCTTTTTTCTTGAAGCGTCATATTGGTCTAAAAAACATTTAGGGTTAGATAAGTAGTGGGCAAACACCACCAGGAGTAAAGTTTTAACAAGCATATATTAGCGCACGTATTAGAATTTGAAAGTTGCGCATATAAACATAAATAAACATGTATACACATATATACACCCTCTCTGAGGATTCTTTGTTATTTTAATCAGCTCACCTGTTTAATTTATAATGGAAGCTCAAAAAGAATTTAATCTTAATCTGCTACTGTATCAGTCTCTAACCGCTTGGGGTTACTAATTAAAGGGCCATAATACCCAAATGTTTAAACACTTGAAAGTGATGCAGCATAGCTGTAAAAAGCTGACTAGAAAATATCACCTGAACATCTCTATGTAAAAAAGAAAGATATTTTACCTCAAAAGTTCCTCAGTATCCACATCCCATTGTAAAGGACTTCTAAGCAGCAAATCAGTATGTCTGTCCCAGGACAGCCGAAGGGATGAGCCTTGTGCACTCTCATGTTATTTCCCTATTCAGTGTAGGGAAGTACGATCAATCCGGAACAACCAGGAACCAACACCTCCAAAGCCAGGCACCAATCGTCCGTGTCGGTGAGAGGGGTGTGTTGAGATGGAAGGATGACATCACCAACAAACCACTCGCTGCCTCTGGCGAGTAGATATAATAGTGAAGGGTGAAATAAAGTCCAAACACCACAGCAGGGATAAAAGAGTATGTGGCAATTTATTTAAAATATATAAAAAGCGTCAGCAACGCGTATCAAACAGCCTGATAAAACAGCTCTGTGTAGCCGAGAAACGCGTTGCTGATGCTTTTTATATATTTTAAATAAATTGCCACATACTCTTTTATCCCTGCTGTGGTGTTTGGACTTTATTTCACCCTTCACTATTATATCTACTCGCCAGAGGTAGCGAGTGGTTTGTTGGTGACGTCATCCTTCCATCTCAACACACCCCTCTCACCGACACGGACGATTGGTGCCTGGCTTTGGAGGTGTTGGTTCCTGGTTGTTCCGGATTGATCGTACGTCCCCTTGTGACTGGTTTGCGTCCACCGGTTGTTCTGTCTGTCGGGCGACGATAAGGTCCCGGCCTGCGATATTTGGCATCTCTTAAGTGCCTCTTCATTTGTAAGTTACCAATTGTCTTACTGTTTGGGCTTGGTAGTCTGGAAATATTACCCTATGTGGCGCCTTCCTATTCCTTTTTACAGGATTGTCTACTTTTAAAGCAGCACAAATCATTCAAAGTATAATTATTACAATTAGTTACAATGGTGCAGTGTTTTAACTACGTGACAGCGCAGCAAGAAGCTTTATTTCTTTGCTGTCTTTTAATATAATAAAATACAAGTTACTTTTTATGTTCAATTATAATTAGTGATTATTATATTGCTAAATTGTGCAGAAAAGCATATATTTTTTGAGTAAACCTACACACTTGTAGATGTACTTTACCTTTCATATATACATACATACACATGTATATGTATGAATATATATAAATTATAGCTCATTGCCATCAAATACCTTGTCATATATAATTTACCTTTTAGCCCTTATAACTTTTTTTTATATTTATATTAATACATTCTAATAGATATTGTATATATGAGTGTAACACTTTATTTAATTTTTTTTACATTGTGTTTAATGCAACTTTTTATTTAGCACTAACCCTTGACACAAGGAGGCCCATTTATCAAGCTCTGAACGGAGCTTGAGGGCCCATATTTAAAGACCGCTGCTCCATAACCCTGTCCGCCTGCTCTGATGAGGCGGACAGGAATAGCCACAATTCAACCCGATCGAGTACGATTGGGTTGATTGACACCTCCCTGCTGGCGGCCCATTGGCCGTGAGTCTGTAGGGGGCAGCGTTGCACCAGCAGCTCTTGTGAGCTGCTGGTGCAATGCTGAATACGAAGAGCGTATTGCTCTCCGCATTCAGCGATGTCTGTCGGACCTGATCCGCACTGTCGGATCAGGTCCGACAGACATTTGATAATTTGGCCTCAAGGTCTTCAGTCTCGCCAACCCAAGGAGCGTAAATTTAGTTAGCGTTCATATGGTCACATTTATTTTCAACTTGTAAAATTAATGCAGCACGATATTTCAATATTGCACACGTTAATGGTACAAATATATATATATATACAAACATATATATATATATATATATATATATATATACACATACAGTGTATGCTCAGAATAATATTTTTGTTTGACACCACATTCAATAGTCTAATCACCAAAATTTTAAAAAGATGTTACTTTGATTTAGTTAATTAAAGACTGTAAAATCTGGCCTATACTGCAGTATATGAGAGCCTGACTACTAGTTGCAAAAGGAAGATAGTGAAGTACTAATGTTTATGCAAATTCAAGGTTAATTTCAGTGTCTCACATGGTAACAAGACCGCTAGAAGCCTTAATTCAGTGGTACATTATGGCCCAGGTGATACAGCCTTGACATTTCACTGCTTTACAAAAGACAAAATATATTACGCAGCCCAGACTATTGCTTGCATTCAAGGCAACTTTATGTTTGTAACTATTATTATTTAACAATAATAAACATACATTTTTAAATGTACTTGCACAGACATAATATAGTTAATTATGTTTCCAGGATTAAAAGTGATTCATTACCAGTTAACATATAACTTCCATATCCCTTACATAGTAACTTATTTGTCTTTTTTTTTTTAGAATAATTGAACATTGTAATGTTCATGCAAACATTAATATCCGTTTAACAAAATGAAACAAATCCCTGTATTTAGCACGCCAAACAGATAATGTAATAAAAGTGAATTGTTATATACCAACATAAAACATACCTTTTCCACAGAGTTGTTAATATTTTGAAAGGTTTTGGACACATGAAAATCAATAATTGAAAAGATATTTCATTCATAAATTAAGTTGTTTGCCATAATAGTCAGATTTCAAATATACATTGTTAAACCTATGTAAACCTATGTAAAACAAATCATGCAAGTACAACCTATGCTGTCTATCATGCATGCAAAAGGCACTTTATGCCCACATTAAAATTCCTTTCCTCATTACACCTACTTAAAGGGACAGTAAAAAAGGGACAGTAAGCACCTTGAGATCTGTATATAAAAGTTTTAGTTAAGCATAATTAAAGAACTATGCATTATATATTCATTATTTATTTTGCCTCCCTTTCATGTAATTCAGCTCATGAAATATAGCTATTTATAATTCCGAAAACTTGAAATAAAAAATAAATGAATAGTTGGGAGAGGAAATTATTTAAGGATTAAAGGAGAAAGAAAGTCAAAGGTGAGAGAACCTATATATGTGAGAAAAAGAGGAAGAGATGAATAATATAGAGAAAACAAGAAGACTAAATATGTTGGTGTTGTTTAAAGCCATGGAATGATAGGAGTCATTTCCTGACACAATAAACTTTAAAATCCAGCAAATAATATTCTGAATTTCATTTGAGCTCAAATTTAAACAACACATGCAAATAACCTATTGTTGCATGACTGGTATGACCGTCTTGCAAAGGCATGCACTCTCATCAAAATATTAAAACTGCATAAATAAATGAGCAAAATTAATCTAAAATACTATTGCACAATTGCACAAATATTTTCAGCAAGCATACACACACATGTATATATATATATATATATATATATATATATATATATATATATATATATGTACAGACAGACACACACACACACACATATATATATATATATATATACACACAAACAGACACACACACATGCAATATTTTGGGGTTGAATCATTATGATAATGGTATGATAAGAAAAAAAACCTTTACAGCTAATTAGCTTGATAATTATTCATCAATATATCATGACATTTGTGTTGATTAATAAACATATTTTCATCAGCCCACACAAGAATATAAAGTGTCTGAAGCATGGACAACAATTGATTATAAAGAGGGAAGAAACTGATATATCCAATTCTCTTGTATATGTCAACTCAAGATTATTAAATGCCACAATAAATTATGCTAAAGTATAAAGCAACTATAATTGATGCAGCACAGCACCTTGATACAAAGTAAGATAATTTCGGTGCATCAATAAAACACAGAGTCAAATAGATTCTGACATTACAGATTTTTATTCATTTTAGTTTTTTGTTGTTTTTTATAATATTCAATCCCAAAATATTTTATGGAATGATCAAACGTTTTTTAAATGACGTGCGGTGACATTTTGCAAACAAAAATCTGAAATGAATGAATCTGATTTTCAAAACAACAAATATTATTTCAATATAGAATAGAAGGGAAAAGAAGCATTTTAAAATACCTCCTGTTCTTACCCGTGGGTGTTGTTTTTCCATGAATTAAGTATCGAAGCAGACAGAAAAAAAAAGATAATTCTATCATAAGTACATCAGACACATAGCAACATAGACAAATTTGCAAGCTGTTCAAAGACAAGAACTTCATCAAATAAAAAAAAAAATAAAAAAAAAAAAAAATCCTAAAAATAACCAGATCACAACCCTTTCTATAATCATCTATTTGTTATAATCTTTCTCATTAAAAAAATATGCAATGGGGTGTAATATTACACTTGGCATTTAAACAACTAGTTTGTTTTTTCAAATTATAAGGCAAGCATTACACATGAATACGTTTGATCTTCATGCACATTAAACATTCATAATGAATGGTTTCTCTGCACATTTGCACTGTAGTCCACCAGGGGGTAACACAGTAAAATAAAGTGAAAAGAAAACTATAGCTACTGAATGAACCTTAGTGTTCTGCTGATGTTAAAGCAATACCCTTGAGACTTCCAGGGGTGTCTCAGATACAAAGTTGCTGCCCTTTGGAAGAGTAAGAGAGACGTAGTCCTGTTTCTGATAATTACATTATTGCTGTGGTACTGTCTAGCTGGATTTATGACACATTTTATTTATTAATTTAAGAAGTTCTACTCAATGACACTTCAAGGTTAAATGAATATGAAAGTTCTATAAGAAATACCTTCCAATGTGAAACGTATACAGTAAGATTGTATATGATTGGCCATGTAGAGGGTGACAGGATCATCATCAATGTAAAACCATAACAAATACATACACTTCATGTATCAACAGCAAAAATCTATTTATTGGAAATAACATTTTTGGGACAAACTCCAGTCTCCAGAGCCAGACCACAATAAATTGATGGGGGTTTTTTTTCTGTCAATACAGGAAGTATGGATATTTGCTACAAAATAGTCTGACTTGAATTTCTAGACTTAAAAATATGAATTAGCAAGAAACATACAAAGACCTGTAAACTGCAAATGTCAGCAGAAAAATGGCATACCATATTCATGTCAATTCCATTGGTGTACGTCCAAGCATGCTGAAAGTACTCTTCAAGTCTCTGACGTAAAGGATTGGGAATTTGATGGAATCTTATGAATTCTTTCACTCGAAGCATTTGCATGTGGTACCGTGCAGTTCCTGAATATAATCTTTGGATTATTGCAGACACATTTCCAAAAATACTTGCATACATTAATGCTAGATTAAAAAAAGAAACAAAACTCACATTAGATTATTCAGCAATATAACAGAAAACTACTTTATAGACAACATATTTGGTATAAAAACAAGTTGTTACCAAAAATTATTTTTTTTGCAAAAAAAGAGAAAACAATGTTATATTTGTAGTAGAAGTTAATTTTAATATTTCTCTTAAACATATTATAATGAACAAATCCATATTATTCAATACTAAATGTGACTTTTAACTGCAGAAATCTAAGAAGCGATAGCTCGTGCTTCCTATAGGATCCTCCCTAGAATATAATGCAATGGTATCTATCTGACAACTGTTGCTATTCTGTACAACAGCTCATATGGTTCCTGCTAACTCATTTACTGCAGCAACAATTATTATTACTATTATTATCTCATGTCATTTTTGACATGAGATAATAATGTATCTAATCCGCTGCAGACTGCCCTTATCTCAGTTCTATTGACAGACTTGCATTTTAGCCAATCAGTGCTGACTCATAACAACTCCTGGGAGTGAGCACATTATTATATGACACACATCAACTAGTGCTAGCTGTGAAAAACTGTCAAAAGGCACTGAGATAAGATGCGGTCTTCATGGGTTTAGAAATTAGCACACGATTAGCACATCTACCTAGGTTTAGCTTTTAACAAAGAATAACAAAAGAACAAAGCCAAGTTGATGATACAATTAAATTGGAAAGTTGCATGCCCTATCTGAATCATGAAAGTTTAATTTTGACTTGACTGCTCCTTTAAATAGTCTGGTAGCATACCAGTTTACCTACATAAATACATTATATAGATGAACAGCAGCATTCCCTTATTTTTTGGTAATTGTGCAGTGCTTTCTACTAGACATTTGTATTTCTCTGCTCTGCTTTCTACTGCTATTCATGACCTGCAGCTTCTGAGTCCTGATATGCTGTATCCGTCCTGACAATAACAGTCCATTGGATCTAAGTTACATATATCTGGACATGACCTTAACCTAACTGATTACTGTACTGTCCATTATCTGACAGTACTTTGCCACTATCCATAACAGGCCTTTTCATGACGTCTAGCCATCTTCTGACTGCATCTGACCACAGGTGTTTGTCTACCTGTATCTGATCTCTGAAAGAAGTTCACCTCAGTTTTATAGCCATTAGCTTATCATTTACCTCTGGCAATTCATTTTTCTACTTTTCTGTTGATCCAGCCTTATGCACAAACCCTCTCCTTCTGCATATACATAAAAACATATGTAATAAATGTAATGTAATGTAAAACCATCTGCAGAATATGAAATGCGTCTTTTATGTTTTCTTTATATATGGGCCCATTAATAAGCATCAGGCAAATAATCTTCACAGCCAGGGAACCTGTTCACTAGCATGTGTGGCTAGCAAGGTGGCATCTACTATACATATTTATCATTGCACAAGCAAGTGCAACTAAATGTGTTAGAGCAGGATTTGTCAGTCAGCCTGGACAGAGAAGTCCAGTATGATTTATTTCCACCACCACAAAGATGGTGTATAACTTAAAATTGCTGCTTTTTAACTTGCAGTTACAGGTTTACATGAGCAAACGTGCCCTACAAGGGCTCAGAAGCTGCAGTTTCATAAATGGAGCCCAAATTTGATCTTAATATCAATATTTTTTTCTTTAAAAAAAGTCTAATAACATAGGTAAGATGAAATAGACAATTAATTAACAAATACACCTTATTGATAATGATATATTTGATTACACTGATGATTTATTTGTGATGTCACCAACAAATAGCACAAGTATACATTTTTTATAGAGAACATTCATTTGTTTTCTTTAATATATTTATATGATTAAGAATATAAAACCCTGCATTTCCCAGTAGAGTCTCTTGCAAATTGTTTTGACTGAGTGCAGACTCCATCACATTTATGGGGGAGTCAAGTCTAGAAACCAAGGTTCCTGCTTCATTTGAGCATTTTATTCTTACAATAAAATGGGTACAGAAACACAAGACATAAGGTTTGTGGTAGTTTATAATTGGATTTTAGCTGCAGCAGCAGGGCAAGACAGTTCAAGATTTATTTGGTAGGTTGAAAGAAGAGAGATGGTAAGTCTCTCTAAAAAGGTGGGTGTTCAAAGAGTACCTGAAACTATCCATGGTCACAGACATGCTGGAATGGGATAGAGCATTCCATAAGGCAGGAGAAGTGCGTGAGCAGTCATGGAGGTGAGAGAATTGAGTAGAAATAATAGGGGTCGAGAGACATAGCTACAGGTTGACTGAAGATGTTGGGTTGGGGAGTATTTTGAGATTACTAAAGAAATATAGTTGGGAATTAAGTTGTTGAGTGCTTTATTGGTTATGGTTTATATTTTTGAATTATATTCTAAAATGCATGGGGAGCCAGTGTAGGGACTGGCAGAGCGGAGAAACTGATGCAGTTTGGCAATGTAGGTGAAGCATTCATAATAAATTGGAGGGGATGCTATCAGATGTACCTAAACTGACTTGAAGCTAGTTATACACCTTCAAAAAATAGCAGCCTAAGTTTTCCATAAAAAGCAGCACAAATTTGCTGCAAACAATATAACTACTCCAAAAAATCCACAAAAAGGTCTAAAATACGATTTATCAAAGTTGGAACAGGGCATTGTTCTGGTAAACCCATCAAAATGAATGAGGAAATAAGTTCTCTTATTTATGAAAAAAAACATTCATAGAAAATAGACAATCATTTCCACACTGAGAATGATGCTCTGTAGTTAGGAAAAGTTTGCATAAATATGGCCATGTCCATATCTGTATTTAATTCTAATATTCATGTCACCTTTTGTTAAGGAAATCCTTCTCAATTATAATGACAATGCAATTCAAGTTACTTAAAGAATAAAAATGTATGGTGATTTAAAAATTATTTGAAACAAACATTAGAATTGCAAATTTTGTTTGTAATATCACACTGTTCCTTGTGTACAACATAGGACAATTGAAAGATTTGTTGGTACCAAAATAATAAACTCCCATATTGTCTTTGCACAATCAGACACCTACTTCTGCTTTTGCTCATACGGTATTGCTCACATATCCAATAATACTTGAGGTCAACTAAGCACAAATAGACATAAACACACACACAGAACATTGCCTGAAAAATATTACTTTTTATTATGTTGTATCTTCATCAATAAGAAAAGTATTTCTGGTACTAAAGGATTAATGCAAATCGTATTACCCTGAAATTACAGATTACAAGTGGATCGCTATTTTAACGTGCACTGTTTACGGGCGTACATTAAATAACCAGCCATTACAAGTGGCTGGTTAATGATCCGACAAGCTCACGGTAGCACTTTTCGCTTAGCGCAATTAATCAGAGGTCAGACCTCTGGTTAATTAAGAAAAATATTCCCCATTTGCCCCCCCAAATAAAGTAAACAGTTGCTTTAACAAAATAAAAAATAGGAGCATCTTTATTAAAAAAATTAAAAAAAAAAAACTGCACTAAGAAGTTATAAGGGGAGTGTGGGGTAGCAAGGTGTCCTGTAACGGAGTTAAGGGCCTGTGCATTCCAAGATAGTGAAAATCCCTAGTTCAGTGGGTTAGCAACATTGTTGCAAAGTAAGGGGAGGTCTTAGACTCAACAACTATAAGGGTAGTTCTAGAAGGATCCTGCCTTCTTCCTGGGATTTTCAACTAAGAAAGTTTGCTGTCGTCATCCTTTCCAGTGATGTCTCGTTCCAAGAGGATTGCAGCGTTACCTCAACGATTCAGGGATGAGGCCGTGACATCAGCACGTCGGGCTGCACCTAACCGGTGACAGGAGGAGGAGATTGTGGATTTCGTACCCCCAACGCCCTCCAAGGACAGGCCTGTATCCTCTACCCTCCCCTCTAGGCCCAATCCACCCCAAGGTTCGCCTCCCCCTGTCGATTCCTCCCCAGGGCCTAGTACTGCTACGGTTATGGGGCCCAGGTAACGTATGGGTGAGGAGCCGGCTCCTAGCTTACAAAGGGTGTTGGAGGCGGGTACTGGGGCCCTCACATCCTCCAGGCTATCCCAGGAGACTGCGGCCGCAGTTGTGGGCCTATTTAGGGCCCTCTCTGCGGCTGTGCTGCCGGCGGCCGTTGGGCCTACGGTTGTGGGCGGGCCTACTGATCCAGCCCCCGGGATGGGTCCGGTGGCATCCAGGGGGTCCCCTGTTAGATCCAGCAAGGTAGTTACCATCTTCCATTGAAGGCTTTGACTGCGGCCTAGCGACGGCTGCTCCCACTTACGGTCCCACGGTCCTGACGCCTGAGGCGCATTACGTCACTTCCTGGAAGTGACGCATGGGGTTCAGGAGTGTTGGTACTGGCAGTGAGACTGGTGGCAGTGCGGAAGAGGCCCAGAGGAGTCCTGGCCACAAGTGAGTGGGGAGTACCCGGACACGGCAGCTCCGCTGCGTAACACTCTGCAAAGGCTATAAGAGGGATCAGAGCGGCGCTGCTGAAGAGGGGGCGTGGCAGTAGCATGGGTCAGCAAAGGGGGTCAAAGTCCATCAGAGCCAGGGGTGTATGCGTGTTGGGGGCCTACAGGGGACTACAGAGAGCTGGCCAATATAGTGTGGGTGGTGGTGATAACGGTCCGTCAGGTAGAAATGCTCCAGGGTATAGAACTGATGAAAGGGGGATGCCGGGCAAGGCTTTAGCAAAAGGCACTAGGCTTCTGGGCCTGCAGAGCCTGGATGTGGCAATGAATGATTCTGAGCTTGAAAGGGATCCTGTGGGAATTAGTGGTGATTTTCCGGTGCGGTGGGCCTAGGATGTCTACCCCCTCCCATGGGTGTGGCAGGGGTTCAGGTGTGGCCGGCCTGGATACTCCCATCTCTTTTATTTGTTTTTCACAGGAATCCATGAACTCCTCAGGAGAGGCTGAGATGGCTAGAGGAACAGGTCCATCTGCAGCAGTTGGGACAGGAGAAGGAGCGTCAGGAGCAGTGGCGGCGACCAAGGCTCCTTCCACCTCTGCAGCTGGTGAGACATCCTTGTCGCTATTATCACACACATTTAGTGTAGAATCTAGTACTGATTCAGACTCTGATGGGGGCAAGAAGCTAGGTCTCAATAGCAAAGGGCAGAGGCGCATCCTTAGGATGCTAAAGTTGCTAGTTAAAGACCGTAACCAGACTAGGGGTTTGGTGCCAGCATGGCGCTTGCCAGGGGCATTGGTGCAGGGCATGGCACCAGTTAGCGAGGACAGGGGACCCGTCACAACATCTAGACTTCAGGCACAGCATAGTGCTGTCAGCGCCAGGAGGGTAGTGTTGCAGGGGGACTCTTATTCTTGCAAGATCCATTGCCTTCATGCACACCTGAAGGCCAAAACAGTGCAGAAGATCAGGGACCATAAATAATTTAATATGTTTGAGCTGTCCCTGGAGGCTCAGAGGGAAAAAGAGTGCAGCGAGGACAAAACGTGGATTAAAAAAGTTCCAACGTCCGGACACTTTTGAGGAGTGGAGCCACTGCTTCCGTGTTATTTTTCCTCCTGCTATATAGAGCAGAGGCCGGAGTTGGCGGTAGACATCATTAAATATGCAGGGATTATAGAGTACATATATAAAAGGTTTGGTGAGGGGATGTGGAGAGCCTACGATAGTGAGTTTAGGCGTAAGATGGGCGGGCAACCCCGTCCTTAATTTCGGGGTTAAGGACCTGGACTTGTGGTCTCAACTCATCCCGGAAAAAGGGTGGCAGCCGCAGGGCTTAGTCAAACGCCATGGCAGAGAATGCTGGTGTTACAATGAGAAGCAGTGTGATAAAGGGGCTGCTTGCTCCTTTCACCGTGCCTGCATGTACTGTAGCGGGCAGCACCTGGGCTCAGACTGGCCAAGGAGAAAAGAGGGAGGTGCCAATCGGGGACCTCTCAAAGGGGGAGCTAGCCAGAAGAGCTGTAACACCGCTGAGGATGGACACAATTAGGCCCTGGCTAGCGGCCTACCCGAATAGGGAGGCTGCTAACCTGCTCCTAGAGGGAATCGGTTCGGGGTTTAGAATTCCCATGCAGGGGGCGGTGTTAGGGTCTCCCTAGCACAGGAATTTGAAGTCAGCTTATGAGATGCCAGGGGAAGTTCGGGCTAAACTGGCTAAAGAGATTTCCTTAGGAAGGTTCGCAGGCCCGTTCAGCGAGCCGCAGCTTCCTTCTCTGGTGATTTCCCCACTAATGGTGGTTCACAAGAAGGATCAGGGGAAATTCAGACTGATCCAGCATTTATCCTACCCGAAATGCTGATCAGTGAATGATGCAATTGAACCAGCGATTAGTTCGGTTACCTAACATTTATTCAACCAGGCCTTAGAGTTGGTTCGGGGAGCAGGCCCAGGCGTGCTGTTAGCAAAGCTGGACATTGAGTCAGATTTTCGATTACTCCCCATACATCCCACATAGTTCAGATTGATGGGGTAAAAATTTGAAGGCCAGTATTATGTAGACAAATGCCTCCCAATGGGGTGCTTGGTATCCTGCACCTATTTTGAGGCTTTCAGCACTTTTCTGCATTGAGCAATTGTTGCAGTGGCTGAGGGGGGGGGTTCGGTGGCCCACTACCTCAATGACTTCCTGCTGGTGGACGGTGCCGGTTCCAGAGAATGACCTAGACTCAAGGCGGGCATAAGGGGATTGATGGCTGAGTTTGGGGTACCCCTTGCAGAAGATAAGACGCAGGGACCATGCACCAGGTTAACGTTTCTGGGCATTGAAATAGACACTGTTGCAAGGCTATGTCGCCTTCCTGTCGACAAGGTGGAAATGATGCTTTCTGCAGTCCAGAGGACATCTGTGGCCACAAGCATGACAGTAAAAGAACTGCAACCGGTATTGGGTCTCCTCATTTTGCGTGCAGGGTGATACCCATGGGGCGCGTATTTAACAGGAGGATGGAAGCCAAGCTTACTGCTCCACAGCGCACGCGGTTGGTTACTGTGTCTGATGATATGCGGGTGGACCTGAGGGTATGGGAGCAATTTCTACTTGGTTTCAACGGGACATTGCTATGGCTTTCTCCACGGGCATCAAGTCAGGCTTTACATCTCTTCACTGATGCAGCTAGGTCATTTGGCTATGGAGCCTATCTAGAAGGACATTGGAGCGTGGAGCCATGGCCATTGTTGTGGGTCCAGGTGGGCCTGACTAGGAATCTAACGCTGTTAGAGCTTTTTCCTATAGTCCTAGCGGTCGAGCTGTGGGGACCGAATCTAAGGAACCGGTTTATTGTATTTTGGACTGACAATGCTAGTGTTGTCTTTTCAATTAACAGACTATCTGCTTCTTCGCCAGTAGTAGTTCGAAACATCCACCACCTAGTCCTGAGAATATAACATACAATTTACAGCAAATTATCTAGATTTCAGTGGGAACAGTTCCGTAGGTTAGTTCCCTATGAAACGGCGAACTATGAAACCAAAAAGTTTAGAAAAACCCAGAAATGAAGATTCACATTATGAATCTTCATTCATTACTAGATACAATAACAACTACAAGGAGATTAAAAAGATTCTGTTTAAACATTGGCCATTACTTAAACGAGACCCCATCTTCAAAATAATATTACAAGACAAACCCAGATGCACATTTAAAAGAGCCCCTACTATTAAAGAAAAACTGGCACCTAGTAAGGTAGTGATGTGCAAACGTAAGTTTAAAGCTCTGAACAATAGTATTCATAGCTCCACAATACCAAACATAGGAACTTATAGATGTAATAAAAATAGATGCAACATGTGCAAATACATAACGAATAGTTGCAAAAATATTATATCTAACAGCACAGGAGAATCATTTGCAATTACTCAAAGAATAACATGCAATTCCAATTTTGTAGTATATTGTATAACGTGCTTGTGTGGCCTACAATACATAGGTCGCACCTGTAGAAAAATTAGACAAAGATGGTCAGAACATTTGAGATGTATCCTGAAAGGATCTGATAAATATAGTACCTCTAGGCACCATTCTTCCATACATGGCACAAACAAGTGCGTCATGAACATCACCCCATTGGAAATGATTCCTGCTATAAGTTCCCAAAACAGAATGATCAAATTACGCCAGAGGGAAACCTTTTGGATTTATCAATTTAAAACTTTACATCCGGAGGGGCTTAACGAAGTAATAGATTCCGCTGCTTTTTAATACATCCCCAATATATACAATATTATTTTTTTACCCATATCACAATATCGGACTTATTTCATCATTATATATCTTCACATTAAATTTAAATATTTAAATTCATCACTTATTCATAATTTTGAATGAATCCTACACTATCATTTTATATTAGATTATATATCCAATAATATTTCTCTTTCATTTTTGTCATACTCATGAATGTTCACTATCATTTTATATTAGACTCTATACCCACCTAGTATTCTAATTTCATTATATCATACCGTTCACATAAAATTCTGGTAGATCTCTATCTATCACATAACTTTGGTTTAGATACAACGATGCAATAAATTGCATCATTTATCACTAAGACACAGATTTATACACACTTATATTATTTTTTATATATTAATTCGCATTGTGGTCCTTATATTCACGTTCTTATATACACGTCATATACACACTTGTTAGGAATGTAGTTAGTTAATGTTAATATTATAGTCAAAGCCGACTCAGCTTTTTTGCACATCAAGGTATCAGTTTTTTATCACGGTTAACACGCTATATCTCTACATAGCAACAGAGGTAACTGATTTTGTATCCAGGGGTTACTTGTATGCATCTCCACGTCATTAGATACACACCCATAATCACAAACACCTAACAACAGAGGTTAATGTTTCTGTTCACATTGGTGCATATGTACGCACCTTCACGTCATTAGATATACAACCTTAGCCCCAATCAGGTGAAGCAACACAACACAGTATGGAGATATTTTGAATACAACACGGCTATTAGCTTAGCGCAACACACCCAGTTCTGACGTAGCAATCGGACAGGCCAGTCATATAACATTATAATTTGTTCAATGATACACACCCTCTCATATTTAGAAATATAGGATCGTATTTTCACAGTTTATTATCTATTTGTAGGGCCATCTCCAAAAATACCACCAAGGAAGATAAATAGATACATAAATAGCGCATTGGCAGAAATAAACCCTGCATGTATACATACTATGACGATTATTCCCAATACGGTTTTTAAATATTTAAGACAATCTATAGAGCCTAAAGCTCGAGGTATTTATATGTGTTTTTTATTTCAGTTAATATATGTTTAGAAGGACTATTGAGCATTATGGTATTAGATATTTGGCTATACACATTGGATTGTAACATTGTTATTTGCTTTAAACAACCTGTTAGACTATCAAGGGAGTTAATCTATGCAGCACCTGTTCAAATAAGCTACAGCTGTTTTCATCAAGCCTACACAGGGGTATATATGTAAGAGACTCCAGCACATTCAGTATCATTTGCCTGAGGAAAAAGCGTGGTTAACGCTTAGAAACGCGTAGCAATTTTACAACAGATATCATTGTTGATCTGTGTATGTTCATTTTTTATCTTTTTATTAAATATTTTTATATCGATACTGGAGTTCTCTTTATCTTTTCCACCATCCTGATGTCCATCTCATATACTTAAAGTCCATTTGTCATCACGACAGTGCCTCTTTTGGGTTGGATTTGTGCACTAGGACACTATAATATTCCTAGTATGCCATATTTGCACTTCAGGGTGCAATTCATCTTGTGAGTATCCATTCGTCAGTACTAACAGATTTTCACCACTGGTTCATCATTGATCTGCACTAGGGGTCGCCCTCTTGTTTTTTGCTCTTGAACGGTTTAACCTGCCCCCCTTCTATTTGGCAGTTAGTGGGGAATGGACTTCCATACAACATCTAGTGGAAGGCCTACTCACAACACTGGGGTGAGTGGCTGGGTTTTTGCTTAGTGCATGGAACAACTGTGGAGGGTGGCACCCGGGCATTGTTCTTAGAATGGCTTACTAGTATGAACAGGCAGAGGGTCAACAAGGGAGCAGTGTCAAGTAAGCTAGCGGCAATATGCTTTTTTAGTAACTTAATGGAATACCCCAATGTCACTAAGGGTTTCATGGTGAGACAGGTAGTCAAAGGCTGGGGCAGGTTAGAGCAAAGGTCAGGAGATGCTCGGGAACCTGTGGCACTGCAGAGGTTGTCCAAACTGCTTGGCACTCTGGAGTTGGTGTGCACAGATCCTTATGAGAGGGCCATGTTTCGATGTGCCTTTTCATTAGTATTTCATGGGGCCCTGAGGCCGGGAGAGTTGCTTGCTACCTCCAAGCAGGTGGCCAGGACAGGGATCCAGTTTTCACAAGTCAAGTGAGCGAGGGACAACATGCTGTTGTTCATCCAGTGTTCTAAGACAGCGGTGACCCTGAATCCTTCATCCTCCGAGACTTGTCCAGTGCGCCTGTCTAAGGCTTATGTGGCGCTGCATCCTCCTGCGCAATCTTAATTCCTAGTGCATGCTGATGGGGCTAACCTGTCCAAATATCAGTTTGCCGCGGTCCTGAAGAGAGCGGTGGCCTCGGCAGGTATTGAGGACTGCAGAATCACTCTTCACTCGTTTCACATACGAGCTTCCACCAGCATGGCAGCATTAGGGTGGGGGTCAGAACATATTCAAAGGTTAGGCAGATGGAAGTCCCATTGTTACAGACTGTATGTTCGCTCCCATCAGAGGAGTTGTCCTGGTTGAGCTGGTGTTTAGTTTGAAACTATTGTAATCTATTATAGGTATTACTAGGGGCCCTACACGTATGTGGATTGTAGGGCACTTGTACATGCACTGGGTGGCCTTGCAGGCTATCTCCCATCCTGACGGGCAACAGCTAGGGCTATCGATGACAAGGGCCTCGGTGACATGGTTGGGCCACAGAGGCTTACAGTGGAATAGTTTGCCTGCCCTCCTTCAAGATGCCAAACGTAAATGGGGACAGCCTCATATTATCCTTCTCCATATGGGAGCCAACGATTTAGGTTGCGCACCGGCGTTGGACCTCATCAATATCATGAGGTCTGACGTGTGATTGAGCTATGCCACGTTTCCGGGGGTGAGGTTGAGTTGGTCCAACATTATCCCCCGGTTGTCTTTCCTACGCCCAAGACAGCATACAGAGTGAGGAAGAAGGTCAACAGAGAGCTGGGTAGGGCGCTGTCATGACAGTAGGTGGTTTTGTGGTCCGCCATGAAGGGATTTCAGCCGACAGGAAGCAACTTTATCGTCCAGATGGGGTGCACCTGTCCGAAGAGGGGCTGTCGATCTTCCTGGCAGACGTCAAAAGGGCTTTAGTTATCCATATTTAGTTGGTGGCATTAAGAGTCCGTCTTTTCTGACAGAGCCTGTCTCTTGTGGTGGGAGGTCGTGGCCATAAATATCTGAGGGCAGAATCTGTAGGGGTGACAGTCGGGCTAATGGGCGGGATGTCCCACGGGACTGCTGGCTGAAGATCCTTTAAGACGTTTGCACCTCCTAGACGGAATGTGGGCTGGACTCTCGTTTGGGCCCCCCCCTTTCACTTTGCAATTCCAGTAACACCTGGCCTCGACCTCTAGTCATTTGGAGTTATTATTTTACTAGGCCTCGAATGCCACCACAAGTTATGACTTCAGTTGAAGTCGGGTTTATTTAAGAGTTAAATAAACATGACCATAATATCGTCGTATACCCAGCTCTCTGTGTCCATGTCTTTATTATTATAAGAGTAAGTTTAAGTAAGTTATGGGTTAAAGGGTTGTAGCTACCAGGTAGAGCATCAGCCCTTAGGGGAGTGTAGGGTAGCAAGGTCTCCTGTAACGGAGTTAAGGGCCTGTGCAATCCAAGGTAGTGAAAATCCCTGGTTCAGTGGCTTAGCAACATTGTTGCAAAGTAAGGGGAGGTCTTAGACTCACCAGTTATAAGGGTAGTTCTAGAAGGATCCTGCCTCTTCTTCCTGGAATTTTCAACAAAGAAAGTTTCCTGTCCCTCCCACCCTTTGAAAGCTGTTGTACAAGCAGCTCAGTGGCGTCATTCAGGCATATGGCTTCCTAATTGTTGCTGGTCTCTTAGGCTGAAGGTGGGGATAGGGTTAGTGGGCCTAATCATTGTAAGACCTTGGCGGTAATCTTTGGTGCTTCCTGGAGGAAATTGCTGCAGGGCTTTTTTCTGTCTGGTGCCTTATAGGTTGAAACAGACACCCCTTTTGTATCTCCTAGAGTCGGGAGGTTGTGGCCATAAATATCTGAGGGCAGAGTCTGTAGGGGTGACAGTTGGGCTAATGGGCAAGGGGAATGTCCCCAGGTAGTAACCTGGGGGCCCCCGCCCCACGGGACTGCTGGCTGAAGATCTTTTAGGATGTTTGTGCCTCCTAGATGGAATGGGGTGGAGCCTCATTTGGGGCCCCCCTTTCGCTTTGCAATTCCAGTAACACCTGGTCTCGACCTCTAGTCATATGGGAGTTATTATTATTTTACTAGGCCTCAAATGCTGCCACAAGTTAATGTTTATAGTTATGACTTCAGTTGAAGTCGAGTATATTTAAGAGTTAAATAAACATGACTATGATATAGTCTTATACCCAGCTCTCTGTGTCTGTGTCTTTATTATTATAAGAGTAAGTTTAAAGTGAAAGTAAATCCTAGCATTTTAGAAACGCTAGGATTTACTATTGAAACAAATACAGGGCACTTTCATTCATGAAGTATAAGATACTTCATGTAGAAAGCTCCTTTATTTGAATCAACCTTCATGAATGAAAGTGCCCTTTATTTGTTTCAATAGTAAATCCTAGCATTTGTTTACTTTAAGTAAGTTATTGGTTAAAGGGTTGTACCTACCAGGTAGAGCACCAGCCCTTAGAGGTAAAAGTGAGGGGATGGGGGGTGCTAGAAAACAAAGACACTGAAAAGTGCCTTTACGATGCATGACTTACGGCATCTGAACGAGGCTCCCATTGGAGCCTATAAAAGCACGCTCTCATGAGGTTGCATTCGCATTGCGCCTAACTTGTAATACCAGCGCACATTTGCGTGCGCTGGTATTGCTGAGAGGAGTGCAAATATTGCGTAATGTTGTGCTCCACTCATAATCTAGACCTTAATGAGATAAGTATGCTTATAGATTCCAAATAAAATAGATTCAAAATTAAATAGAGCATGCAATTTTAAGCAGCATTACTTTACTATTGTCTAATTTGCTTTGTTCTCTTGGTATTCTTTGTTACAAACCATACCTAGGTAGACTTAAGGACAACAATGCACTACTGGGAGCTAACTGTTGATTGGTGTCTGCACACATATGCCTCTTGTCATTGGCTCTCATGATTTGTTCAGCTATCTCCCAGTAGTACATCCTTACACCTTCAACAATGGATACCAAGAAAATGAAGCACATTTGATAATAGAAGGAAAGTTGCCAGCTTGGGAGAGAGTGTGATTGTGCTGGTTGCAGTATGGTAGCAACTGGAGGTGCAGGGACATGTTGTGAAGTTAATTCATTTAAATGTATTTACATGACAGATATTATTTTCAGGAACAGTTTCAAAGTATCTTTTTTTCATGGCAGCACAGTCAATAACTTCCACACCCGGTTCAGGTATAACTTATGTTATATATTTCTTTCCTTTGCATCTTTTCATGAATAGGATTTTTATTATATTTTATTATATTTTTTAAAAACAGGAATATCATCTCTGTGTTAATATGGATCACAATGTACTTAAGTGAATAAACTAATAAGGCACCTGGCTTTACAGTTTACATCTTAGAAAAAATTGACAATTGACTTAGGTCTGACTAGGGAGTGTGTCTAAATCATAGGTCTGATGAAGTGTAAATAAGTTTTTTATCCACAGAAAAGGACAAGGAGACAATTGCAAATGTATTTTTCAACACTTTTTCAAGGCTAGTTTTGCCTATTTTGAATTCAAAACCTCTAGATTTTTGACATCTTTACAACTATTTCATGACTTATTGAAAAAAGCCTATTATCTTGAACATGTGTAAAATATTTAGATATGTCCACATGAGACATTGTAGAGATATATTAACATACATGGTAATGATTCACTAAAACTCCATTCATCCCTATTGTAGAAGCTGTATAAGGTGGACAAGGAACTCATTTACATATCTGTAGGTACAAGTATGGTAAAGGGGAAAAGTCACTAACAGTACTAGCGTCTTTAAAATCGCAACTTTCATAGGATCCTATTGTATTCTGTTTCCATCCTCATTGCTGATTAACCAACTGAATGCATCTTTTATGCTGTCAGGATGGGCAGACCGATTATTATATGGTTGCTTTTAAACTAGTTTTTGTCAATCTTTTTTTTTTCTATTGTGTGTTAAAGAATTGGTTCTATTTTGTGATCTAAAAACAAGATAGCGACTATTGAAAGGACTTACATTTTTGTATACAGGATTTTAACCTTACTTAAATGTTAAATCTGTAAAAACCTGCTGCCTTGGAACATTGCACCGTCATGATTAAACTCATGTTAACAAAGGCATGTTCCAGTTTACAACGTCAATAATGTATGCTTGAGCACTTTGAAACGCACTTTTGTGACCGTAATTTGATTTAGAGTGCATGGAGGTGCGTCCGATATACAATGGTGTGGTCTTGTTAAAAGGTCTCCTAGGCAGATCTGGGAAAGAGAGAGTAAGACATTTCAGGAGGTTTTTACTTTTTAAACAAGCGGCGCAGCATTCTATTATATTGATGAATTTCACATGAAATGGGGACTAATCTCCTTAACACTTGTCTGATAAATCCAGGAATACCTTACTCAATTTGGATGACATTGAATGGTGATATCCCTCACTGGATTGGAGTCCAATAGGAGACTATTTAACTTCTTATTTTTACATACTTTTCATACTTTGCGAAGTGATTAACTATATTTTTACAAATCAGTCTTTATTGCTGAAACATATCTTTGCTTTTGTATGTCTCCTAGGCAGATTCAATGTTGTAAGGCAGTGGGTTCAAAAGTTACAGTTAAGTAATGTTAAAATCCAGTATAAGAAAACATTCTTTTAATGGCATCCCATAGTTGCCATATTGTTGTCAAGAAACAATAGAATAAAAGTAAAAAACAATACTTGTCAAAGTTTGAAAGTCACCATATAGCGATAGGAAAAATAATACACATTCTACCCCCCCCCCCCCGACAACATAAAATATGCATTTAGATGGTTAAGCAGTGGTGTGGATGAAAATGGATAACAATAGGTTTCTATGAAAGTTGTGATTGTGTAATATTGCGTTGGTGATGACCTATTCTATTGGAAAGCCAAAATCCATTTAGAGAATAGATTGCCAATAGATTACGATTGGCCCCATGGAGGGTAATCACACAAAATGTTTGCGAGTTTTATTTTTAGCATTATATGTATGTGTCTCTTTTTTCACATTTCAAACTCTGCATGGTGAAATAAATAGCTCTCAAGCTAATATTTGCCTTTTTAAATATTTGTTAAGAGGCCTCAAAATACTGACTTATTAGAGACTTTTTATCTAATATCACCAGAGTTGAGAGCTTTAGATCATCAGGCCCTAAATCCTTTTGACTTGTATTTCATCATAGAATGATTAAAAAACAAAAGTTTGGAAATTGCATGCCAAGGGCTCATGCTTGCTGATACATCAGAAGGTAGCATGATGTTACTGCTTGTGGTTCATCCAGTTGTCTATGGAGCTATCCCATCCTGTGGATGTCCTAAGGACAATAACTTGTGATGGTCCATTTTAAATAAGTTTGTAGCAAGAAGTGATAAACGAGAAAAGAAGCATATACACAATAATATGAATAAAATGAGAATCTAGTAATGAGCACTATTTTTCAAAGTTTGTAACTTTTGCATATTTCATTTGTCTATAATATGGAGAGGGCTGTCAATCATCCATATCTGATCAGATTGGGATGATTTCAATCTGCCACCTTTTAGGCGAGCCTGAAACGACAGACCTCCAAAGCAACTATTGCTGCTTGGTAGATGGAGCCCATAGACTCTGAGGGCCAAACAAGACATTACCTGGAGATGAAATGTTAGAGATAATATTTTCAATCAGAAAAAGGGGAACAAATATTAAATAAAACAAACAAAATTATAGTTATCCAGAATAATCCCACTTTATGAAGATTGTAATCCAGCAAATAAAGTTAAACAATTATGTTAACTTCAAAGGCCTTAGCAACTGCTGAAATTTAAAAAGAGCATTTAGAGTAAAACAGGGTCTATTTAGTTTTTCATGGGATATTTTAAAGAAGTATTATTCTTTAAAGAAGCCACAGAAAGTCTGGTAAATAGATGTATAGGCACAGTTACTCAGAGCTGTAAAATGAATTTAGCAAACATATACATGTCACAAAGCCTGTAAGAAGTATAAAATATCCGACCAATACAAAACTGGAAATGTTAGAAATCCATCCAGAAACAAAGGATGAATCAGGAATGAAAATCCACAGTTCGAAAACAAAGAACAAATAATCTACAACAAATGAGTTTATACTTCCCCTATGCATTATAATATCAATAAAAATGCCTTGAGAAGTTTCTTGCCTGATCGTTTAGATAACCAGACACAAAGATCTTGTGCTTTTTACTAGATTTGAGGGGAAGAGTGATCAGACAAAGGTTAGAACCTGAATTAGATGATTATGAAAGGTCTGTAACAAGTCTTACAGACTGCACAAACTATAATAATGCTAAAGGATTGTTTAACTTTATCATCTACAGGTATTACCAGTTTACTAGGAACCTCTGCTTCTTGAGACAAGGGCAGACACAAGCCACCTCCTAATCAAAAGATGATGTAACACAGACAAAGTGCACTTAACTGTAGCTGAGACAGGAAATAAAATAGGCAGACGCAACTGGAAGCCTGGCGCATTGCTGCAGTCATTTGCATACACACTACTGTGGCTAATAAAATTGTACATGATGTTGGGAAACATACAAACGGTTTACAGGACTAATTTGAAAATGCAATAATAAAATACTCAGGCACATTCTGTGCACAAAACCAATTGAAAACTTAATCGAAAGTGCATGTACCAAACATTTAAAGGAAAACCAACAAAAATATGTAAAAATAACTAACCAATGGCTAGAAATTATACAACAGGGATAAACAAAGACAATACAATACACCTACAATTACCATTTATAAAAAGCACATACAACATGATTAATGCATTATGGAGCAGGACTAAACCATCTGGATAAGCAGAGGATACAATAAATAAGAAACCAAGCACACCTAACCCTTTACTGCCTGCTCCTGCAGGATTATAATGTATGCATGAAGGCATCTGGAAGCGGTTACCTCTGAGAGTCAAGAACAGTCAATAAATCCAATGGAGAAACTTATTGATAATCCTCGTATTTATACTGTTTGTTTGTATTTTTGGACCACATTTAAGATCACAGCCTTGACCTTGCAAGTGTTAGGGATTGTCCATACACATGCAGCAGTGGCGAGCATGCTGTACTGAGAGGGGGCCACTCCTTCTTCCTGTCTTCGTGCAAACATGTATGCCGTAGCACAGCTTCAGCTCAGAAATGGCTCAAATGAGAATGGGAGGGATAAATAGGAATGGGTATTCCCACCCTCTATGACCTTTGAAAGGCATATCTATCTATTATAGTGATCAGAGGACATATACCCACATATACCCACTGATACTGATATGGTTTGTAGAAGAATGTGAGAAACATATTAGTAATTTAACAGGCATATTTATTTATATCAATGAAGCAGGTACCATAGTACACATATCATTTACTCATGTGTGAAATGAAAACATTTAATATTAATAAAAATTTAAATAGTCTATTTATCTTAATAGCTATACTTCTTGAAGGCAAAAATATTAATACCATGTGGGTAAGTTATATTAATAGTGCATATTACCACACTTAATTTTAACAGAAATTGAAATAAACTGTTTCTCAAAACAGTTTATTTTAATCTATATACCGCCACAGTTTATTATGAAATTATAGAACTATTAGTTAAATAAGTAACACAGTTATATGTTCATAATTCTAAGCGCTGTCCCTCTAAAAAACAGCCAAATGTACAAATTTGCAGAGTTTCTCTTAGCCCCACCCATAGACTGCCTAGACACACCCACCAACCAACCATACATGCCCACCAACCTTCCGGAAATGCCCATGGTCCTACAAACTACCTGCACACGACCCTACCCTCTCCCAACACAGCCCAGTCCACAAAATGGTGACTGCCCCCTCAAGTTCCTAAGTCCCTAGTCCATAGCTACAAAATTTGGAAAGTTGTATAACCATCTGAGGGATGACCACATTGCATTTTCATAAAAAAATGAAAACTGATATTTTATACACAAAGTTTTACTTTTGATCTTTGGAGAAGCCCACATATGTTGACCAAAAACGTAATAACATATTACCTTAATTTCTAATATAATCACATTACAGTTAAGTATCATATGCAACCAAAAATATAATTATTATGCAAATACCTGTAAAATAATGATTCTGCAAGCGCTACATCAAGTTCTGCTTGTATCTCAGACGTTCTGCAACATAAGCTAGACCTCCATCTTTTCTGCTTGCAGTTCAGATGTTCTACCAATATAAGCCGGACCTTCCACTGTTCTATAACATAAGCTGGACCTTATCTGTTCTGCTTTCAGTACACACATTCTACAACATAAACTAGACCTACATCTCTTCTGCTTGTTGCTCAGAAGCTCTACAAAAAAGCTGATTTACATTTGATCAGCTTGTAGTTCAAAAGCTCCACAGCATAAACCGGGCCTCCATTTGTACCACAGGCTGATCTATACGTCTTGGCAGGCAGATCTATACATCTGTACAACATTAAACTTTCATGATTTAGATAGAGCGTGTATTTTTAAACAACTTTCTGGTTTATTTCAATTATCTAATATGCCTTATTATCTTGGTATTATTTGTTAAAAAGCATAGATACAGTAGGTAGGCTCAGGAGCAGCAATGCACTACTGGAAACTAGCTGATAATTGGTGGATGCACATATGTGCCTCTTATTATTGGCTCATCTGATATGTTCAGCTAGGTCTCAGTAGTGCATGTAAGCCCCTTCAACAAAGGAAACCAAGAGAATAAAGCAAATTCAATAATAGAAGTGAAATGGAAATTTGTTTAAAATTGTTTGCATTATCAGAATCATGAAAGAAAAAATTAAAGTTTCACGTCCCTTTAATTCAGAGTAAATTTTTTTGCAGTTCACAGCTCATTTTAAAAACTCCATCAGCCACCTTACTTCACTGAGGCGTGATCCATGCTCAGTGTCCAGGTATTACACTGCATGGGCATATCTCTTCATCGCTTATGTTATTCCACACAGCTACAGGAACTCTCAAAAACTTAAAGCTATAAGATTATTGGGACTAGGAGACATTTATCTCATTGGTAGGTAACACAATATTTAGTGAATCTAGGCCATTGAATATGATTAGAGTACAGAAGAGGGAAAGACCTGACGTGTTATTTTTTTGCCACCAGAAAATTACAAATGTCATGCATTCATATTTTATTGACCCATTGGAGTTGAACACAATTTCAGAAAAACATATCAAATGATCTACAAAAATCCCCATAAAAAAAATAATTTGATACCATTTCCATTATGATGAGCCTCCTTGTTTGTTAAAGTACATTTATGCTAATACTGTCTCCCTGGATCAGAAACATTTGGTCTATCCCTTTGGTCATCATTGGGCATGTGTGTGTCTGTGTACATGCATGTATGTGTGTCTGTGTACATGCATGTGTATGTGTGTGTGTCTGTGCACATGCATATCTGGGTGTGTGTCTGTGTACATGCATGTCTCTGTGTGTGTGAATATGCATGTCTGTATGTGTTTGTCTGTGTACATGCATATTTTTGTGTGTGTCTAAGTAAATGCATGTGTTTTTGTGTGTCTGTGTATATGCATATGTGTGTGTCTGTATACATGCATGTGTGTGTATACATACAGTGGATATAAAAAGTCTACACACCCCTGTTAAAATGTCAGGTTTCTGTGATGTAAAAAAATGAGACAAAGATAAATCATTTCAGAACTTTTTCCACCTTTAATGTGACCTATAAACTGTACAACTCAATTAATAAAACAAACTGAAATCTTTTAGGTAAAGGGAAATAAAAATACAAAACTAAAATAATATGGTTGCATAAGTGTGAACACCCTTTTATAACTGGGGATGTAGCTGTGTTCAGAATTAAGCAATCACATTCCAAATCATGTTAAATAGGAGTCAGTACACACCTTTCATCATTTAAAGTGCCTCTGATTAACCCCAAATAAAGTTCAGCTGTTCTAGTAGGTCTTCCCCGACATTTTGTTAGTCGCATCCTACAGCAAAAGCCATGGTCCGCAGAGAGCTTCTAAAGCATCAGAGGGTTCTCATTGTTAAAAGGTA
Organism: Bombina bombina; assembly: GCF_027579735.1. Taxonomy (NCBI): domain Eukaryota; kingdom Metazoa; phylum Chordata; class Amphibia; order Anura; family Bombinatoridae; genus Bombina; species Bombina bombina. Next base: position 426,033,552 of record NC_069499.1, read on the forward strand.
TCAGTTAGGAGAGGGGTACAAAATAATTTCCAAGGCATTAGATATACCATGGAACACAGTGAAGACAGTCATCATCAAGTGAAGAACATATGGTTCAACAGTGACATTACCACAAACTGGATGTCCCTCCAAAATTGATGAAAAGACGAGAAGAAAACTGGTCTGGGAGGCTGCCAAGAGGCCTACAGCAACAATAAAGGAGCTGCAGGAATATCTGGCAAGTACTGGCTGTGTGGTACATGTGACAACAATCGCCCATATTCTTCATTTGTCTAGGCTATGGGGTAGAGTGGCAAGACGGAAGCCTTTTCTTACAAAAAAAACCATCCAAGCCAGGCTAAATTTTGCAAAAACACATCTGAAGTTTCCGAAAAGCATGTCAACAAAGGAATGGCTTCACCAGAAGAAGATTAAAGTTTTGGGATGGCCCAGCCAGAGCCCAGACCTGAATCCAAATCAAAATCTGTGGGGTGATCTGGAGAGGGCTGTGCACAGGAGATGCCCTCGCATTCTGACAGATTTAGAGTGTTTTTGCAAAGAAGAGTGGGCAAATCTTGCCAAGTCAAGATATGCCATGCTGAAAAACTCATACCCAAAAAGACTGAGTGCTGTAATAAAATCAAAAGGTGCTTCAATAAAGTATAAGTTTAAGGGTGTTCACACTTATGCAACCATATTATTTTAGTTTTTTATTTTTATTTAACAAAAGTGTATACAGCAGTGCTCAATCGAGCACAAAACTAGTCAGGGAGTTTGTGTGCCTTGTACTACTATTTTTTAACTATGTTTCAATAAAGGTGGATTTTTTTTATTATACCTTTTTGAGCCCTTTTTTGCCTTTACTCCTTATTTCAGTGCTGCTGTATACACTTTTGTTACATATTTTCATACGGCTGCACCGGCCGTTTTTTTACAGCAAGCACCCCTGTTACCTGCAGTTGTTTGGATCATTCCATCTCTGTTCCCCCGGTGACGTCAGCACTTCCGCATCTGCAGCGGCTTGGTTTGTGTGTTCGTTTTATTTTTATTTCCCTTTACCTAAAAGATTTCAGTTTGTTTTTCAATTGAGTTGTACAGTTTATAGGTCACATTAAAGGTGGGAAAAGTTCTAAAAGGATTTATCTTTGTCTCATTTTTTTACATCACAGAAACCTGACATTTTAACAGGGGTGTGTAGACTTTTTTATCCACTGTACATGTCTGTATGTGTCTATGGGGCCTATTTATCAAAGATCTTGTGGACCTGATCCGACAGTGCGGATCAGGTCTGCAAGACCTCGCTGAATGCGAAGAGCAATACGCTCTCCGTATTTAACATTGCACCAGCAGCTCATAAGAGCTGCTGGTGCAACGCCCCCCCCCCCTCTGACTCGTGGCAAATCGGCCGCCAGCAGGGAGGTGTCAATCAACCCGATCATACTCGATCGGGTTGAATTCCGGCGATTCCTGTCCGCCTCATTAGAGCAGGCGGACAGGGTTATGGAGCAGCAGTCTTTAGACCACTGCTTCATAACTGCTGTTTCTGGCGAGTATGAAGACTCGCCAGAAACACGGGCCCACAAGCTCCATTCAGAGCTTGATAAATGGGCCCCTATATTTGTGTACATACATGCCTGTATTTTTGTTTACATGCATATGTGTGTATGTATCCATGTTTCGTCATGAATTTGCATTTGTGGCGAAACCAAGTGCACATGTCTAATATTAACAATAATATTGTTGTTCAACAAAGATTACCATGAGTATGAATTCAATTTGATAATATAAGTAAAATGGAAAGTGTTTTAAATTGAATCTAATTGAATCATGAAAGTAACATTTTGGGTTTCATGTCTCTTTAAAGGATGCTACTCTGAGGGGCTGATTTATTAAGATGCAGGCGGACATGATCCGCTGTAGCATTCTTGTAAAATGCTTGTGCAATGCCACCCATTGCAGATTTGCGGCCAAACTACTGCTAGCAGGGGGTGTCAATCATCCCAATCTTAAGACCGCTGCTTCTTAAAGGGACACTAAACCCTAAAATTTTCTTTCATTATTCAGATAGATAATACAAATTTAAACATTACAATTTACTTCTATTATTTATTTTGCTTAATTGTTTAGATATTCTTAGTTGAAGAAAAAGCAATGCATATGTGTGAGCCAATCACCCCAGGCTTCTATGTGCAGAAACCAATCAGCAGCTACTGAGCCTATCTAGATATGCTTTTCAGCAAAAAATATCAAGAGAATAAAACAAATTTGATAATAGAAGTAAATTAGAAAGTTGTTTAAAAATGCATGCTCTTTCTAAATCATGAAAGAAAAAATGTGGGTTTCATGGCCCTTTAACTTTTGTTTGCAAACCCATGATGGTTTAACGGAATTGTGAAACAAGAAATCTGAAAAATTGAAATAAACATGTCTGCATTTTAAAAACACATAAATAAGTACTGACATATTTATCCTATAAAAAGGTTTTGATGTATCCGTTATAATGTTTTCCATGTAATTAAAGGGATGTTAAATAAGTTAGATATAAAAATGATGTATTCAAAGCAAAGATTAACCTTAGAATAATACGTGAATGTATTTGTACAATTATATTAGTTATTAAAATAATGAATATTGTAAGTGTAAAAGTTTAGTTTCTATAAAGTACTTCAGTTTCTATAAAGTAATGGGTACTGCCATGTTTTAACTAGTTTTCTTTGTACAAACAAAACTGTGTGGAATCCCTTTTAGATTATCCTATGTCCCACACAGCCTTGCTTGGGTAATCTCTTTTATTGCATGTGTTATATCTGTCCCTAATTATCTTGAATAGGGGAAACAGATAAGGGGCAACTTAATTTCAAACATGGCTGTACCCAATACTTTATAGAAACTAGTGGAATTTAGAAAACCAATCATTCTCAGAGTTAAATTACAGGAAAACTGGAAAAATACATATTGAAAGTGTATTGCAAAGTACAAATAAAATATATCATATTACATTCTCAGACTGTTTAATATCCCTTTAAATATTACAAATGTCTATAGAGTGAATATAGAGTTGAAAAATACATTACTGTAAGGAGCACCTGCTCCCTGGCATTATTTTTACATCTTTGGGTTAATCTCATTCTAGTTTAAAACCAATTATATTTTTTATGAATCACTTACCTGTAATTCTTTTATGGACATAGAAATACTATTCATAACAATATACAAAATGCATCATTTAAAATTCTAAAAAAAAAAAAAATCCTCTTACTTACAGCCGATCAACATGACACAAATGGAGAAGATTTTTTCAGAGTTGGTGTTTGGAGACACATTCCCAAACCCTACACTTGTTAAACTGCTGAATGTAAAATATAGTGCAGTAACATATTTATCCTTGATAGACGGTCCAGAACTGGCATCACTGTAATTGTAAGGTTTCTTTATTTGATCTCCCAATGCATCCAACCAGCTAATTTTGTGAATTAAATATGGTCTTTCTACATTGCCAATTGCATACCAAATGCAAGCAAGCCAATGTGCAATTAGTGCAAATATGCACATTAGCAGCATTAAAACTGCAGCCCCGTATTCAGAATATCTGTCCAACTTCCTGGCAACTCTCACCAAACGTAATAATCTAGCGGTCTTCAAAAGTCCAATAAGTGTGGTTGTCTGTGAATAAAAAATGAATAGAAGAAATAATAAATATGTTTATATTTATTCCTGAAACTAATGCAAGTCACATAAGAAATCATACAGGCAAAATGTGACATATATCCATTTTTGATTATTCATTTATCTGAGAGTTCTCAGTGACATATAACTAAATAGTTGTGCAGGTTCTGTTAGATCAATTTATTTATAATATATTTTCTAGATTTTTTTGAGACTGTTTGAGAACTCTCCCACGCTTTTCTCCAGAGCTGAAAAAGGAACCAACACTACTTTTAAATGTTTGACATTTCACGCACAAAACCGAGTTTCTACGTTTTAATGATAGGCTTAATGTTATAGTCAGTATACTGAGCTGACACTGTAGAACGCCTGCTGCATTAACACGTCCTAATGCAGATCAAGCTAGAGTACAAGTGAAGTACATAGAGGTTACTCACAGTTATTCTTCCTAAGTTTGTCTGCTAAACACAATTTTCAAAAAAGTGCTATATGCAATGAATTAAATGAATTAACATATCAGAAATATATTGATGTCATACTTAGACATCATCTGTAGTGGAAAACAGGGAGGTATGTATTTTGAAAATATTGGCATAAAGAAAAAGCAAACAGTTAATTATTGTTTATTAAGAAATGTGGGTCAAATGAACAAATGATTTAATATTTACTAACCATTCAACATTTTTTCCAAAGAATATTACATTGTTTAATAGGGACTGTAACATTCAAATATGAATAATATTTGAATAAAGGCAGCACATTTAAAATACATGTTATAATTCCTTTATTACCCATTCCCCAGTTTTGCAAAATGAACATGATTATATTAATATACTTTTTACTTCTGTGATTACCTTTTATCTATCTGCAGACTGCCCCTGTATTTCAGTTCTTTTGACAGACTTGCATTTTAGCCAATAAGGACTGACTCCTAGGTAACTCAATTGGAGTGAACACAATGTAATCTAGCACTGTCTAGCTGTAAAAAACTGTCAAAATACACTGAGATATGAGGCCACCTTCAAGGGTTTTAGAAATGAGCATATGAGCCTACCTAGGTTTAGCTTTCAACAAAGAATACCAAGAGAACAAATTTGATGATAAAAATAAAATGAAAAGTTGTTTAAAATTGCTTGCCCTATCTGAATCACAACAGTTTAATTTTGATTAGACTGTCCCTTAAATATGTCTAGGAAAATTGACACATGCTTAAAAAAATTATGTGATAGGCAAAAGTCACATGATTAAATATATACAGAAAGAAATCCAGCAAACCTCCCAGGCGTATGTTTAACTTGAAAGTTTATTGGAAAACCGTGCAAAATAAAAAAGGTAAAACACAAATTTACATTGTCCCAGCAACCTGGAGCAAAATAGAAGTACTTCTATTTTGCTCCAGGTTGCTGGGACAATGTAAATTTGTGTTTTACCTTTTTTATTTTCCACGGTTTTCCAATAAACTTTCAAGTTAAACATACGCCTGGGAGGTTTGCTGGATTTCTTTCTGTATTACTTGCTGTCTACCACCAGCTCAAACCTCGGCGTTATCCAGGACAGAAGGCGAAGTATCCTAGTCTGTTAGCAGGCATCTACAGAGGCGGGAGTACTTCATGAAGCCAGAGTTTTGTCTCACCGCAGAGTTCAGCAAGACGGCAGCCAGAGGTGCATAGTACCGGCCCGGGGACCCACAGAGTGGTGAACGATCCGGAGGCTGAATAGGCTGTTTGAATATTTGCTTAGAACCACTAACGCTGGTGAGTCTGGATAAAAATTACTTAACATTTCTTAAGGACCACTGCCTTTGGGTATATACTGCACTGTCTTGAGCTGTCTAAAAGGGGAGTGTTTGTTTTTCGATTAAATATATCCTTTCTCCAACTAAAAGATGATTTGAAATTAAAAAAACGTACAGTTATTACATGTACAGCTTTACAAGCATTGTTGTACTCATAAGCCCTGATGATAAAAACATCTTTAGAGCTACAAGAAAATGCCTTTTTGGCCTCACCAGACCCGCAGTGGTGAAGTGTCTTCCATAGGAAATAAAAGGGATCGCACAGAGATATATAGTAAAATACCTCTCGGTGAGACTGCCTGCAGACACTGATTTAAGCCCTTTTTAATGTTTCAATGTTTCACTAAAATCTCGTTCACACGACAGATTCTTTTTTTTAAATATTGCCATTGCCACAATGGTTTTAACATATGGGGATAATATGAAGTATATCCTCATATTGGAAAGACATTAAATGGGAGAACATTTTACAGTACACTTTAACTTTAAAGGGACAGTATACACTCATTTTCATATAACTGCATGTAATAGACATATAAAGAATAAGATGCACAGATACTGATATAAAAATCCAGTATAAAACTGTTTAAAAACTTACTTAGAAGCTCTCAGTTTAGCTCTGCTGAAAAGGCAGTTGGAAAGCCCACTGCAAGTGGGAAATAAGACACTCCCCCCTCCCCCTTCTTTTGCATATAAAAAGACCCTTTACACAAACAGGAGCAAGCTGGAGAAGGTAGATGACGGTATTCAAATAAAACTTTGGGGCTTGGTTAGGAGAAAATCAGAGCAACGTTATTTAAAAATAAGCAAAATTATACATTTAAAAAAAACATAGATCATCTACAAAACATTTATGCAAAGAAAAAATGAGTGTATAATGACCCTTTAACACTGTAAGAGAATCACTATTTGTGAAAACTTCAATAAGGGTTAAATTACAAAAGGAGCTAAAAAATGAGTTAAATCAATAGTGCTTTTATTCTTGTGCTCATATTACAGGTTAAAAGCAAAAAAAAAAAATACTCTGGAGGTCAGGTAGTGCAGCTAACTCCCTCCGCCCTTAGACTTCTATGGGTTGCACTACAAAATCCTGTTCTGGCTCTCGCAAAGCTGCGCAAAGCTAAAGTGAGCTAAAGCCAAAGGTTCATTAAAGGAACAGTTTAGTCAAATTTTCATGATTCCAATAGGGCATGCAATTTTTTAAAAAACTTTCCAATTCACTTTTATCATTAAATTTGCTCTGCTCTCTTGGGGTTCTATCACATATGTGGCGTTGAGTGTAAAAGCCGATGTCGCCAATTTTTAGTTGGATCTAGCGATCAAATATACAGCGCAGCATACAAGTTATGCGCATATATTTTACCTGTCGGCCACAGTTTTTACTTCCATAAACTAACACAGAACTGGCATCGCGAATCGGTATCACATATTCAGCGCAAGGACTTACTCGTACAGAATGGAGAAATTTTACTCCAATTCCACCTCACCACACATAGGCAGGTGCAGCAAGCCTTGCGCTGACAATGAAAGTACCGTAACTCCCTGGAAGCCTTAACAAACACCTATCTATAGCCCTTAAAAGAGCCTTTTGTAGGGCACTGCCCTAAAGATACCATCTCTTTTACCAATACAGAGACCCCTAAAATTATAACCCCCCACAATAAAAAAACACCTAACTAAAAAAAAAAAAAAATCTACCCATTAATAGAGGCATTTGTTTGGACAATCAGCTCTTTTACTACCCATATCGATTTTTGGAGAAAAAATGATTCAAAACAGGATTTAGATGTTGCAATAGAAGAAATACCCAAATTAGAAAGAAAATAACTTCTTATTTATTGAAATAAAAATAAGAAAAATTACAACTCATATTAAGATAATAAAATGCAAAATACCTTGATATTCCAACACAGCACACAAAGTTCAGAATTGAGGAACATAATTAATAAATATTGGGGTATCCTTACACGGGACCCCATAGTAGCCGAAATCATAGGAGATAGACCAAACATAATTTTCAAAAAAGCACCTAATCTCAAAATCCATTATCCAACAATATAATTAGAAACCCTGATACACGCAATAACTGCCTATTACCTACATAGATGGGCTTCTGGCGCTGACAATATTGCAATGCTTGTAAACAAATGAAAAAAACTGAAAAAGGAATCACATTTTATTCCAAAGATGGAACAAAGAAATACAATGTAAATCAATTCATCACTTAATATTTATAGTAAAATAGTAAAAATGTAGTGTATCTATTTCGCTGCTCATGTAATTTAATTTATATAGGGCGTACATCAATGCTTCTCAAAACCAGATTAAGTGAGCATATATACAATATAGAAAAAGGTTTCTCTAAACATTCAGTTTCTGCACATTTTGACAACAAACACAATAGAAACATTAGGGACTTGGTATTTATAGGTATACGCAAGGTTGAAGTCAATTGGAGGGGAGGTGACATTCAGAATGCTTTGGGTCTATTGGAGATGAAATGGATTTTCAATATGGATTCTCTCATCACAAATGGCCTGAACAAAGACTTTGAAGTTCATCATTTTTTATAGATGACACAAAGAGTTAATACATAGAGATTGCAAATAATACCTATGTTTCAAAATAGTATATATACAAAACACAATATATTGTTAATAATAGATAATATTGGTTTAAGTTTAATGACTCAATCAACAACATATTGCCCATATGTAAATTAATGTTTTAGGCTCCTTAATTTGTATCCAGATATCCTATATGTATAATAGTGAACATCGTTTCCAGTATCAAAAATGGTGGATTGTAAGGAAAGTACTTCCGGTTAAGCGACTAATAGCATATAAAAGACTATTTTGGGCATACGCACTTTATTCCTTGAAAAAGCTGTCAGCGAACAGTGAAACATATGTTGGGATTCTCTCTACGATACCTACGTCATCACGTGCCAGTTTACACAGGAGGCAGAGTTTTGCCCTGCCAGTCTGAGACTCAGATGTGCGGAGTAGTATTGTAACTATTCCCTATCCGCCTCTATCCTGGCTAGTGGCTTGCTCTGAATAGTCTATTTGAACTGCCTCATATCGAGACTCCTTGTGTTTGACTTATGTACTGTGCATTTGACGTTTTTATAGCTTTTATATCATTTTAATAAATTGTATATTTCTACCTATTTCATAAATGACTGTTTACCCACCAGTATAAAAGAGGGTACACACCCTGCACTATCAATAGTTCTCCACTTGCAATCTAGGTCTAAATGTTTCATTTCCAATACTCATGAAATGTGAGGTGGAACATTTAATATGGGGGAAAATTAAATTTAATACCATTACCTAAGAGGTAACACATTTCTTACAGACTATGTTACATTAGATCTCCTAATAACATACACATTTTCTTTCTTTTGGTTGGCTGTTCAAGATTCTTTAGTTAAAATTTAAAAGGAAGTGAAGACTGTTAAAGGGATATGAAATCACAAAAATTGTCTTTTTTGATTAGGATAGAGAATACAATTTTTTTTTATTTTTTTTTTCCTTTTAAAATAGCTTTATTCATGTCAAAAGAAAGGTTACATTATTTGGAGGCGCAGCTACAACAGATTTTACATAAAAATCCAAACTGTATTCAAAAATAAAGAATGAAAAGGTAAAGAAGCCGTTATAAAGATGTTCTTAATACACTAATAACAGTGATTTAGAACAGGTAAGGAAAAGATTTTCTCTCATCCCAATGCTCGGTATTGTTTGTAGTTAATCTTCTAAATAATGTTTTGAACATCAGATCAGCTTTGCCATAATATCCCAGCAATTAAGAACATAAAACAGTCTGATACTTAATTCTAATATTTTAACAATGTTTGTCTCAACGGTATAAGATTCTATATTTATTTTGCATCCTTCTTCACCTGGGTGAAATATAATAATTTAATTACGATTCCAGTGGTCCATGTAATAATGTCTTAATTTGTCTAATGTATAGTGATTTTTAGGTTGTTTCATCAGTTCTCCCTATAAGTGAGTATTACTAGCTGTCTCTGTTTGCATTCCATCTCATAGTCATGTATTTGTACTGTTCTAACATGTTGTTTTTGAGGTAGTGGTATCTCTCCAGTAAAAGCTAATTGTCTACTTGGTGTTTCCAAGAGGAGACATCCGGTACATTCACATTTTTCCATCTCTGAGGTATTAGAATTTTAGGACTGTTTAATATTATGTATAGCAATGACTGCTTTACCTCGTCCTTGGTGTTTGGTAGTTTATGGAACAGTAAGATGTATGGTTTGGTTTTGATATGTGTAGATAATGTTTTGTTAATGTGTGTGATTACATCTCTCCAGAAGGAGCCCAGTCTATCGCATTGCCACCAAACATGGAGCATGTCCGCGTGTTCGCCACAGCCCCTCCAGCAGAATTTGCTGGCATGTTTGTATATTTTTTTAGGCGCATTGGTGTTAGGTACCAACGCGAAAGAAATTTATAATTAATTTCTTGAGTCTTGGCTGATGATAATGCTCTTATGTATTTGGAAGATTTTAGACCATTCTTTAAGAGAAATGTCTATGCCTAGTTCTAAAGTCCATTTATGGCAATAAGTAGGGAGAGCGCCTGAGCATGGGTCTGAAAGAATCCTATACATCAATGAGATGGTGTTGCAGGGGCAATGTGCTAGTGTGCATAGGTGTTCAAAGGGTGTTAGCTGGCGTGAAAAATTGTGTTTTTGCTTATGAGTATTGATATAATGGAATAGTTGTGTGTGATCAAACCAAGATAAGTGAGCTCTTTCCACTTTGCCTGCTATCTCCTGCAGAGAGAGGAGTTTACCCTTCGGTGTTAGGTACCAACGCGAAAGAAATTTATAATTAATTTCTTGAGTCTTGGCTGATGATAATGCTCTTATGTATTTGGAAGATTTTAGACCATTCTTTAAGAGAAATGTCTATGCCTAGTTCTAAAGTCCATTTATGGCAATAAGTAGGGAGAGCGCCTGAGCATGGGTCTGAAAGAATCCTATACATCAATGAGATGGTGTTGCAGGGGCAATGTGCTAGTGTGCATAGGTGTTCAAAGGGTGTTAGCTGGCGTGAAAAATTGTGTTTTTGCTTATGAGTATTGATATAATGGAATAGTTGTGTGTGATCAAACCAAGATAAGTGAGCTCTTTCCACTTTGCCTGCTATCTCCTGCAGAGAGAGGAGTTTACCCTTCGGCGCTATACTCAATGTCAGATCTCTTAATTGTGGGGGGTCGGGTTTATACACTTTAAGTTTTGGCATGAATAAGAGTTCTGGATTGTCAGTAAAAGGGGTCAGGGGTGCAGGTCGTGTTGTAATATGTGTGCTGGTGTTTATTATTGCATCCCATTGTGTAAAGAGTTCCGCTAGCAATGGGTAATCCCGAATTTTGTTTGGTCTGTGTGTAGGTTGTATCCATGCCAGCCCACCCACATTTTCCAGTTGTAGTATTTCCCTATCTAATTGTATCCACTGTTTATTGAGTTGTGACTCCAATCTATTATTCTTTGGAATATTTTTGCAAGTCGATACCGTGGAATAAGTGGGAGTCCCAAGACCCCCCCCCCTCTCTAGTTAAATATAATGGGGTTTTTTGGTACTCTAGGTTTAATTCCATTCCATATAAATTTTTCTATATTACCCTGTAAATGATTGAGGTATTCTTTTGGCAAAGTTATAGGTAGTGTTTGCAGTACATATAATATTCGAGGTAGGATATTCATTTTGATGGTGTGGAGTCTCCCTAACCAAGATAATGGCTTGTTTTTCCAGCTTGAAAGATCTCTTAATACATTTTTCATAAGGAGTTTGAAGTTGGCCGTGTATAGATCTTGGTGATTGTTAGTTATTAGAATCCCCAGGTATTTTAATTGTTTTTGCCGAAAGCGTAAGGGACAGTCCTCCTTCACCCTATCAATACAATGCATAGAGGTATTCACATTCAAAACCTCCGATTTGGGGAGGTTGAGGTGGAAATTTGACACCTTACCATATTCTGTGAACACTCCCGACAATGTTGGGAGGGAGGTTTCTAGCTCTGTCAGGGTAAGTAAGACATCGTCCGCATACACTGCCAGTTTATATTCAGACTGTTGTGTAGATACTCCCCTGATACCTGGGTCAGACCTAATGCTGTTAGCTAATACTTCTATGGATATGGCAAACAGTATGGGTGACAGGGGACAGCCCTGTCATGTACCATTGATTTTTTTAAATGGGTCAGAAAGGACGGAATTGGTCTTGACTCTAGCCGTGGGGTTGGTGTAAAGGGAGAATACTTTATCTATGAAGTGGTTGCCTAAATTCATTTTAGACATGATGGTCCTGAGAAAGTCCCAGTCCACCCTGTCAAAGGCCTTTTCAGCATCCGTCGAGATAAGAGCCATGTGTTGGTTTGTACTTCTAGCATGTGTCATTAGTTGCAAAATTTTTAGGGTATTGTCCCTAGCCTCTCTGCCCGGGATGAAGCCGACCTGGTCGGGAGCTACTAGATGTGTGAGTAGCGGGTTCAGCCTATCAGCTAATATTCTTGCCATAATTTTGATGCCTGTGTTCAGGAGAGAAATGGGCCTGAAGTTTTCTGGGGTGTCGGGGGGGCTGTCTGGTTTCGGCAAAACTGTGATATGGGCCTCAAGCATAGAGACAGGAAAACCCCTCTCTTTATCAAGGGAGTCGAATGGCTTGTTTTTCCAGCTTGAAACATCTCTTACTACATTGTTCATAAGGAGTTTGAAGTTGGCCGTGTATAGATCTTGGTGATTGCTAGTTATTAGAATCCCCAGGTATTTTAATTGTTTTTGCCGAAAGCGTAAGGGACAGTCCTCCTTCACCCTATTAATACAATGCATAGGGGTATTCACATTCAACACCTCCGATTTGGAGAGGTTGAGGTGGAAATTTGACACCTTACCATATTCTGTGAACACTCCCGACAATGTTGGGAGGGAGGTTTCTAGCTCTGTCAGGGTAAGTAAGACATCGTCCGCATACACTGCCAGTTTATATTCAGACTGTTGTGTAGATACTCCCCTGATACCCGGGCATCAGTGTATTGTCCCTAGCCTCTCTGCCCGGGATGAAGCCAACCTGGTCGGGTGCTACTAGATGTGTGAGTAGCGGGTTCAGCCTATCAGCTAATATTCTTGCCATAATTTTGATGCCTGTATTCAGGAGAGAAATTGGCCTGAAATTTTCTGGGGTGTCGGGGGGTCTGTCTGGTTTCAGCAAAACTGTGATATGGGCCTCAAGCATAGAGACAGGAAAACCCCTCTCTTTATCAAGGGAGTCGAACAACTTAGCAAGCTTCGGCGCAAGAATGTTAACAATTTTTTTTATAGTATTTGGAGCCAAACACGTCCGGGCCTGGGCTTTTTCCTGTTGATAGGGTCTTGATTGCCATTTTTATTTCAATCACGCTAATGGGGAGGTCTAAGGCTTGAGATTGCTCGTTATTTAATTTTGGCAGATCTATGCTACTCAAATATGTGGATATGGCTTCTTGTTTGTTGTCTAGTGTCTTATCGTGTTGTTCAGTGTTAGCAATGTTATATAGGTCTGAGTAATATGAGCGAAATATTTCAGCAATAGAAATGCTATCAGACTTAATTTGACCTGCTTTATTTTTTAGTTGGCGTACATGTGTTTTTATTTGCTTGTGTTTGAGTGATCTCGCTAATAGTCTCCCTGCCTTATTACCTTGGTCATAGTATCTTTGCTGCAAAATTAGGGTTCTTTTCTGTTGTTCCTGTTGAAAAAATGTGTTTAGTTCTTTTCTAGCTTGGCTAAGATGGGTGTTAAGTTCCAAATTTTTTGGTTCTTTTTTGTGTTTTTGTTCTATGTGATGTAGTTCCTGTAATAAGGATCTGTATTTAATTCTGCTTTGTTGTACTAGATGTGCTTTTTGTTTTATTAGTTCTCCCCTCAAAACACATTTATGTGCCTCCCATATATTTGTCCAAGTCATGTCAGGAGTGATGTTTATATGAAAATAGTCTTCTAACGCCTTCTCAATCTTTGGATGAATGAGTGGGTGGTCTAGTAAGCTATAATCTAATCTCCAAATGAAGGGAATCATGGGGCTATCCGGTTACTCTATTTGACAGAGAACTGGTGCATGGTCAGACCATGTTTTAGTTAGTATGGATACATTTTTGATAGTTGCAAGGCCAATAGAGTCTGTTAAGATATAATCTAATCTGGAGTATATCCTATGTGGATGTGAGTAAAAAGTAAAGTCCCTAGTAGTAGGGTGGAATATACGCCATGAGTCATGTAAAGCAAGGGACCTGATTTGGGCATTTATATTCTTGATGTCTCTTTTGGAGATGTTAGTAGTACCTGTGAAGGTGTCCATATCTGGTTCCAGAGGAATGTTAAAGTCTCCTCAAACTATTAATGTTCCTTTGGTATGTTCTAAAATTTTGTTGGAAAGTTTACAATTGTACGTCAGTTGTTGCCTATTGGGAAAGTATGTGTTTACCAATGTGATAGGTCGTCCATATAATAATCCTGTCAGAATAAGAGTTCTGCCCTCATTGTCTTTTTCGACGTGTATGGGTATTAGGGGTATGTCATTTCTGATCAAGATACCTACACCACTTTTTTTGGTCGGACCAGAGGAGAAGTACGCTGTAGTGTATTTTGGATGGAACCACTTGGGTTCTCGTCCTTTTTTTTAAATGTGTCTCTTGTATTAAGATAATCGCTCCTTTCTGATAATAGAGCGTTTTTGAGGTACATTAAATCCATTAACATTTGCAGTTATAATGTTTATGGGGTGTACCCTAGATGTGACATTCATGAAGGGATATTTGTTTTCAGTGTAATTAATAGGGGGGAGGTGAAAGCTATGTCACGCCTTGTGTTAGTGTTGCAATTTATATGTGGACCACTGGATATGGTGGATGCAATATGTCAACAATATCAGGTTTGAAACTAATGAGACTCCACCTTTACACAGTATATATATATATATAACAATTCTGATCAAAACTGATTCTGAAACAGTATTAAACAGGTTTTGAACAAAAAAAAAACAAGTGAGGGTAGAGACCTTCACCCCCTCCACGGCATCCTTTTGAAAAATTATAAGATGTGCCTATGAGCAAATGGTTTTCTACCAGGCCTGCTGTATGCAAAGCTATTTACTCCTCCCTAGGGTACTCATTATATATAGCTCTATATGTTGTGGCTGTTCTGTTGACATGTACCCTTTGTTGATTACTTCAATCTAGGCCTGTAATGTTTGCTCTTCTTTGTAGTTTCGGTGTGAAGTGCTAGTTGATGTAATTGAGCAGATACAGGTAAACGTGTTGTGTGGTGTTTACATCTCATAGCTAGTGTACTATGTGTTTATTCTAATTGACATGAAAGTGAGAGCTGTTGTACCTGAGGAAGAAAAAAAAAACATTCTTCATATTTTTGCTATACTGCACACAAACAACTGTAATCTATCATTTAAATTGCCATACTCATCTGTCTGAGGCTGTGATGTATGTCCATTTGTGTTAAATAACTTTTGGTTATAGGTTTGAATGTCCATTGATGGAAGTTCTAGATAGATGTAGATTATGATATCTGACTGTCCTTGTGTTGTTCAACTGTGGTTTTGGCTTTCAGTATATTCTGAGATCCTGTGGGTGCTGGTGTTGGTATTTGTAAAGCTTCACAAAATGTTGGTAAGTCATCCAGGTTGGGAAAGGTCACTGTCGTGTCTCCTTTAGTTGCTGTTAGGCTTAGTGGGAAGCCCCATCTGTATGGTATATTTTGAGACCTTAAGATTGATTTTAGGAATTGCAAGTCTCTCCGTTTCTGAAGTGTGGTTGGACATAAAACTGTGAAGATTTGGATTTGAATGCCTGCATGGCTAATTTGACGCTTTTGCCTTGCATGTTTTAAGGCCTCTTCTTTATCTGCATAGTTGAGATAAAGAAAGTGCTCTGTGTGCCCATTCTAGAACAATATTTGGTGAGTCATTGGAACCATTGACTGAAGAGATCTTGGAGATAACCTTGTATCGCTGAAGGTTGAATAGATTCAGGAGCCCCTCTTATCCTCAAATTATTTCTGTGGCCTCTATTATCAAGATCTTCAATTTTCTCCATCAAGTTATGGATTGTCTCTTCTTGATTATAAGACAGCTGTAAGAGATGCTGGATGTCTTGTGCGGCAGTGTTATGACTCTCTTCTAGCAATGATACTTTACATCTGGATGAAGACTTCAGCCCGCCTGGAGGACCACTTCTTGCCACTTGGATGAAGACTTCTCCTGGCTTCGTTGAGGACTTCTGCCCGCTTGGATGAAGACTTCTCCCAGCTTCGTTGAGGATGGATGTCCGGTCTTCAAAAACTGTAAGTGGATCTTCGGGGGTTAGTGTTAGTTTTTTTTAAGGGTTTATTCGGTGGGTTTTATTTTTAGCTTAGGGTTTGGGCTGAAAAAGAGCTAAATGCCCTTTTAAGGGCAATGCCCATCCAAATGCCCTTTTCAGGGCAATGGGGAGCTTAGTTTTTTTAGATAGGATTTTATTTTTTGGGGTTTGGTTGTGTGGGTGGTGGGTTTTACTGTTGGGGGGTTGTTTGTATTTTTTTTACAGGTAAAAGAGCTGATTTATTTGGGGCAATGCCCCGCAAAAGGCCCTTTTAAGTGCTATTGGCAGTTTAGTTTAGGCTAGGTTTTTTTCATTTTGGGGGGGCTTTTTTATTTTGATAGGGCTATTAGATTAGGTATAATTAGTTTAAATATTTGATAATTTCTTTTTTATTTTGTGTAATTTAGTGTTTATTATTTTTTGGCAATTTAGTTTAATTGTATTTAATTAATGTAATTGATTTAATTGTAGTGTAAGGTTAGGTGTTAGTGTAAGACAGGTTAGGTTTTATTTTACAGGTAAATTTTTATTTATTTTAGATAGGTAGTTAGTAAATAGTTAATAACTATTTACTAACTAGTCTACCTAGTTAAAATAAATACAAACTTACCTGTGAAATAAAAATAAAACCTAAGATAGATACAATGTAACTATTAGTTATATTGTAGCTAGCTTAGGGTTTATTTTACAGGTAAGTATTTGGTTTTAAATAGGAATTATTTAGGTATTAATTGTAATTTTTATTTAGATTTATTTTAATTATGTTAAAGTTAGTGGGTGTTAGAGTTAGACTTAGGGTTAAGTTTAGGGGTTAATAACTTTAGTATAGTGGCTGTGATTTTGGGGGCAGCAGATTAGGGGTTAATAACCGTAATGTAGGTTGCGGCGATGTTATGGACAGCAGATTAGGGGTTAATAATATTTAACTAGTGTTTGCAATGCGGGGGTGCAGCGGTTTAGGGGTTAATATGTTTATTATTATTAGTGGCGGCGATGTCGGGAGCGGCAGATTAGGAGTTAATACATTTATTTTAGTGTTTGCGATGCGGGAGGGCCTCAGTTTAGGGGTTAATAGGTAGTTTATGGGTGTTAGTGTACTTTTTAGCACTTTAGTTACGAGTTTTATGTTACGGCTTTCCTTGACAAAGCATACCAGCGAAACGTACGTCGGAACTGAACTGTTCTATATTGAGTTTTATTGCGTCTCTACACTAGCCAGGACACCTGGGGGCTTAGCGCTATTGTCTTGCTACTAAAAAGGTTTTTGTTTCAGCGGTCACACTCCTGCTGATCCATTTACCTCTTTGCAAGTTTGGCGATTTGAAGCATTTGTTACAGCATATCTGCTTTTGTACCCTTACATTGTGGTGTTATCAAGGCTTATGTGACGCTTTTATATATTTTAAAATAAATTTGTATCCAAGTTTTGCCTAGTGTACTGTTTTCCCATCAGTATAAAGTGGGAGTGCGCATATCCTTGAGCTTAGTGGAAAGCTCCAACAAATGTGAGTAGTCATTTGTTACAAAACAACTACTTCCTCAAAGTGCCATTACAGATTCACACTATGTTGCAATTTTCTGTTTCCTTTTTTATGGGATCTCACTGAGGAATGCTAACAAGCTGAAAAACTCATCCAGAGGACACAGACATATCCTTGATTCAGAACTTTATTTGGTTTTCCTTTTATGATTTTTGTTATCACATTTATTTCATAAAAGCCATAACTACTGACTTTCAGTTTACGGTACAGATCTTGACGGTATAAGCTGTACCGCTCACTTTTTGGCCGGACAGGCAAATTTGTAATACCTGTGCTATGGAAGTCCCATTGAAAAATTACTTTTTGAAAGCTGCGGTAGTTATGTTGCGTTACAGCCAAAAAAGTGTGCGGTACAGATATACCTGCAAGACTCGTAATACCAGCGGTAGTGAAAAAGCAGCGTTATGAAGCTTTTTCACCGTAACGCAAAACTCGTAATCTAGCCGTAAGTGTTACAAGGAAAATGTTTGTGTATTTTTTTAAATATAACTTATTTTATTAAAAAAGATGAAAGGAACAATTTTTTTCATATATTGTACAATCTAGAAGTTCTGGATGTTTAAGTTAAAAATATAAATCACCCACTGTGATAAAGTATTTAACTGTGGGGAATTTTTAAATTAAATAAAAACTCAAGAGTTATTACACTCACTGAAGACATTAATATAATAAGCTACCAGTTTACTGGGGGTCACAGTGGTAGATTTTCGTATGCATATAAAAATGTGTGATTGTTCATATGCAGAAGTGCTTGTATTGACAAGTTTTCATTTTCAGATTCTTGTTATTTACATAATTCCCACTAATTATGATCACTAACATGTTTCATTTTGTTAATTTGTTTAATTATTTTCACTTTCATAAAAGTTATAACTTTAACATGTCACATCATTTTCATCACTATAATCTAGTATCTGATACCCTTTGCATATTGTTAAATCTAAAGCCATCATGTATTTAATTAATAAAGTGATATTACAATTTAACCATAGAAATATATGTAATGTTTGCACTGGAGCGCTATTGATAGCATAGGGTGCACTATCAATATTGCTATTCCTTGCTAGGATTAGTGTGTAAATTGATATTACAAGTCTATGGTAAAGAAGAATTACAAGAGAGTGTTTAGCGTGGGTGACATCCGTTTAGTGCACCCTATATGTTCAATTGATATTGTGGCCATGCTAAACATTGCTCACATTACAAGTTGAAAGTTATGTGTTGAGCTTGAGCGCAACAGATATTAGCTATAAAAAATTAGCTATCCTTGAAACCTGAAGTAAAATGTTAGGGCTAGAAAAAAAGTTAAGGAAAACACTTGAAAAGCATCTTAAAATATATTAAATATTCAATGTAAAATAAGACGTTAATTGTTTAAAAAAGGGTTTAAAAGGGATATACTATACGACAAGATGTTGGACTGGGAAGGACTCAAAAGTGTACATGTATGTGGGTAGAGATGGGCATTTGGGCTTAGGGCAAATGCAAATTTGTCCAAATCTTGCTGATTCTTCAAGTTGTTTGATATACGAACAGCCAAATACATTACTGGATGAAATGGATGAAAAATAAATGATTGCTTGAAGAAATCGATTTGTTCATTCGTTCATGCCATTTTGTGCCAAAAAAGGTGCCGGAATGGGAAAAAGTTATATTGTTTAGTTAGTAAGCTCCTTTGTAATGATGTACAGGGGTTCTAACTCTTCATTTGTCCATCATCTACTGACCAATCCTACTATAGTATTATTAATTACTGATATTAGGGACATCCAGTCGGCACTGAATGCTGTTTTCTGGTCATACATGAGTTGTGCGTTCTTTTAACATTGAAAGAGAGGATATTTTAATAGTTCAAATCCTATAATCTAAGATTTTTAATAATATTAATTGACTAACACCTAGATTATGAGTTTTGAACGCTATAGGGAAAGTAAAGAACGCAACAAAAGTTGTGTTATTTAACCCCTATAGCGCTGCCATTACAAGTTTACAAAACCCGGTTTGCATGGGCGATATGGAGATTTTAAGCTCCATACCGCACCAAAAACAAGCAGTGTTTTGACGTGCTCATCCATGCTTTCCCCATAGACATCAATGGGGAGAGCCGGCAAAAAATAAATAAAAGTCTAACACCTGCGATCACGGAAACAAAAGCTCTGTAGCGCAGCCCCATTGATATCTATGGGGAAAAAGAAAATACAGTTTAAACCTAACATCCTAATATAAACCCCAAGTCTAAACACCCCTAATTTGCTGCCCCTGACATCACCGACACCTACCTACAGTTATTAACCCCTAATCTGACGCTCTCGATATTGCCGCCACCTAAATAAAATTATTAACCCCTAATGTGCCACTCCCGATATTGCCGCAACTATATTAAAGTTATTAACCCCTATGCTGCCACACCCCAACATTGCCGCAACTATATTAAAGTTATTAACCCCTATTCCACCACTCCCCAACATTGCCACAACTAAATAAAGTTATTAACCCCTAAACCTCTGGGCCCCCACATCACTACCACTAAATAAACTTATTAACACCTAAACCGCCAGCCCCCCACATCGCAACAACCTAAATTAAACTATATTAACCCCTAAACCTAACCCTAACTCTAACGTAACCCTAACCCTAATCCTAACTCGAAACCTAACCCTAACCCTAACACCCGCTAATTTTAACATAATGAAATTAGATCTAAATTAAATTTACAATTATTAACTAAATAACTCCTACTTAAAACTAAATACTAACTTACCTGTGAAATAAAACCTAAGGTAGCTACAATATAACTAATAGTTACATTGTAGCTAGCTTAGGTTTTATTTTTATTTCACAGGTAAGTTTGTATTTATTTTAATTAGGTAGACTAGTTAGTAAATAGTTATTAACTATTTACTAACTACCTAACTAACATAAATACAAACTTACCTGTGAAATAAAACCTTACCTGCCTTACACTAAAACCTACCATTACAAAAAATAAAAAACCTACCATTACAAAAAAAATGGTTTCAAGAAGGAGACATGAAAAACTTTGGAGATGCGCATTGCAGGAGGAAGGTCAAGAGCGTAGGCCACAGGATTGACCCCTCAGAGTATTTGAAAAGGACCAACATAACGGGGAGCCAGTTTATTGGAAGGCACATGAAGGTTCAAGTTGCGGGAGGACAGCCAAACTCACCAACCTGGTAGGAAGGTGCGGGCAGACGCCTACGATCAGCCTGGAACTTTTGGCGCTGCATAGAACGATGAAGCCAATCCTGAATCTGCACCCACGTGGAACGGAGTTGCCAAAGATGCTCCTCCAAAGTCGGAATATCCTGAGACATGAATGAATCGGGCAACAATGATGGTTGAAACCAATAATTTGCCATGAACGGGGAAAACTTGGAGGAAGCATTAATAGCACTATTACGAGCAAACTCTGTCCAAGGTAACAGTTCAGACCAATTATTGTGGTGATCATAGCAATGGAGGAACTGTTCCAGAGCTTGATTAGACCGTTCTGCAGCCCCATTGGATTGAGGGTGATTTGCAGAGGAGAAGGTAAGCTGGATCCCAATTTGAGCACAAAAGGAACGCCAAAATCCGGAGACAAACTGGCTACCCCGGTCCGACACTATCTCCTTGGGTAACCCATGTAAACATAAGACCACCCGGGCAAAAATTGAAGCAAGCTCCTGAGCGGTAGGCAACTTCTTCAAGGGAATGTAATGTGACATTTTAGAAAAATGGTCAACCACCATAAGGATAACAGTATGGCCATTGGAAACAGGGAGCTCGACAATGAAGCCCGTGTAAAGATGTGTCCAAGGACGCTCACCATTAGCAATAGGTTGAAGAAGAACCAGAGGAAGACGTCGAGGAGTCTTATTCTGTGCACAAACTGAGCAGGAGGCAACATACGCAGCAACATCAGAATGAAGAGCTGGCCACCAGAATTGTCGAGTGACAGACCAAATCATTTGGTTCTTGCCTGGGTGACCTGCGGCTTTAGGATAGTGGCAAGTGTGCAAAAGTTTAGTTTGAAGATTTTCAGGAACAAAACACTTACCACTAGCTTTCTCAGGAGGTGCATTGGTTTGTGCAGCCAGGATCTCCTCCCCCAAGGGAGAAGTCAAATTAGTACGTATGGTAGCCAAAATATGGTCAGGAGGTATAACTGGAGTAGGTACAGACTCCTCCTTGGACAGAGGCGAAAATTGTCGAGAGAGGGCATCAGCCCTAACATTCTTACTACCAGGCAGGTAGGAAACCACATAATTAAACCGAGACAAAAATAGCGCCCATCTGGCCTGTCTGGGCGACAAAAGTTTTGCTTCAGATAGATAAGTTAAATTCTTGTGGTCAGTAAGAATGAGCATTGGCACGCTAGTACCCTCGAGAAGATGCCTCCATTCCTTGAGTGTGAAAATTATGGCCAGTAATTCCCTGTCACCAATTTTATAATTGCACTCCGCTAGAGACAATTTCTTAGAGAAGAAACCACACGGATGCAAGGAACCGTCAGGCGTAGGACGTTGAGATAAGAGGCACCTACTCCAGTCTCAGGCGCATCGACCTCAAGAACGAAAGGCAGGACAGGGTTAGGATGAGCCAGAACTGGAGCAGCAGCAAAGGCATTCTTAAGACTATCAAAGGCCTTAATGGCAGTAGGTGACCAATTGAGTGGATCATTGTCTTTACGGGTCATGTCTGTGATAGGTTTGACCAAGGAAAAAAAGTTTTTAATAAACTTTTTCTGTAGTATTTGGCGAACCCCAAAAAACATTGAATAGACCGAAGACCAACTGGGGGAGGCCACTGCAGAACTGCGGAAAACTTGTCAGGATCCTTGGAGAACCCTGCAAAGGAGATAACATAACCTAGGAAGGTTACTTGAGTCTGATGGAACTCACATTTCTTGGGTTTACAGAACAGGCCGTTCTCACGTAGTCTATGAAGAACCCGTGTAACATCAGAACGATGAGCCTCAAGTGTGGGTGAGTGTATGAGGATGCTGTCTAAGTACACCACAACACACTGTTGCAACATATCTCGTAGGACATCATTAATAAATTCCTGGAAAACAACAGGAGCATTACATAGGCCAAAGGGCATTACAAGATACTCATAATGCCCACTCCTAGTGTTAAATGCTGTTTTCCATTCGTGACCCTCCTTGATCCTAACGAGATTGTACGCTCCTCTCAAATCAAGTTTAGTAAAGACCGTAGCTCCCTTGAGGCGGTCAAAGAGTTCCGTAATGAGCGAAATAGGGTAAGCATTCCTAATGGTAAGACGATTAAGACCCCTATAATCGATGCATGGTCTTAACTCACCACCCATTATCTTCACAAAGAAGAAGCCAGCCCCTGCAGGAGAGCAAGATTTGAGGATGATCCCCGTGACAGAGCATCTGCAACATACTCCTCCATAGCCCAATTCTCCGCAACAGACAGAGGGTAAACCAGGGCCAGAGGAGGAATGGCTCCGGGTTGCAGGTCTATGGCACAATCAGAAGACCTGTGAGGAGGCAACGTACTGGCACGCACCTTGTCAAAAATGTCTAGGAACTCTTGGTACTCCTCTGGCAATTGAGATAACGAAGACGTGCACAAGACTTTAACTGGTTTCCGAAGACAAATGGAAATACATTGTGGGGACCACGACAAAATTTTGGACCTGCGCTTTTGGAGCCAGGGATAACCCAGAACAACCGGAAAATGCAGAGAGTTTATCATCTGGAATTGGAGGGTTTCAAAATGGAGAGACCCAACAGCCATGGATAACGGAGCAGTTTCGTGAGTAACGAGTGCGGGCTGAAGGGGCCTGCCATCAATGGCCTCAATAGCAAGCGGAATGGACCGAGGCAAAACAGGAATGGAGTGCTTTGATACAAAAGCACTGTCAATTAAATAGCCCGCAGCACCGGAGTCAACAAGAGCCTGGGTGACTATGGAGGAGTCCACCCAGGAAAGGACAACCGTGACCAAAGGTTTCTCCTTTAGTGGTTCTGGGGACGAGGATAAACCACCCAAAGTCTGCCCCCGACAGGACCTTAGGTGTGAGCGTTTCCCGGCCGTGTAGGACAAGACTTCAAAAGGTGGCCCTGTAATCCACAATAGAGGCGGAGTCCCTCCCTCCTCCTAAAGGCCCTCTCCGCCACTGAGAGATGCATGAATCCCAACTGCATCGGCTCAGCAGTACCTGGTGACTCAGGACCAGGAGGCATGGGAGGAGAAGGAGGCATGGGTGGGAATGAACATGTAGGAGACAATGTAACAGGAGGCTTCCGAAATCGCTCCTTGAAAGAGAACCTCTCACTTAGTCTGATGTCAATTAGGATAAAAAAAGACACCAATGCCTCAAGATCTTCTGGTAAATCTCTGGCAGCAACTTGGTCTTTAATCGCAACAGAGAGCCCATGAAAGAAGGCGGCAACAAGGGCTTCATTGTTGAGTCGTTTAGCAGCAGAGGTGCGAGCCGGAACATCAAATAACCTTCGAAAGGAGGCCACAAATTCAGGGAAATTTGAAATCACAGGTTTATTAGTCTCCTACAAGGGATTAGCCCAGGCAAGAGCTGTGTCAGAGAGTAATGAGATGAGAAATCCCACCTTAGCTCTGTCAGAGGGAAATGCCTGAGGTAACATCTCAAAGTAAATGCCCACCTGGTTCAAAAACCCTCTGCACTGATTAGGATCACCTCCATATCGCTGAGATAGAGATGCAGAACCGGATATGCTCCTGGTAGGACTAGGTGCAGCAGCAGAAAAAGGAGCAGCCATAACTTGCGGGACACTTTGGTCCTAATGTGCAGTGCGAGTCAGCAGGGTTTGCAGGGCTAGTGCAAATTGATCCAAGCGGTGATCCTGTTCATCCATCCTGGAAATTATGGCAGGTAAAGGTGGATTATTAGCACCATCAGGATTCATGGCCCTTGCGTAATGTCAGGGTGCCAGGAATCAGACTGAGACGAGAAGTGCAAAAATAATCACACCTTTATTAATAGCAAAAAATAATAAAAAGTCCACAAGTGAAATAACAAGCCAGGAATCAAAACCAGAGCTGGTAGTCAAACGAGCCGTGTCAGGAGCCAAAGCAAGTAGTTAGACGAGCCGTAATCAGGAACAAGGAGAACAGCAGAGTCAGGAACAATCCAGGGATCAGGAACCAGGAGAGACATAAGACAGCCAGGTAATACACAGGAGCGGAAGTTTTTCCAGCTTTTGTTCTGTCTCAGCTGAGTGCATCTCTCTCTCTCTTTTTATTTATGCAAATTGCTCTTGGGTCTCCCTAAGAGTAAAAGGGGAAACCAGACGTGGACTCCTTGCACACATGCCCTTAGAGAGATGCGACTGCACCTCACTGACGAGGCCCACAGAAGGCCGAAACGATCGTCTGGGGTTGTTGTTTCTCTTGTTCAGAGAAGAATTGCCTGGTATTTCGGCGCTGGACTGTCATTGGGCAGGGTCAGACTGATATACTACAGGATATTTTTTCTCTGTGAAGGGGCATAGTGTGCTAAAAGAGTATGCACCCTGAGTGACACACTATAATAAAATGAACAGGCACGGAAGTTTTTCCAGCTTTTGTTCTGTCTCAGCTGAGTGCATCTCTCTCTCTCTTTTTATTTATGCAAATTGCTCTTGGGTCTCCCTAAGAGTAAAAGGGGAAACCAGACGTGGACTCCTTGCACACATGCCCTTAGAGAGATGCGACTGCACCTCACTGACGAGGCCCACAGAAGGCCGAAACGATCGTCTGGGGTTGTTGTTTCTCTTGTTCAGAGAAGAATTGCCTGGTATTTCGGCGCTGGACTGTCATTGGGCAGGGTCAGACTGATATACTACAGGATATTTTTTCTCTGTGAAGGGGCATAGTGTGCTAAAAGAGTATGCACCCTGAGTGACACACTATAATAAAATGAACAGGCACGGAAGTTTTTCCAGCTTTTGTTCTGTCTCAGCTGAGTGCATCTCTCTCTCTCTTTTTATTTATGCAAATTGCTCTTGGGTCTCCCTAAGAGTAAAAGGGGAAACCAGACGTGGACTCCTTGCACACATGCCCTTAGAGAGATGCGACTGCACCTCACTGACAAGGCCCACAGAAGGCCGAAACGATCGTCTGGGGTTGTTGTTTCTCTTGTTCAGAGAAGAATTGCCTGGTATTTCGGCGCTGGACTGTCATTGGGCAGGGTCAGACTGATATACTACAGGATATTTTTTCTCTGTGAAGGGGCATAGTGTGCTAAAAGAGTATGCACCCTGAGTGACACACTATAATAAAATGAACAGGCACGGAAGTTTTTCCAGCTTTTGTTCTGTCTCAGCTGAGTGCATCTCTCTCTCTCTTTTTATTTATGCAAATTTCTCTTGGGTCTCCCTAAGAGTAAAAGGGGAAACCAGACGTGGACTCCTTGCACACATGCCCTTAGAGAGATGCGACTGCACCTCACTGACGAGGCCCACAGAAGGCCGAAACGATCGTCTGGGGTTGTTGTTTCTCTTGTTCAGAGAAGAATTGCCTGGTATTTCGGCGCTGGACTGTCATTGGGCAGGGTCAGACTGATATACTACAGGATATTTTTTCTCTGTGAAGGGGCATAGTGTGCTAAAAGAGTATGCACCCTGAGTGACACACTATAATAAAATGAACAGGCACGGAAGTTTTTCCAGCTTTTGTTCTGTCTCAGCTGAGTGCATCTCTCTCTCTCTTTTTATTTATGCAAATTGCTCTTGGGTCTCCCTAAGAGTAAAAGGGGAAACCAGACGTGGACTCCTTGCACACATGCCCTTAGAGAGATGCGACTGCACCTCACTGACGAGGCCCACAGAAGGCCGAAACGATCGTCTGGGGTTGTTGTTTCTCTTGTTCAGAGAAGAATTGCCTGGTATTTCGGCGCTGGACTGTCATTGGGCAGGGTCAGACTGATATACTACAGGATATTTTTTCTCTGTGAAGGGGCATAGTGTGCTAAAAGAGTATGCACCCTGAGTGACACACTATAATAAAATGAACAGGCACGGAAGTTTTTCCAGCTTTTGTTCTGTCTCAGCTGAGTGCATCTCTCTCTCTCTTTTTATTTATGCAAATTGCTCTTGGGTCTCCCTAAGAGTAAAAGGGGAAACCAGACGTGGACTCCTTGCACACATGCCCTTAGAGAGATGCGACTGCACCTCACTGACGAGGCCCACAGAAGGCCGAAACGATCGTCTGGGGTTGTTGTTTCTCTTGTTCAGAGAAGAATTGCCTGGTATTTCGGCGCTGGACTGTCATTGGGCAGGGTCAGACTGATATACTACAGGATATTTTTTCTCTGTGAAGGGGCATAGTGTGCTAAAAGAGTATGCACCCTGAGTGACACACTATAATAAAATGAACAGGCACGGAAGTTTTTCCAGCTTTTGTTCTGTCTCAGCTGAGTGCATCTCTCTCTCTCTTTTTATTTATGCAAATTGCTCTTGGGTCTCCCTAAGAGTAAAAGGGGAAACCAGACGTGGACTCCTTGCACACATGCCCTTAGAGAGATGCGACTGCACCTCACT
The DNA here is from genome assembly GCF_027579735.1 of Bombina bombina. Classification (NCBI taxonomy): domain Eukaryota; kingdom Metazoa; phylum Chordata; class Amphibia; order Anura; family Bombinatoridae; genus Bombina; species Bombina bombina. The sequence goes on from NC_069499.1 coordinate 426,060,448, forward strand.
GACGAGGCCCACAGAAGGCCGAAACGATCGTCTGGGGTTGTTGTTTCTCTTGTTCAGAGAAGAATTGCCTGGTATTTCGGCGCTGGACTGTCATTGGGCAGGGTCAGACTGATATACTACAGGATATTTTTTCTCTGTGAAGGGGCATAGTGTGCTAAAAGAGTATGCACCCTGAGTGACACACTATAATAAAATGAACAGGCACGGAAGTTTTTCCAGCTTTTGTTCTGTCTCAGCTGAGTGCATCTCTCTCTCTCTTTTTATTTATGCAAATTGCTCTTGGGTCTCCCTAAGAGTAAAAGGGGAAACCAGACGTGGACTCCTTGCACACATGCCCTTAGAGAGATGCGACTGCACCTCACTGACGAGGCCCACAGAAGGCCGAAACGATCGTCTGGGGTTGTTGTTTCTCTTGTTCAGAGAAGAATTGCCTGGTATTTCGGCGCTGGACTGTCATTGGGCAGGGTCAGACTGATATACTACAGGATATTTTTTCTCTGTGAAGGGGCATAGTGTGCTAAAAGAGTATGCACCCTGAGTGACACACTATAATAAAATGAACAGGCACGGAAGTTTTTCCAGCTTTTGTTCTGTCTCAGCTGAGTGCATCTCTCTCTCTCTTTTTATTTATGCAAATTGCTCTTGGGTCTCCCTAAGAGTAAAAGGGGAAACCAGACGTGGACTCCTTGCACACATGCCCTTAGAGAGATGCGACTGCACCTCACTGACAAGGCCCACAGAAGGCCGAAACGATCGTCTGGGGTTGTTGTTTCTCTTGTTCAGAGAAGAATTGCCTGGTATTTCGGCGCTGGACTGTCATTGGGCAGGGTCAGACTGATATACTACAGGATATTTTTTCTCTGTGAAGGGGCATAGTGTGCTAAAAGAGTATGCACCCTGAGTGACACACTATAATAAAATGAACAGGCACGGAAGTTTTTCCAGCTTTTGTTCTGTCTCAGCTGAGTGCATCTCTCTCTCTCTTTTTATTTATGCAAATTTCTCTTGGGTCTCCCTAAGAGTAAAAGGGGAAACCAGACGTGGACTCCTTGCACACATGCCCTTAGAGAGATGCGACTGCACCTCACTGACGAGGCCCACAGAAGGCCGAAACGATCGTCTGGGGTTGTTGTTTCTCTTGTTCAGAGAAGAATTGCCTGGTATTTCGGCGCTGGACTGTCATTGGGCAGGGTCAGACTGATATACTACAGGATATTTTTTCTCTGTGAAGGGGCATAGTGTGCTAAAAGAGTATGCACCCTGAGTGACACACTATAATAAAATGAACAGGCACGGAAGTTTTTCCAGCTTTTGTTCTGTCTCAGCTGAGTGCATCTCTCTCTCTCTTTTTATTTATGCAAATTGCTCTTGGGTCTCCCTAAGAGTAAAAGGGGAAACCAGACGTGGACTCCTTGCACACATGCCCTTAGAGAGATGCGACTGCACCTCACTGACGAGGCCCACAGAAGGCCGAAACGATCGTCTGGGGTTGTTGTTTCTCTTGTTCAGAGAAGAATTGCCTGGTATTTCGGCGCTGGACTGTCATTGGGCAGGGTCAGACTGATATACTACAGGATATTTTTTCTCTGTGAAGGGGCATAGTGTGCTAAAAGAGTATGCACCCTGAGTGACACACTATAATAAAATGAACAGGCACGGAAGTTTTTCCAGCTTTTGTTCTGTCTCAGCTGAGTGCATCTCTCTCTCTCTTTTTATTTATGCAAATTGCTCTTGGGTCTCCCTAAGAGTAAAAGGGGAAACCAGACGTGGACTCCTTGCACACATGCCCTTAGAGAGATGCGACTGCACCTCACTGACGAGGCCCACAGAAGGCCGAAACGATCGTCTGGGGTTGTTGTTTCTCTTGTTCAGAGAAGAATTGCCTGGTATTTCGGCGCTGGACTGTCATTGGGCAGGGTCAGACTGATATACTACAGGATATTTTTTCTCTGTGAAGGGGCATAGTGTGCTAAAAGAGTATGCACCCTGAGTGACACACTATAATAAAATGAACAGGCACGGAAGTTTTTCCAGCTTTTGTTCTGTCTCAGCTGAGTGCATCTCTCTCTCTCTTTTTATTTATGCAAATTGCTCTTGGGTCTCCCTAAGAGTAAAAGGGGAAACCAGACGTGGACTCCTTGCACACATGCCCTTAGAGAGATGCGACTGCACCTCACTGACGAGGCCCACAGAAGGCCGAAACGATCGTCTGGGGTTGTTGTTTCTCTTGTTCAGAGAAGAATTGCCTGGTATTTCGGCGCTGGACTGTCATTGGGCAGGGTCAGACTGATATACTACAGGATATTTTTTCTCTGTGAAGGGGCATAGTGTGCTAAAAGAGTATGCACCCTGAGTGACACACTATAATAAAATGAACAGGCACGGAAGTTTTTCCAGCTTTTGTTCTGTCTCAGCTGAGTGCATCTCTCTCTCTCTTTTTATTTATGCAAATTGCTCTTGGGTCTCCCTAAGAGTAAAAGGGGAAACCAGACGTGGACTCCTTGCACACATGCCCTTAGAGAGATGCGACTGCACCTCACTGACGAGGCCCACAGAAGGCCGAAACGATCGTCTGGGGTTGTTGTTTCTCTTGTTCAGAGAAGAATTGCCTGGTATTTCGGCGCTGGACTGTCATTGGGCAGGGTCAGACTGATATACTACAGGATATTTTTTCTCTGTGAAGGGGCATAGTGTGCTAAAAGAGTATGCACCCTGAGTGACACACTATAATAAAATGAACAGGCACGGAAGTTTTTCCAGCTTTTGTTCTGTCTCAGCTGAGTGCATCTCTCTCTCTCTTTTTAAATACACAGGAGCTCTCACAAACAGTTCTGAGACAACGCAAGGGCAAAGCATACTGAACAGAGGCCCTTTAAATAATTAGTGATGACATCACAATTCTGAGACTACATCCTGTCTCACACGGATGATGTACACCAGTCTGGCCATAAAAGGAAGTGCAGGAAATAAGCAGCATCACACAGTATGCACCAAAGTCAGCAAGAGAGGTGAGTAAAATGGCTGCCAGCAGCACTACCTCTTAAAAGGGCCTTTTGTAGGGCATTAAATGTTTTTAACCACTTAGAATGTTAGTTAATCACTTTTAAACACCTTGTAAGGTGTAGCACAGTTTGTGCTACGCCCTCCTATGCACTTTGTATCTGTGATGGTTTCAGCTACAATTTTTTAACTATTGATGCTGAATAAAGAAACATATTTTACTACAGTGAGATTTTTTTCACCTTCTTTTCAACTTTAACTTACACCAGTTACTAAGTCTCCTCTTCCCTCTGGGATTCCCAGCACCGGGCGAAGATAGTCCTCACCCCTTCGCTCCAGCCTCTTTTTCGTCAGTGTGATGTCATTCCTGCATAGCTGAACGCTATATACGGGAGCCTAGACAGAAACGCAGATCTGATGTTGGCAATAGATGCCTGCTGAGTAAGCTCTCAGCCCGTACATATTACGGACCTATCGACTGCTTTCACTTCTCCTCTCTTCCCTTGACGGCTGCCATGAACAGCATATCAGGCAAGTTTTAAAGTAAAGTATATTATGAATATGGAATGAATATATACTTTCTGGAATGGGGGTAAGTGTACTTTTTTATAAGACCTGGATACCAGATAGGTGAACTAACTACTTCACTGACTTTTGCATTATATTATAGTGTATCTTTGTGGGATATTTATACTCCTTTTATTCTCACATTATTAGATATCAACTGGTGATATCTTTTGGTATCCCACCTACACAGCTGGATTGTGTGCTGCCAGGGGACTAATTATACTTGGGCATCATTCTTCCATTTGGCCTAGCAACAGCACCAAGAATATTCTAAATTGTTTTAGGTGCCCTTCTATCTGTAATCAGAGAGCAGGGTAATGCAGTGTTTCCTTATTTGGACGATATCTTGGTACTAGCTTAATAGATTTCCAGATAGGGATAGAGTCATGGACACTGAATCTAACAGAAAAGAGACGTTTGAGATAGGTTTCAGCTTGTCTAAACCTTCAGTCTCTTATCATTCCCTTCAGTGACTATGTGCATGGAAGTTTTAGGTCTCATGATTGCAGCATAGGTCACGATCCTTTTTTTTGTTTTCAGATGAGACCGCTACAGCTTTGCATGTGGCACCAATGGTGCAGGGATTATACTCATATATCACAACTGATATACTAAAATCCTAATTCTCCACTCTCTCTGACTTGGTGGTTAAACCATCACCTTATTGTTTAAGGGGCCTCTTTTGTTTGTCCGGGACTGTGATCACAACTGATGCACGTCTCTCAGGCTGGGGAGCTGTTTGGGGGTCTCTGACAGCAGAAGAAGTTTGGAATCCTCGAGAGGCGAGGTTACCAATCTATATCTTAGAGCTCCGTGCTATTTTCAGAGCTCTCCAGGCTTGGCCTCTATTAAAGAGAGAATCATATATACGGTTTCAAACAGACAATGTCACAACAGTGGCATATGTCAATCATCGAGGGGGACTTACAGTCCCCTATCAATAAAAGAAGTATCTCAAATACTTTATTGGGTGGAATTCAATTCTTGTCTAATCACTGCAATTCATATATCAGGTGTAGACAATTTGGAAGCGGATTATCTTAGCCGTCAGATTCTACATCCGGGGGGTGGTCTCTCCATCCAAATGTGTTCTATCAGATTGTGCAGATGTGGGGTCCTCCAGACATAGATCTGATGGCCTCTCGTCTAAACAAGAAACTTCCCAGATACCTTTCCAGGTCCACGGATCCTCAGGCGTAATTGATGAATGCTCTAGCAGTTCCATGGTTTTACCAACCTGCTTACATTTTTTAACCTTGGGAAGTGATCTCAAAGATCATATCTTATGTGTTTCTGATAGCACCAGCATGGCCTCACAGGTTCTGGTATGCGGACCTGGTCCAAATGTCAAGTTGCCAGCCTTGGTCACTTCCTATAAGACCAGACCTTCTGTCTCAAGGCCCAGTTTTCCATTAGGATCTCAAATCTCTAAATTTGAAGGCATGGAAATTGAATGCTTAGTTGTTAGTCATAGAGGTTTCTCTGACTCAGTTATTAGCACTATGATACAGGCTCATAAGTCTGTTTCAAGGAAGATTTATCATAGGGTTTGGAAAACCTATATTTATTATTCTTGGCATTCATTTAGAATTCCTAGGATTTTACAGTTTCTTCAGGATGGTTTGGATAAAGGTTTGTCTGCAAATACTTTGAAAGGACAATTCTCTTCTCTTCCTGTCCTATTTCATAGAAAGATTGCTAATTTTCCTGATATTCACTGTTTTGTTCAGGCTTTGATTCGTATCAAGCCTGTTATTAAATTAATTTCTCCTCCTTCGAGTCTCAATTTGGTTTTAAGATTTTGCAGGCTTCTTCTTTTGAGCCTATGCATTGTTTGGATATTACACTACTTTCTTGGAAAGTTTTATTTCTTTTGGCTATCTCTTCTGCTAGAAGAGTTTCTGAATTGTCTGCTCTCTCTTGCGAGTCTCCTTATCTCATTTTCCATAAAGATAATGCTGTTTTGCGGACTAAGGTTGTGAATTCTAACTACATCAATAGGGAAATTATTGTTCCCTACTTGTGTCTTAATACTAAGAATTCTCTTGAAAGGTCTTTACATTCTTTGGATGTGGTAAGAGCTTTGGAATATTATGATGAGGCTACTAAAGATTTCAGAAAGACTTCTAGTCCATTTCCTTGGCATCTTGGTTGAAGCTTTTGATTCACAAAGCCTATTTGGAAGCGGGGCAGTCTCCGCCTCAGAGTATTACAGCTCATTCTACTAGATCAGTCGCCACATCTTGGGCTTTCAAGAATGAAGCTTCAGTTGATCAAATTTGCAAAGCAGCAATTTGGTCTTCTTTGCATACATTTACAAAATTTTACCATTTTTTTTTTTTTTTTAATTCTCTTTTATTAAAGGAAACGGAGTAAGTACAGTGAGAATCTCAGACAATTCGTGCAATCGATATACATACAGGTAGTGTCACAAATACAATTATTCATGCCTATCTTTGGAGGATAGTGTCCATGTAATACCGTGAGACCAATGAGCAGTAAAGTACAGTTCCGATGATTGCTCTTGGTTTTACACTCCGTACCTTTGGAATTTTTTTTTTTTTGCAATTAAACAATAATATACAATTTACAACTTAAAACTTAACCCAAATCTATAACAATAACAGTTAGCTATCTGGTGCCTCTGTTCTACAATCTTCAACCAAATCATAAAGCGTGCGGGAGTAGGGGGGAGACAAGGGAGGGACGAGAGGAGCAAGCAGAGAGAGGGAGAGAAAGAAGAGAGAGAGAGAAGAAAAAGAGAAAAAAAAAATAAAAAAAAAATAAATAAATTCCCCCTTTCAGAATAACATGACCTCTAAGGAGGCATTGGTCTGTTCTCTATCCGGCAGGTTCTGCCTTTCCCCTCTAATATTCATTTGTAAAACTGCCTCTAGGTGAGCAAAAGGTTTCATTATTCGATTCTGTATGGAAGGATCTAATGTGTCTATGTATAAGCTCCATTTGCGAAGGAAGGGGCGAAGCCTATTTACTGTGTCGAGTTTGACATCATGCTGTTCCACAAAGAGCTGTTTAAGCACCATGTGGTTTAACTGTGCTATTGTTGGCGGTTGCCTAGTAATCCATCTTATGAGGATGCATTGTCTAGCCAGTATGGTGTATAGAGAGAGGAATTTATGCAGTCTCTTGTGTGTCTCTTCCCATTTAAGTAGGAAGATTTCTAGTTCTGTGAATTTGATGTCTATTTGGAAAGTAGACTTTAGCCAGTATTGACATTGAGCCCAAAATCTCCCTATCTTCGGACAGGTGTAAAAATAGTGTTGTAGCGAGGGAGTGGTCATTCTACATTTAATACAGTGGTCCGGGACTCGATTGTCCCATTTAGAAAGTCTGTGTGGAGTGATATAATCCAAATGTAGGAGTCTGACCTGTGATTCTCTATGTGTGATCGCTAATGATGCCTGTCTAGCCTTCTCCAGGCTCTCTTCAATGTCTTGTGTTGTCAATTCCGTCGAGCACATGGTACTGAGTTTTTGCAACATTTTTGCCAGAACCACCGGTTCTTTTTGTCGCAATAGCCGCGTATAAATGTGGGATAGGGAGAATGATTCCATCCGGAACATGCTCTGAGTTATTGCGAATGGGGATACTTCCCAGAAGCTCTCATTAGACACTTGTATCGATCCTATATAGTGCCTTAACTGTAAGTAGGCATAGAAATGTCCATTTGGGATTGAGAATTTGTCTTTTAATTCCTGAAATGTGCGGACTGTGCGTTGCAGCGGGTCCAGCACATCTCCTATAACTTTGAGGCCTAGCCTTTCCCAAATACGAAATGGTTCTTGATCCATTCCTGCAGGGAAGTCTGGGTTCCACACCACTGGAATAAGTTTCACGGAGGGAGAGTCTACCTGGAGATATCTGTGAATCTTGTGCCAGGCTCTCAATGGGTCTCTGTATGCTACATTATTAAGGATGTCAGCAGGGAGTGTTTTCCCATTTCCATAAGGTAGAAATGCCAACGAGATCGGAGCCACTATAGCTCTTTCCAACCTGCTGTCTCCAAAGTGCTCTGTGTCCAGCTGCCAGTCCAAAACCAACCTAGCCAGCGCCGCCCAGTTATATAGTTTTATATTCGGGAGGGCCAAGCCTCCAGCAGAGTATGGGAGGTGTAGTTTTTCCATCGCTATTCTCGGTTTGTTCCGTTTCCAGATAAATTGAGAGATTGCTCTGGTTAGCAGTTGTAAGTCTGCGTTAGTTAGAAGAAAAGGCAGCATGAGCATTGGGTAGAGGATTTTCGGCAAAATGGTCATCTTGACCAGATTGATCCTGCCCGACAATCCCAGAGGGAGATTGAGCCAGTTCGATAGCTGAGAAGATAGTTGTGTGCATTTGTTAGACAAGTTCGATTTGTAAATACGCGAAGGATCTCGGTACAGCTGGATGCCTAAGTATGTGAGTCCTTCTGTAGCCTCCACAAAAGGGAAATTATGAACGGTATGTGGCTGTCTATGCAGCCACAGGACCTCTGATTTGGAGGCGTTTATCTTATACCCTGACAAGCTACCGAATTCCTCAATTGTTTGAAGTATCGTGGGGACATGTAATTGTGGAGAATCGATAAATAATAGCATGTCATCTGCGTATAAGGCCAAATGAAGGGGGACTCCCTTTATTACTATACCCGGGTATGTCTGTCTGAGCTTTATAGCCAATGGCTCCAATGCTAAGTTGAACAATAGCGGGGAGAGAGGGCAACCTTGTCTGGTTCCTCTCTGCAAATAGAGGTCTTCCGAGAAGAGGCCATTAGAGAGAACTCTGGCCACTGGTGAGTCGTAAATTTTGCCTAGTATGTCCAAAAAGGGGCCCTTGAAACCAAATCTACGAAGGGATTCTATCAAGTGGGGCCATTCCACCCTATCGAAGGCCTTCTCTGCGTCTAGTGACAGCAGGAAGGCCTCCCGATCCCCTTTTACATCCTCGCTATTTCCTTTTGTCCAGTAGAAGTCTATAACTTGTAAGACTCTACGCAAATTTACCACAGATGTGCGCTTGAATATAAAACCGGTCTGATCTGGGTGGATCAGATCCGGCAGAATGGTCTTGAGTCTATTTGCTATAATTTTGGAGAACATCTTATAGTCCACATTGAGGAGTGAAATGGGCCTATATGATTCCGGCAAGGAGTGATCCTTGCCTGGTTTGGGGATAAGCGTGATGTGTGCCGCCATAAATTCTCTTGAGGGACGTGTGTCTGTCCCCAAGAAAGAGTTGAACAGTCGAGTAAGGGTGGTGGTGAGATGTGGCTGCAAGACTTTATAAAATTCGGAGGGCAGGCCGTCTGGGCCTGGCGTCTTGCCTTGTGGAAGGTTTTTCAATGTGGAGGCTAGTTCCTCTGAGGAAATCGGGGCATTAAGTTTGTCTAATTGTTCTGGAGTGACCTGTGGTAGACCTATTGATTCCCAGAATTGAATCAACTTTTCCCGTGATACTGGTGTCTGTTTGGTATACAGCTGGGTATAGTATTGCTTAAAACAATTTACTATATCTGCGGGATTGGTGAATGTGCGACCATTCCAGCGCAGGGCAGCTACATTGATCTTTGCCGTTTGGGCTTTTGTCAACCTGGCCAGTAATTTACCTGCACGGCTCCCAAATCTATAGAATCTGCCTGCAGTTCTTAGTAGGCCAGAAGCTGCCTGCTGGTGTGCAAAAGCCTCCAATTCGGCTTTCGTTGCTAAATATTTATCATAGAGAGCTTTCGAGTTAGTCTGGAGGTAAAGATGGTAAGCCTGGCCTAGTTGTTTTTGAAGTGTTCTATGTTTATATTGGGTCTTTTGTTTTACTTCAGCTGCATAGGATATAATATTACCTGCTAACACAGTTTTGGCTGTCTCCCAGAAGAGTGATATATTGTCTGTATGTACAGCATTGTCTGTTGCATAGTCTGTCCAAGAGTGCTGTAAGAATTTGATGAAGGACTCAGATTTTGTCAGGTGAGTAGGAAAGCGAAGAATATTTCTGTTGAAGTGCACTCCGTCGGTCTCTAGTGTCAATGCAACTGGTGCATGGTCTGAGATCAGTATGTCATGAATTTTGCAGTGCTGGACCCTATCTGTTAATTTATTATCTATAAGGAAAATATCTATCCTAGACAGTGTATGCTTGGCCTTTGAGAGGCACGTATAATCTCTGCCCTCTGGGTTATGCAACCTCCACACATCACTAGTATTAATGTCCATTTCAAACATTTTGAATATCTTTGACTCATATTTTGCTTTGTAATTTTTTTTGGGATCTTTAGCTTTAAGGGGGTCCAGCCATTGTCTGTCTAGGGTGTGAGTAGGAGACATGTTAAAGTCCCCACCAATTATCAGTTTGGTGCCCAAGTGGGGTGCTAGATGTACTATTAAATTCTCCCAAAATTTTTGATCTCTATGATTTGGTGCATATAGGTTACATAGGACATAGTCTACTGAGTCAACAGTTACCTCCATGATCATGTATCTAGAGTTAGGGTCAAGGTATGTGGATTTTATGTTGACCTTCAGTTTTTTCCCAAACACTACTGCTAGACCCCTACTGGCTTTCGTATGAGACAAAAAGATTACTTGATTCACCCACTCCCTCTTTAATTTTTGGTGTTCTAGGTCTGTGAGATGCGTCTCTTGAAGCATGGCAATGTCTGCGCCAAGTTTCCTAAGATGGTTAAGGACCGCCTTTCGTTTGATAGGTGTATTAAGGCCCCCTACATTCCAGGTCATAACTTTAAGTGGCATCTATGTAAGTTTTGTGTGGTCTAGTGCGTGAGAAGACAAAAAAAAAAAAAAAAAAAAAAAAAAAGGTGTAAGAGAAAAAGAAAGAGAAAGAGAAAAGAGAAAAAGGAGGGGACGGGGAGAGGATGATAACAGGAGTACGGAAAAGAGGAGAATTAGATAAAGAGAGTCGCGGTAGAGGGAGGCAAGGCCCAAAAGTTGATGACTCAATGCAGGACACAATATATTCAAGAAATCCCCAAAGTGAGTAAAACATTTCACAGAACATCCAAAACAATAGACCAACATCTTTTACAAATACTTCTAGAAATGTCGTAATTAGACTCCTCTTCATCTGATGATTTACTGATCTATTATCATACCAGCTGTGTGAGGTTATTTTTAGTGTCTTACTACTTAACCGTGTCAAAGAGTTAACGTTTCTTTGAAGTATACTGCTGTAAGTGGTTAGTGTGGTCTGGTTCTGTACAGGTTGCGTGTGTGTATGATTTGTGGATGATCTAGTATCCTGTAAAGTAATTGGTGTCTGTCTTCTATGACCCCCTCGGTCTCAGTCGCCCCCCCCCCCAGTATGTCCATCCCGCCCGGCCTGGCGTAGGTTAGCAAGTGACATTTTAGTGTGTGTGAAGAGGTTATTCTCAATCCCAGATATTTCTCCAATCGTTTTGTAGACCTTTTTAATCATTTACCTGATTGTAACAGTAAGATCTAATAGTATATGACTGACTCTGCTCTCCCTGTCCCTCTGTCCCATCCCTCCTAATGAGTGAGGTGTTGTGGTTGCGTGTCTATAAATTGCTGAATGTTTTGCACCAGAGTGTAATAACTTATAACTTAGTATCTTAACCCAACCTGTTGCTTGCAAATCAATCTTTACATCTGTTGACAAGAATAGCTGTCGTGGAACACAACAGCTGTTGAGACTTATATAACCCATAAAACTCAGAAACAATAACAAAATATAACAATGACATACAAAATAAAGTTGGTACAACATTACCCATGGGGGTTGGGATGACCCCCCACTGCAACAGTCCTTCTTCGTGACCCAAGGGCCACCAAGTCTCCCAGTGTTATATGGCACAGGTATCTGCACAGCCATTTTATTTTTAAACTAAATTGGAAACTTTATGGTAAGAATGCTAGGGAGATCATCTCCCCTTGAATTAGATTTAGGATGAGGAATTAAGTTCATACTGGATGGTGCTGTCCTTCTTCAGTGGCCAAAAAACTTCTCAAGGCTTGTGATGAATGAAAGAGTTTGATCCCATGTGATGTATGTAGCCGAAGCTTTGCTGGAAACAGTAAGGCCACTTGTCTTCCCTGTTCATGTAACATGGAACACAGAGGAGCAAACTCCTTCCTTTGCTTTGTTACATCCATGGAGTAGTCCTGGAAAAGGAGAAGCTTTGATCCTTCATATATGGTGTCTTTGCGGGCCCGGTAGGCTCTTAGAATTTTGAGTTTTTCTTGAAAGTTCAAGCATTTGAAGATAATTTGGCGTGGCTTGTTTTTGTCCTGCTCCAGGCCTCTCTCCGGGCCTATGCGGTGCGCTCTTTCCACATCAATTGGTAGAATGTCAGGATGAATACCCAGAAGTTTAGGAAAGGTCAGTGCTACAAACTCTAGAAGGGTTTTGCCTTTGATGGATTCTGGTACCCCTACTAACCGTAGGTTGTTGCGCCGACTTCTATTTTCCAGGTCGTCTACTCGGTCTTGGAGTATTTGTGTTTTTTTTACCAGTTGTTTGATAGTTGCGTCAGTTGAGACCTGTCTGTCTTCGACGTCTGAGATCCGAGTCTCAGCAGCAGTTATTCTGGCTGCAAACTGGCGTACTTCGCATGTGAGAGTGTCCACACCTGTTTGTAATGAATCCATCTTTGGTAGAAAAAAGGATTTTAATTCTTGCAGTAAAGCATTATGATCTAATCTTAGGGGAGTATCCTGAGACATCAAGGCTGTATCGTCTGCTTGATTTTCTGCCATAAATTTCTGTTGTCTCTTATTATCGGTGTTTTTTGCTCTGTGCGACATGTCTGCAGATGTATTAGGTGGGATCTTGAAAAAGAATTTATCAACTTTCATCGAAGCTTGCTGCGGTCAATACTCTGTTATTTTTGTCTGTATCCCTCTATAAGCCCCCGAGAAACATATTGTGTGATGTACTCTCTTGTACTTGTAGCCAATAAGCCCCACAAATACAGCCTTTTCAGCTCTCCAGTCCCAAGATATTTTATGTGGGATATCTAATCAGTGGAGTTAAGCCGCCTCAGGAAGGTCTAGGCCTCTGTGACCCGCTGTGGATATGGGCTGACTAGTGACTGGTATGCTTGGCGTACTTTACAACTAGTCGGTGCTGTATGCCTACGCAGCAATGGCCTCGGTTGTATGTTCGTCACCACTCTGCAACACTCTTTGTGCTGGGTAGACTATGCTGTCAAGCGGGTGGGAGCGTGTGCCTTTTTGGCTGGGAGTGCTGTGGGTTGCAATATGTTCCCCTAGATGAAGTGATTGTGTTAGCTGCGTGGGTATTTATTTAAAGTCCAGAACTCTGACCCCGGCTGTCTGGCCTGTTCTTCTGATATCCCTTGGGGCACTCCGACCTCCCTCAGCCCAGTGAAAGCTTATGTCAGAGAGATGTCTTTAAGGGGGTCTTGCTTTAGCTAGGTATCAGGGTGCCTCTATCGCTTACTTGGTTGTGGTGTTTTTCTGCTCTGCGCTTAGCTGCGGCGCGAGTCAAGATGGCGGAGCGCTGCAGCTTGGCGCCTCTCCTCGATGGTGCTCCCGGTCGCTGGATCAGATGTAGGAATCCACACACTGCTGTAATGGTCGGCGGAGCTTTGTGCTACCCGACAATGCCTTTGAGTGTGGGGCTCGGCAGAATAATTAGTCTTGAGGGGCTATATTATATCTCCGGTGTACGGAGCTCAGAGTTTCTGCAACTGCCTTGTTTGCCCGCCTACCGGAAGTCAAATTTTTTACCATTTTTATGTGTTTGCTTCTTCGGATGCAGCCTTTGGTAGAAAGGTTCTTCAGGCAGCTGTCTCAGTTTGATTCTAGTGCCTATGATTTGAGTTTTTTTTGACATTTTTAAGAAAACTTAATTATTTTTTGGATTTAATTTCTCAGGGAAAATAGCTGTTTTTATTTTATCCCTCCCTCTCTAGTGATTCGTGGACTTTTCACATTTTGGGTATTATATCCCATACGTCACTAGCTCATGGTCTCTTACATGAAAGAAAACCTAATTTATGTAAGAACTTACCTGATAAATTAATTTCTTTAATAGTGGCAAGAGTCCATGAGACCCACCCAATTTTTTGGGGGTGATGATTTTTTTTTTTATATTTAAAGCACTTTATTTCTGTTTCTGTTTTTTTTTTTACTTTTTACTCCTTTTACACCTCACTAACTTGGCTATACGTTAAACTGAGGTATGAGTGAGGTGGGAGGTGTATTTATAGCCATTTGAGGTTTGAGAAACTTTGCCCCCTCCTGGTATGAATGTATATCCCATACGTCACTAGCTCATGGACTCTTACCACTATGAAAGAAATGAATTTATCAGGTAAGTTCTTACATAAATTATGTTTGTCATTTACTTTTAGTCGTATCACAAATATTCACACTATTATTTATCTATTCCACTGAGACAAGTAGAAGCTTAGCGCTAAAGGTGAAACGGAAGTAATGTAAAAAAATAATAATTTCCATTTCATTACCACATTCACTGCTTTGGTTAAGGAAAACATGTGCTTTCCTTTAATGATTTACATAGAGTGTACAATTGTAAACAACACATTTTTAAACAGCTTTCTAATTTTCGTGTATTAAAAAAATTGCTGAATTCCTGATATCCTTTGTTGAAGGAACAACAATGCAATATTGAAAGCGAGTTGAACACATCAGGTGAGCCAATGACAAGAGGCATATTTGTTCGGCCACCAATCAGCAACTACCCCCCCAGTAGTGTATTGCAGCTCCTGAACCTACCTATGTATGCTTTTCAATTAAGGATACCAAGAGAACAAAGCAAGTTAGATAACAGAAGTAAGTAGTAAAGTTGTTTATAATTGCATGCTCTATCTGAATCATGAAAATTACATTTTTTTTACTATGCCTTTAAGGAAATAAATAAATTGGTTTTTAACAAACTGAACTTCCAACTAGAAGTCTGAAGAGCGTGAGTCTATATAAAAATATGACACACCATTAGTCTAAACAACCTCTATAGAAGGTCATAGTCAACTTCAGGCCAATAAGGAAACTGTAAGCTGACTTTTGCTAGAACAGCAACATGGAACTTTGAAAAGACCTACTGAGTTTTTGGTTAAGGCATATTTCTTTGCAAAAAGTGTTTACTTGTTATGTCCCTTCTCTTGCTCTGACGCAACCAACTGTGTGAGAGCAGTATTTGTAAGTTGTTTAAGGGACACCAGAATTTGTATTGTTAAAAAGATAGATAATCCCTTTATTACCCATTCCCCAGTTTTGCATAACCAACATGGTTATAATAATATAATATACTTTTCACCTCTGTGATTACCTTGTATCTAAGCCTCCTTATTTCAGTTATTTTGACAGACTTGCATTTTAGCCAATCAGTGCTGACTCCTAGATAACTCCACACATGAACTAGCTGTGAAAAACTGTCAAAATGCTTTGAGATAAGAGGTGGCCTTCAAGAAAGTCTTAGAAATTAGCATATGAGCATATCTAGGTTTAGCGTTTAAAAAAGAATACCAAGATACCAAAGCAAATTTGATGAAAAAGTTAATTGAAAAGTTTTTTAAATTTGTATGCCCTATTTCAGGTGTGGGCAATTACTGGCCCTCCAGATGTTATGAACTACATCTCCCATGATGCTTTGCCTGCATTATGGCTGAAAGAGCCATAAGAGATGTAGTCCATAACATTTGGAGGGCCAATAGTTGCCCACCCCTGCCCTATCTCAATCATGAAAGTTTAATTTGACTAGACTGTCCCTTTAAATGGAATCCTACAGCACTTAATTATTCCAAAGGAAAACAGAGGAATTGAATCTCTTACAAACTTGTTTAGTTGTTTCAAGCGCAGAACTAGACAGAGGTGGCTTTCTTTCTTTGTAACCATAACAAGTTCAAAAACAACCCCTGGCACTAAGGGAACGTAGACAATTAACTCAATTTACTTGGCTTGTGATTTATTCCAGAGGACCAATAGAACTCATAGTTAGTCTTGTCTTTTGTATGGTATGAAGTACAAGTTAGTATGCAGTGTCACAAATAAACAATTTAAGAAATACATATGCAGACTAGTTCATAATTTAGAATACTATACTATACATTAAATATTAAGCCATATATGAGTATATTAAGCCATTCAATGAATTTTTTAGAAATGTTAAGCTGCATTAATACATTAAGCCACATAAATGCAAATTATTCTATTTGAAGCACTTTCTAGCCATTTTTTAATCTATATTTTGAAGAACATAGACAATGTAATAGTTGAGAAACATATCAAAGTAATAATGCTCTAAAATTTACACTTTTGCATAAAATCAAAAACAGAAAATGCCACTTGAGAATTTCTCATGCATATTTAAACATTACCCAATGTTAAATTACCACTTAATATAACAACTCATGAGATGAGTGAATTACCTAAGGAGCTGCTCTGGGCCTTTCATATATTTTAAAGGAAATTGTCCTAGACACATTTGTTGTTTTTTCTCTCACTATTAAACACAGATGAATTTCCTAGTGGAAAGCCATTAGGTCTTAAGGGATATAAACATTTGTAGGAATTCTATTAAAAATACTAATTACATTATACTAATCGAGAACAATGTGTTGCTGACGCCACAGACTGCAAACGGTTAGATTCATCACATTAATGGGTCTCATGTAAATAGATTTCAAATAACACTCACCAAGATTCCTAGTTTTGCGTTACGGTGCAGTACGGCTAAACCGCTAAAAAATTGGCCATTGCGTGTGGAATGGCAGGTCTCCCGTATTACAAGTTGTGGCGGTACGGCTATACCGCAAGCATTTTAGCCTGTAACGTAACTCTCCATTCCGCACTCAAAAAATGACTTTGAATGCGGGATTTCCATAGCACCGTATTACTGGTTGTGCGGTCCGGCTAAAATGCTTGCACATCGCAAATACTATAATAAATCTATTACCCCTAATCCGTCACCCCCCCCATCGCCAACACTACATAAAGCTATTAACCCCTAAACCGACGGCCCCCCACATCGCTACTAATAAACTAAACCTATTAACCCCTAAATCATCACCCCCCACATCGCAAATCACTAAATTAAACTATTAACCCCTAAACCTAACACCCCCCTAACTTTAAATTTAATTTACAATATATCTATCTTAAAATAAATAAAAACTTACCTGTGAAATAAAAAAAAACTAAGCTTAAACTATAAATAAACCTAACATAACTATTTTAATAAAATAAAATAAACTACAAATAAAAAAAAACTAAATTACACAATTAAAAAAACCTAACACTACGAAAAAATAAATAAAATCTTACATTATTAAAAAATAAAAATGCTAAAATTACGGAAAATAAAAAAAAAAACACTAAGATTACAAAAAATAATAAACAAAATTATCCAAAATAATAAAAATTAAACCTAATCTAATAGCCCCAAAAAAACAAAAAAGCCACCCCAAAATAAAAACACCCCCTAACCTAACAATATACTACCAATAGCCCTTAAAAGGGCATTTTGTAGGGCATTGCCCTAAGTCGAACAGCTCTTTTACCTTAAAAAAAGTCAAAGTCCCCCCTAAAAATAAACCCCCCCACCCAACCAACCCCCCAAAATAAAAAAACCTAACTCTAAAAAATACTATGCTACCCATTGCCCCTAAAGGGGCATTTGTATGGTCATTGCCCTTAAAAGGGCATTTAGCTTTCTTACATCCCATTAAAATAAAAAAGTCCTATTCTCAAAAAACACACCCCAAAAAATTAAAAAAAACCTAAGTCTAAACCCCCAAAAAGGTACTCACCATTCCTGAAGTCCGCACGGAGGTCTTCTTCCAGGTGACGACATTGTCATCCAGCGTGAGGACCTCTTCTATCTTCATCCAGGGCAAAGGCGGCGAGGAGCAGAGGTGACCGCAGAACAGGACCGGCAACTGCGAAGCCATCCAGCGTGGAGGATCCTCTTCATATGATCGTCGCCGCAAACTGTGGATTGAATGTAAGGTACCTATTTTATATTGGGGTACCGTTGTATTCCTATTGGCTGAAAAATTCAAATCAGCCAATAGAATGAGAGCTACTGAAATCCTATTGGCTGTTCAAATCAGCCAATAGGATTTCAGTAGCTCTCCTCCTATTGGCTGATTTAAATTTTTCAGCCAATAGGAATGCAAGGCACCCCAAATATAAACGGGTACCTTGCATTCAAGCCTCAGTGTGCGGCATCAATCGCATCAAGAGGATCCTCCACGCTGGATGGCTTCGCGGTCGCCGGTCCTGTTCCGCGGTCACCTACGCTCAGCGCCGCCTATGATGAAGATAGAAGAGGTCCCCGCGCTGGATGAAGATATTGCCGTCTGGAAGAAGACTTTCTCCGCCGGACTTCAGGAACGGTGAGTACCTATTTGGAGGTTAGACTTAGGTTTATTTTTATTTTTTTGGGTGTTTTTTTTTCAGAATAGGGCTTTTTTTATTTTAATAGGCTGTAAAAGAGCTGAATGCCCTGTTAAGGGCAATGCCCATACAAAAGCCCCTTTAGGGGCAATGGGTATCTAAGGATTTTTCAGAGTTAGGTTTTTTTTATTTTGTGGGGGTTGGTTGGGTGGGGGGGGTTACTTTTAGATGGGAGTTGGGACTATGTAATTGTTTAAGGTAAAAGAGCTGTTTAACTTTTAAGGGCTATTGGTAGTTTATTGTTAAGTTAGGTAGTGTTTTTATTTTGGGGTGGCTTTTTTGTTTTTAAAGGGCTATTAGATTAGGTGTCATTTTTATTATTTTGGATAATTTCATTTATTATTTTTTGTAATCTTATTCCCCCCCCCCCCATAATTTTAGCGTTTTTATTTTTTGGTAATGTTAGATTTTATTTTTTTTTTGTAGTGTTAGGTTTTTTTAAATTTGTAATTTAGGTTTTTTAATTTGTAGTTTATTTTATTTTTTTAAAATAGTTATGTTAGGTTTATTTATAGTTTAATCTTAGGTTTTTTTAATTTCACAAGTATGTTTTTGTTTATTTTAAGATAGTTATATTGTAAATTAAATTGAAAGTTAGGGGGGTGTTAGGTTTAGGGGTTAATAGTTTAATTTAGTGATTTGCGATGTGGGAGGCCTGCATTTTATGGGTTAATAGGTTTAGATTATTAGTAGTGATGTGACGGGCGGCAGTTTAGGGGTTAATAGGTTTATTATAGTAGTAGTGATGTGGGGGGGCAGTGGTTTAGGGGTTAATAGGTTTATTATAGTAGTAGTGATGTGGGGGCAGCAGTGTGATGTCAATTGGGGAAAGCGTGCACGTAAAGTCAGGCCTTGGGTTTTGTGCGGTATGGAGCTTAAAACACCATACCGCACAACAAAAGAAGGTTTTTGCATAACTTGCAATGGCAGCGCTATGGAAAGTGTGATAACGCTATTTTTTTGCATTATTTACGCATCTGTATAGTGCAAAACTTGTAATCTTGGCCTAAGTCTTCTAACTCCTTAAAAAAAATATATATATATCCTATACTATAAAAGGCCAAGTCTGTTTGTCCAAGGCTGTCATGCGCAGTACAGACAGCACGAGGACAAACACACCTAGCCTTACCTGACAATCCATGGCATGCTGTTTGAGGCGAAACTGGGCATGGCCGGGCGGGAGTGTGGTGCGTGGCCGGCAGGACCGTGGGGAGGGGAGAGAAACAGAGCAAAAGAGAGGGGGGGGAGAGAGCGAGCAAAAGAGAGGGGGGTGAGAGAGAGAAAAAGAGAGGCGGGAGAGAGAGAGCAAAAGAGAGGGGGGAGAGAGCAAGCAAAAGAGAGGGATGGATAGAAAGAGCAAAAGAGAGGGATGGGGAGAGAGAGCAAAAAAAGGAGAGAGAGGCAGAGCAAAAGAGAGGGGGAGAGAGAGAGAGCGCAAAAGATTGGGGGGGAGAGAGAGAGCGCAAAAGAAAGGGGGGAGAGAGAGAGCGCAAAAGAGAGGTGGAGAGAGAGAGAGAGAGCACAAAAGAGAGGGGGAGAGAGAGAGCACAAAAGAGAGGGGGAGAGAGCGCAAAAGAGAGGGGGAGAGAGAGAGCACAAAAGAGGGGGAGAGAGCGCAAAAGAGAGGGGGAAAGAGAGCACAAAAGAGAGGGGGAGAGAGAGCGCAAAAGAGAGGGGGAGAGAGCGCAAAAGAGAGGGGGAGAGAGCGCAAAAGAGAGGGGGAGAGCGCAAAAGAGAGGGTGTGAGAGAGAACGCAAAAGAGGGGGGAGAGAGAGAACGCAAAAGAGAGGGGGAGAGAGAGAACGTAAAAGAGAGGGGGGAGAGAGCGTAAAAGAGAGGGGGAGAGAGAGCGCAAAAGAGAGGGGGAGAGAGAGCAAAAGAGAGGGGGGGGGGGAGCAAAAGAGAGGGGGAGAGAGAGCGCAAAAGAGAGGGGGAGAGAGAGCAAAAGAGAGGGGGGAGAGGGAGTAGAAGAGAGGTGGAGCGAGAGAGAGAGCGCAAAAGAGAGGGGGAGAGCGCAAAAGAGAGGGGGAGAGACCACAAAAGAGAGGGGGAGAGAGCACAAAAGAGAGGGGGAGAGAGAGAGCAAGGGGTGGGACCGCTGTACTGCAAAAAATGGACTGTGTGAATGGGCTTTAGGACTAGTATATATTATAATTGAATAAGGAAAAATTGGTACAGGATTTTGACAAATCCTGAAAAAAGGAAGGGAATACAGGACTCACAAAAAAAGGAGAGAAAAACAGAGCAAAAGAGAGGGGGGGGGAGAGAGAGAGCGCAAAAGAGAGAAGGGAGAGAGAGAGCGCAAAACAGGGGGAGAGAGAGAGTGCAAAAGAGAGGGGAGAGAGCGTAAAAGAGAGGGGGAGAGAGAGAGCACAAAAGAGGGGGAGAGAGAGAGCGCAAAATAGAGGGGGAGATATAGAGCGCAAAAGAGAGGGGGAGAGAGAGCGCAAAAGAGAGGGGGAGAGAGAGCACAACAGAGAGGGGGAGAGAGAGCACAACAGAGAGGGGGAGAGAGAGAACAAAAGAGAGGGGGAAAGATAGAGAACAAAAGAGAGGGGGAGAGAGAGAACAAAAGAGAGGGTGTGAGAGAGAACACAAAAGAGGGGGGAGAGAGAGAGAACGCAAAAGAGAGGGGGGAGAGAGAGCATAAAAGAGGGGGGGAGAGAGAACGCAAAAGAGAGGGGGGAGAGAGCATAAAAGAGAGGGGGGAGAGCGCAAAAGAGAGGGGGAGAGAGAGCAAAAGAGAGGGGGGAGAGGGAGCAAAAGAGAGGGGGGGAGAGGGAGCAAAAGAGAGGGGTGAGAGAGAGAGCAAAAGAGAGGTGGAGCGAGAGAGAGAGCAAAAGAGAGGGGGAGAGAGTGCAAAAAAGAGGGGGAGAGAGCGCAAAAGAGAGGGGGAAAGAGCGCAAAAGAGAGGGGGAGAGAGCAAAAGAGAGGGGGGAGAGAGAGAGCAAAAGAGAGGGGGGAGAGAGAGAGCAAAAGAGAGGGGGGAGAGAGAGAGCAAAAGAGAGGTGGAGCGAGAGAGAGCGCAAATGAGAGGGGGAGAGAAAGCGCAAAAGAGAGGAGGAGAGAGCACAAAAGAGAGGGGGAGAGAGAGAGCAAGGGGTGGAACCGCTGTACTGCAAAAAATGACCCGTGTGAATGGGCTTTAGGACTAGTATATATTATAATTGAATAAGGAAAAATTGGTACAGGATTTTGAGAAAACCTGAAAAGAAGGAAGGGAATACAGCACTCTTTTGATATAAAAAATATTCTAATTTATTAGATTGGCAAACATAATTCAAGGGGAAATTGCACTTTGGGTGAAAAAATTTCTTTATATACACATTCAATCATATAAAAACCCTGATAAGTGCACCAAGCTGGTCAGCCATACTGTAATAATATTCATACCCTATCTCTATGACACATATTAAATGTTTATCACAAATATAAATAAGTAAATCTCACTACAATATGCACAACAATAATTATATTAGAATCAAAAGCTTATATTCTAAGTTTCAGCAACATTGTCAACTAAACAATAAGGCAGATGTAAAATTCAGATTTTAAGTTTTAAATAAATATTATTACAGTATGGCTGGCCAGCTTGGTGCACTTATCATGGTTTTTAATGATTGAATGCAAATATAAAGGACATTTTTCACCCAAAGTGCAATTTCCCCTTGAATTATGGTTGCCAATCTAATAAATTAGAATATTTTTTGATATAAAAAGAGTGCTGTATTCCCTTCCTTTTTTCAGGTTTTGTCAAAATCCTGTACCAATTCTTCTTTGTTCAATTATAAAATAAACATTTAAAGGGTCTGCACCATTTATGCCGTAGCATAAAAATATATATTATCTTTTGGGAACAACCCTCAAATAAATTGTTTTGAGTCATCTCTCTTCTACCTTTATAAGTTTTGATATATATATATATATATATATATATATATATATATATATATATATATATATATATATATATATATATATATATATATATATTTAGAGTGAACTAGTTAATTTGCAGAGATATATGAAGAAAAAAACCCAAAACATGCATAATGTACAGCTCTGTGCCTGTCTATAAAACTGTAGCGATCCCCACTTAGATTTTTTCAAATAATGTTCCAGGTCTCTGTGACCTCAACTGCGCCTTAATATTATTGCTACTCATTACACAACAGCTGTATTATAATAAGGAATTAAAAAAACGAATAGCCCTACTGGGTGTTTTAGAGCATTATTAGAATATTATTAAATGATGTAACATTTCAGTCCTCTGCACTAATAAAATTGTAAGAGACTCTTAATGGGCCAGTCTACTCCAGAATTTGTATTGCTTAAAAAGATAGATAATCCCTTAATTACCCATTCCCCAGTTTTGCATAACCAACACAGTAATATTAATATATACTTTTTACCTCTGTCATAACCTTGTATCTAAGCCTCTGCAGACTGCCCCCTTATTTCAGTTCTTTTAACAGACATTAATTTTAGCCAATCAGAGCTGGCTCACTGGAACTCCACGTGTATGAGCAAAGTATTATCTATATGACACACATGAACTAACACCCTCTAGTGGTACAAAAACTGTCAAAAAGCCCTGAGAGAAGAGGTGGCCTTCAAGGGCTTAGAAATTAGCATATGAACCCCATAGGTTTAGCTTTCAACTAAGAATACCAAGAGAACAAAGCAAAATTAATTATAAAAGTAAATTGGAAAATTGTTTAAAATTACATTCTCTATATGAATCATGAAAGTTTATTTTGGACTAGACTGTCCCTTTAAATTTATAGTGTACATATTCATTTATTGCTTCACAAACATATTCTTAAACAAATAGGGCTAGATTTCAAGTGAGGCGCAAACGGTTTCGCACAAGCAATATCATGTTTCTGCAAGCAGTTTTAATTGCACTATTATTAAAAATTTCCACTACAGTTCTTACTGTGATTTCTGAGCTGTGGTTAACTGTTTTCCGAAATTAAAAAGTGTCACAAAACATATTAAAAAAAAACTTTTACAAAGTACAGTTACACTTATAATAACACTGTCTAATAAAAATAATAATAATACAAATATTGCACAAAAAATGTATAAAGACTCAAAGATATAAGATCTTGGGTGTTAGAAAAAAAAAAAAGCTGCCAAAGTACTTTAAGATAGAGATACATACAGACACATAGATGTATTTGTATGTATATAGATATGTTTAACTGTGGAAAATGAAATATTAATATTTTCTTGTTGGGTTAGCGATAATGAGAATATGTCATGTTGTTTGCACAAGACAGTGGGTTTTTTTTTCAACTTGTTTTGCTTCATTGACTTCTATAGGGGAATGAGAAAACGCGATTGCAATTTTCGACTTTAAGCAAGATTTTGGTTATCGCAAGAGCAAAATATTTTTTTTTTAAATTTGTAATACGAACGCAACACGACTAGCGAAAAAATCTTAACTCTAGCAGAGTAATCTAGTCCATAGTGTTTTACACTGTACATATATAGTATTGTACATAGTATATTGGAAATAATGTTATATTATAGGCTTGTCTAACTTAAGGCCCAGGAGCCACAATGAGTTCTTTCTCAGTATTTTGTGCACTACAATTTAAGAAGTTAATAAAAAGTCAACAAATGCATTTAAGCAACATAAAGAAAATTAGCTTCACATTTGGGTCTTTGTGTAAATATATGTAAATTATTTAAAAAAAAAAAATAGGGACCAAAAATTAATATTTAACAAAAGTTTTTTATTTTTTTGTTGGCTCTTGGGATTTGTCAAGCCCTAATGTATTTTTTCTTCTATTTTCAGGTGCACAATCTATCTAGCTAAATTTCTAGTGAAATATTAAAAGAGTAGTTTAAACTGCACATTATAGTAAATTATAAGATATGATGAAAATAATGGTATCTTTAGATAGCCTATTTAATGGCGAGAAAAACGTTATATAATATGTGTGGGTAAATGAGTAAGAGGAAAATTACAGCTAAACACAAACACTGCAGAAATGTAAAAATAGCCCTGATCCCAAACGGTAAGAAAATTAAAAAATGGTCTAGTCACTAAGGGGTTAAATTAATTTGTACTATACAGATCAGCTGCATCATCTAACAAGCTCTCATTTTGAAATTACCAGTTAGAAGTGTTAACCAAACTTTGCTTTAAATATACAGAAACTACCCAAAATGTACAAGAGGACATATTCAGACTCTCAAGCAGACATTTTCCAAAGTCTTTTCCCCCTTCAGTAAATAAGAGATGGTCCTAGAAATGTTTTAGAGTCTGTTAAAAAAGGGGAGTGAGAAAAGATTCCCATTATCACTGTGTTTTATGCCATTCAAAACCTGGTCATGAAGACTGTTTTGAAACTGACCACACAGAGTTCTATGCTGTGTGCAAATAATTTTGGAGGCAAACTCATTTTTTTTTTTACATTTTAGTTTATATTAAAGGTCCTAACATAACATAATACCATATTAAAGAAGCCATTAAGCCTTTACTACAACATATCTAAAAATCCCCTTTCAGAACTGCAATTCACACCTCCAATTAGTTTTGGGTGGTCAGTTTTGAGAATTTGGGAAGTTCTGCTATAACAAATGAGAGCTACCCCATCATTTTAGAACATGGTATACATAAGGGATTTTATCTGCAGCTATCAAAAATGGTGCAAAATATATACATACATGTGCAGTCTTAGCTGAATCATAGGATGCCAGTGAACAGATTTTGAGATTTTTTTAGTTTTCTACAGTTAAAAAACTACAGGTTTTTGAGGAATGTGATAGTTAATATTGTATCTTTTTTGTTGTTGTAAATTTACAATAATTTCTTAATTCTGTGAATAAATAGCTAGTTCAAGCTGTAATCTACTGAAAGCTCTTTTTGTGCTAAAAAATATTTCTGTTTAAAAGGAGTGATAGCAAAAATGCTAGAAATTATCCGATGCGTTAAGCAAGTTTTTCTCTAAAATTCGTACTAGTGAATGGGTTCAATCTTGGGAGATCAGATAAATAATGGGCCCCATGTACTAAAAGGCGGGCAGACAGCTTCTCAACATGCGAAGCTGTCTGCCCGCCCGCCTTCACTGCATACGGGCAGCGGATCTGTTGTTTCGCTGGCCTATATGTATCATTACACACTCCGATGAGTGTGTAATGTCCGCCCCTTCATTCGCACGACCAATCGCATGAATGAAGGGACTGTCAATCACCAAGAGTGAGCTGCTTCTTACATATGCGAACCCGCCATGCAAGGGTTTTCGATGCTTCGTACACGGAGCCCAATGTCCCTAGCTAATCTCAGCTTAGGAGATAAAATAGCTGGAAAACTAGGTTATAGCATGATGGTGCCATTACATTAACAAAAACAAAAAAACTTTAGACTGTTTGATGTCTTATTCAAAGGACATTTGAATACAAAAAAAGACATGCTGTAACAAATGTAATGTTTGTATTAGAATATCTTTAAGCATGGTGAAGGCCCCCCCACCAGGAGTGAGTGAAACAACCACAATTGTAAGTTTAATCTTCCTTTAACTGACTTTACATTTCCAATGTATGACCAAGTAATAAAAATATGTTTAGTACATTAACAATATAACTTCATTAAAAAAACATTCAGAACAGTCCAATAAGCTTTCATGGTATCATTTTTGCAGACTTTTTTTCATATATTCTTCCTTGGTCCAATAAAAAAGGGACTTACTACCTCACCACCACCATGGTCCTTAATGTCATTTTTTACCTCTGGACCCATAAGTGATTCAAGCAATTAAAAAATAATAATTCACAACTCATTGTCATAACACTTAGTTCAGCATCAGATCACCTCATAATAATATGCTTGTAGGAACACGTTCAAAACAAACATTTTTTGTGCAATAGAATAGTTCATAAATATCACTGTGTTTACTCTAATACTTTTTGTGCTTGCACTCTGCAGGTATCATATATAGGGGGTTTGTGGGCTTAAATATACAAAATTAGAGGGGCTACTAATACTTTCCAGTGTCAATGACCTACTAAATAAATAATGACATATTCACCTATATACATATATATATGCAGAGGTGGAAAAGCATAATTATAGTAAGAGGGGTGATCACAATTGAGCAAGCATGCCACCCAAGTCCCCACTAGAGATACATATGGGGTAAAATACTTTTAAAGGAATAGTCTAGTCAAAATTAAACTTTTGTGATTCAGATAGAGCATGCAATTTTAAGCAACTTTCTAATTTACTCCTATTATCAATTTTTCTTTGTTCTCTTGGTATCTTTATTTGAATGTAAGCTTAGGAGCCGGCCCATTTTTTGTTCAGCACCTGGGTAGCGCTTGCTGATTGGTGGCTTCATTTATACACCAATCAGAAAGTGCTAATCAGGTGCTGAACCAAAAATGGTCCGGCTCCTATGCTTACATTCTTGCTTTTTCAAAGAAAGATACTAAGAGAATGAAGAAAAAATGATAATAGGGGTAAATTAGAAAGTTGCTTAAAATTGCATGCTCTATCTGAATCATGAAAGTTTTATTTTGACTAGACTATTCCTTTAAATGTTTCAAACATGCTTTTTTACATACACAAAAATATCAGTGACCAAATCTGTATAGAAAAGGGTAGGGTACATTTAATAACTTCCCCAAACATTAGAGAAACTCATTTATTTTAATAAATAATTTAGTAAATATCTCATTTAGTATGGCAACTCACCTCATCTGAGCCAGATCCGAAAATCAGCAGATCAAAAGGTATTGCTGCAACCATGTCAATTAGGAACCAGCCTTTAAAGTAATGAATTGCTATTCTTGCAGGGTCACTGACCACTTCTTCATTTAGATTGACATATGTGGTTCTGAAGTTTATGAGGATATCGATAATAAACATGATATCCACCATTAAGTCAACAACATTCAGAGGGTTACAAGAATATCCACATGCGCGTCTCTTCTGTTCCCCTCTGTCATTGAGTAAAAAGGCAGCTGAGTAGGGAGTGAAAATTGCTGTATAAATTACTAATAACAAAATTAACCAGTCCCATACTGCTTTGAAAGGGCTATAGTGCAATATAGTAAACTTATTCATCCGAGGTGTTTGCAGTTTATATTCTGGTAAGACATCAGCACCCAGTGACAGAACCTGAGGAGAGAATAGAAAAAATTGTTAATGCATTAAAAGGACATAAAAGTGTAAAAGAGAATGTTCTAATATGTTCTATACAAGCAACAGTGAAATAATAACATTCTATTACTATGGGATCCATCACAATCCTTTAGGAAAGTTTCTCAAATGATTTTCCTTCCAAATTCACCATTAAAGTATATGGGGATTTTTGTAGGATAATCATTTCATAAGGTTTTCTACAGACAGTGATCGACTCCTATGAGTTTCTGCAATTGGATTAAACACATAGTTACAATCAGCTCTAGAGCAGCAATCCACTGAGTTCTAGCTGAACACATCTGCTGAGCCAATGACAAGAGACAAATTGTGTAGCCACCAGTCTCCAGCTAGATCCCAGTAGCGCATTGCTGCAGCTGAGAATATGTACATATGCTTTTCAACAAAGGATACAAAGCTAACAAAGTACATGTAATAGAAGTACATTTAAAAATGTCTTAAAATGACATTATCTACCTGTAACTCTGTTTAAAGGGACAGTGTAGTCAAAATTAAACTTTCATGTTTCAGACAAGGCATGCAATTTTAAATAACTTTCCAATTTAGTTTTATTATCAAATTTGCTTTTTTCTCTTGGTATTCTTTGTTTAAAGCTAAAACTAGGTAGGCTCATATGCTAATTTGTAAGCCCCTGAAGGCTGCCTTTTATCTCAGGGCATTTTGACAGTTTTCCACAGCTAGAGGGCGGTAGATTACATGTGCCATATAGATAACATTGTGCTTATGCATTTGGAGTTACCCAGGAGTCAGCACTGATTGGCTAAAATACAAGTCTGTCAAAAGAACTAAAATAAGGAGGCAGTCTGCAGAGGCTTAAATTCAAGGTAATCACAGAGGTGAAAAGTATATTAATATAACAGTGTTGGTTATGCAGAACTGGGAAAAGGGTAATAAAGGGATTATCTATATTTTTAAACAATAAACATTCTGGAGTAGACTGTCCCTTTAACCCCCAAAAAGGGGTTATAAACATATGTAAAGTCACACTCGTACGCTGAACACATGCATTGATTCATAACTATGTGCAGCTGCCTTTGCTATTGATGCCCAAAACCAGCAATTCTCTAAGCTCCCAAACAAAACTTTCCCTAATTGATAAAATGGTTAAACACATAGTTCCAGTGTCAGTAGGGCATAAATAAAATGCGCTGACAAATTAGACCATGTCATTTTTGCATTGTAATGTCCCTTTAATACAAAAGTCAAAATTAAAAGTTCATAGTTCGGATAGAGAATACAATTGTTAGAGACATTTCAATTTACTTCTATTATGTAATAACATGTACTCTGAATTTCAAATAAGCATTAGATTTTATTTTCTGACAAATTTATCTTTTTCCCATTGGTTAGTGTTTGCCTGAAGCAATTTATTATCAATCAACTGTGTTTACTCTTTTTAAATCATAATGACAACAGAAACTACCCAAATGACCCTGATCAAAAGTTTACATAACCTAGTGATTTTGGCCTGATAACATGCACACAAGTTGACACAAAGGGGTTTAAATGACTATTAAAGGTAACCATCCTCACCTGTGATCTGTTTGCTTGTATTTAGTGTGTGTGTATAAAAGGTCAATGAGTTTCTGGACTCCTGACAGACAATTGTCAAAGGATCTGCGGGAAAAGGTAGTTGAACTGTATAAAACAGGAAAGGGATATAAAAAAATATCCAAGCAATTGAGAATGCAAATCAGCAGTGTTCAAACTCTAATCAAGAAGTGGAAAATGAGAGGTTCAGTTGAAACCAAACCATGGTCGAGTAGACCAACCTAAATTTCAGCCACAACTGCCAGGAAAATTGTTGCAAAGACAAACCCACAAATAACTTTAGGTGAAATACAGGACTCTCTGAAAACATGTGGTGTAGCTGTTTCAAGATGCACAATAAGGAGGAACTTGAAGAAAGATGGGCTGCATGGTCGAGTCGCGAGAAGAAAGCCATTGCTGCACAAATGCCACAAAGTATCCCACTTACAATACAGCAAACAGCACAGAGACAAGCCTCAAACCTTCTGGCACAAAGTCATTTGGAGTGATGAGACCAAAATTGAGCTTTTTGGTCACAACCATAAACGCTACATTTGGAGGGGAGTCAACAAGGCCTATGATGAAAGGTACACCATTCCTACTGTGAAACACGGAGGTGGATCACTGATGTTTTGGGGATTTGTGAGCTACAAAGGCACAGGAAATTTGGCAGAATTGATGGTAAGATGAATGCAGTATGTTATCAAACAGAACCCCTCATTTTCCACTTCTTGTTTAGAGATAACACTGCTGATTTGCATTCTCAATTCCTTGGATATCTTTTTATATCCCTTTCCTGTTTTATACAGTTCAACTACCTTTTTCCCACAGATCCTTTGACAATTCTTTTGCTTTCCCCATGACTCAGAATCCAGAATCATCAGTGCAGCACTGGATGAAAGATGCAAGGGTCTGTCAGGAGTCCAGAAACTCATTGACCTTTTATACACACGCACTAAATACAAGCAAACAGATCACAGGTGAGGATGGTTACCTTTAATAGTCATTTAAACCCCTTTGTGTCAACTTGTGTGCATGTTATTAGGCCAAAATCACTAGGGTATGTAAACTTTTGATCAGGGTCATTTGGGTAGTTTCTGTTGTCATTATGATTTAAAAAGAGTAAACACAGTTGATAATAAATGGTTTCAGCCAAACACTAACCATGAGTGAAAGAAAAGTTTTTGTGTTATTAATATTCTCTGAAAAATATCCAAGAAACCATAAATTCTGCCAGGGTATGTAAACTTATGAGCACAACTCTCTATATATACATATATATATATATATATATATATATATATATATATATATATATATATATATATATAATTTTTTTGGTAATAAATATATATATATATATATAATATTATATATAGTTATAGATATATACAGATATATATATATATATATATATATATATTTATATAGGAATATAAATTTCAAATCTGTAATAACATATATACACATATAAATACATATGTACACACACATATATATATATATGTAGCCTTTTTTTTTTCTAACACCATAGACCTCATATCTTTGGGTCCTTATAACTTTTTTTAAATAATTTTTATCATATAGTGTTTTTATGTGTGGAGCTGTACTTTTAATATAATGTTGATGTGTTTTGTGCAACTTTTTTAACTCTCATAACATTTAATCAGAGCTATGAAGTTGCACTATCTCGGAGTGCGTTAAATTCTATTGGACACCAGAGAGTGTGTTTACTTTCAACCTGTAATATGTGCTCTACTTCCGACAAGAGCAAAGAGCTGAGATAAACCCTTTATCAATTGAGCGCAGCAGTTAGCATGCCACTCATAATCCAGCCCTGTATAGCCCTATATAACATACATTTTCAAAATTTGAGGCAAATAAATGTATTGCTGAAGTTTTTAAAAAAAAATTATTATTGTTAAGGGTTAACAAAACATTTTATCAAATTTCATCATATTGTATTGTTAGACAGGAGTACCACAAAAACTAACTTTTTATACTATAGGGCAGTGATATAGTCTCAGAACAGCAGAGATTTATCATGTTTTAAATAACCATAATCAGTTTGAACTATATGTATGTATGTATATATATATAGCTTTAAAATATACTATTTTTCAATCATAAATTCTATCTGAAAAAATAATTACAACATACAACAATAGAAGGATGCCCTATTCATCCATAGACACATTAATACAACTGTTATGTTGATCTGGGATAAACACACTTTAGAACAATTTTACAAGTTATGGAGATTAGAAATCGCAAATTTGATTTTAAAATCAAACAAAAAAATGGTTTCAGCCAAGTATCCACTCATATTAAAATATATAAATTAAACGTTTGACCTTAAGCATAAGAAAATATAATTTGAATATGCATCTAGACCTAAAGTGGGGCAAGGCTGTAGCCTTCTCTTGAAAGAAGTAAAAATAAAAAAGCTACAAATACCTTAAAGGGCCTATTTATTATTGTGCGAGCGGACATGATCCAATATTGCGGATCATGTCCGCTGCACATCGATAAATGCCGACAGCATACGCTCTCGGCATTTATCATTGCACCAGCAGTTCTCGTGAACTGCTGGTACAATACCGCCCCCTGCAGATTTGCGGCCAATCGTCCACTAGCAGGGGGTGTCAATCAACCCGATTGTATTCACAGGTGGACAGGTTATGGAGCAGCGGTCTTTAGACTGCTGCTTCATAACTTCTGTTTCCAGCGAGTCTTCATACAGAGCTTGATAAATATGCCCCTATGCCTTGAATGGCAAAAGACATATGGTGCATAGCTCCAAATGCCAATATCTTGGATTGAAATCCATTAGACAACCATTTCTGGCAATACAATCTGTGTACACTGTCACAAAGTTGCTTTTTATATAAAGTAGAAACATTTCCATATGGGAACCACATTAATGACATAGGTAGATTGTAAACAGTTGCATTTGTTTATTGGCATAAGTTTCTTTCTATATGACCATATACATCTATCACCTTGAGCTTGTCATATAAAATATTTTACTATGAATGGTTAAACAACTTTCATGCTCTTTACCATGTAATTCAACTTATTATGAGTTTTCTAATCACAGAACTGGAAATGCAGAATTCTTAAGACAAACCTTGCTACATATATGTCCCTACTTGGCATCAAAAGGGGTTACCAAATAATCTGCACAACAAAGCATGTTTTGCTAATACAGGGAGTGCAGAATTATTAGGCAAGTTGTATTTTTGAGGATTAATTTTATTATTGAACAACAACCATGTTCTCAATGAACCCAAAAAACTCATTAATATCAAAGCTGAATAGTTTTGGAAGTAGTTTTTAGTTTGTTTTTAGTTATAGCTATTTTAGGGGGATATCTGTGTGTGCAGGTGACTATTACTGTGCATAATTATTAGGCAACTTAGCAAAAAACAAATATATACCCATTTCAATTATTTATTTTTACCATTGAAACCAATATAACATCTCAACATTCACAAATATACATTTCTGACATTCAAAAACAAAACAAAAACAAATCAGTGACCAATATAGCCACCTTTCTTTGCAAGGACACTCAAAAGCCTGCCATCCATGGATTCTGTCAGTGTTTTGATCTGTTCACCATCAACATTGCGTGCAGCAGCAACCACAGCCTCCCAGACACTGTTCAGAGAGGGGTACTGTTTTCCCTCCTTGTAAATCTCACATTTGATGATGGACCACAGGTTCTCAATGGGGTTCAGATCAGGTGAACAAGGAGGCCATGTCATTAGATTTTCTTCTTTTATACCCTTTCTTGCCAGCCACGCTGTGGAGTACTTGGACGCGTGTGATGGAGCATTGTCCTGCATGAAAATCATGTTTTTCTTGAAGGATGCAGACTTCTTCCTGTACCACTGCTTGAAGAAGGTGTCTACCAGAAACTGGCAGTAGGACTGGGAGTTGAGCTTGACTCCATCCTCAACCCGAAAAGGCCCCACAAGCTCATCTTTGATGATACCAGCCCAAACCAGTACTCCACCTCCACCTTGCTGGCGTCTGAGTCGGACTGGAGCTCTCTGCCCTTTACCAATCCAGCCACGGGCCCATCCATCTGGCCCATCAAGACTCACTCTCATTTCATCAGTCCATAAAACCTTAGAAAAATCAGTCTTGAGATATTTCTTGGCCCAGTCTTGACGTTTCAGCTTGTGTGTCTTGTTCAGTGGTGGTCGTCTTTCAGCCTTTCTTACCTTGGCCATGTCTCTGAGTATTGCACACCTTGTGCTTTTGGGCACTCCAGTGATGTTGCAGCTCTGAAATATGGCCAAACTGGTGGCAAGTGGCATCTTGGCAGCTGCACGCTTGACTTTTCTCAGTTCATGGGCAGTTATTTTACGCCCTGGTATTTCCACACGCTTCTTGCGACCCTGTTGACTATTTTGAATGAAACGCTTGATTGTTCGATGATCACGCTTCAGAAGCTTTGCAATTTTAAGAGTGCTGCATCCCTCTGCAAGATATCTCACTATTTTTGACTTTTCTGAGCCTGTTAAATCCTTCTTTTGACCCATTTTGCCAAAGGAAAGGAAGTTGCCTAATAATTATGCACACCTGATATAGGGTGTTGATGTCATTAGACCACACCCCTTCTCATTACAGAGATGCACATCACCTAATATGCTTAATTGGTAGTAGGCTTTCGAGCCTATACAGCTTGGAGTAAGACAACATGCATAAAGAGGATGATGTGGTCAAAATACTCATTTGCCTAATAAGTCTGCACTCCCTGTATATTGACCATGAATACCCTTGTCTACTCCAGTAAGTCTGGACTGGATTCTCCAAATACTGGAGTAGTTGTGGGTGGAGTTTTGAACATATCTTGTAATTCCAAGATGTTTAGTGTCCCCATATTTAACCTATGTAACAAAACCAATATTTTTTATTTACATTAATTTGGCATATAAGCAGTATAAGGTTAAATAGCAGTAACTTTATTGTATGTTGGTTTTGCGAATGCTTTATTTATTCAAGATCACTTTCATGCTATTTGAGTATATTTTTTACCAAAAAACAATGTTCTTGCTTTCATTTTGGGTTTACCTAGGAAACATACAATGTATCATATAATTTCAGTATTAAGCTAGGGCACCCCTTGTATAAACATTTTCATGATCTTATCCTTAAATATTTGAAAGGCACTGAAGTAACATATTGCCTATTTACAGCAATGTTCTGGCAAAGTATCTGCCAGGAAAGTATTTTTACAGACGTGTTTGTAACTAGTCGGCTCATTGACAGTGAATTAGTCTTTGTAAATCTGGCAGTGCATGCAAACAAGTTTGTGCATAACAAAGGATAATAAAAATGTTTAAATCCCTTATTTAGGGCTAGATTACGAGTGGAGCGTAAATTTGCACTTTTGCGAGCGCAATATTTGTGATCCACTCAGTAATACGGGCGCACACAAATTTGCATGCTCTGGAATTACAAGTTGAGCAGAATGCTAATGCAATCTCTTATAATGGCTGGTTATTTAACGTGCGCCCATTTACTTATAATCTAGCCATTATCGATTTTCTGTTTAGGGAGGACAACACACACTTCAAGAACATGCATACTAATACTAATTTGTTTATTTTTCGACTACACTTACATGAAAATAATAAACCCAATAGTAAGCTAGGATCAGTCATGTGCAAATGACATACTGACAATTAAAACCTGCATTAGATTGTTCCTATATAAAAAATGTTATACACATTGTGCATTTTTGAAAGCGTCAACCGAAAATACACTGGAATTCCACATCATAGTTGTTGCGAGATTAATCCGACCTAGTTATCAAAGCGTCAAGATCCGCAAATGTTGAAATTTGTGATGTAACATACAATCCCGCAATCTCAATCCGACGCAGATCGATGCTTACATCATTACAGATGTTACGAATACACGTTCGACTCTATTTGATACTTTTTCCAATTTATCAAACATTTAACAGGTACGCTCGTGGCTATTCCGACGCACTGTACCTGGTTTTCAAACCGCCACCTTTGAGGCAGCGTATGCCATAGAAATCAATCGGAGTCTGAAAGCACCGAAAGCTTATGTTCGATGCTGCAAGACAATGAAATATACCCCATTGATTTCTATGGTTGAAAAAAGTTACCTAACATAAACCCTGAGTCTAAACACCCCTAATGTGCCGCTCTAACATCACCAACACAAATAAAATTTATTAACCCATATTCCGCCGCTCCCCGACACCACTAAATAAACTTATTAACCCCTAAACCTCTGGCCTCCCACATCACCACCACTAACTAAATCTATTAACCACTAAACCGTCAGCCCCCCGCATCGCCTAAACTTGACAACCTAATCTAATAGCCCTATCAAAATAAAAAGCCCCCCAAAATTAAAAAACCCTAGCCTACAATAAACTACCAATGGCCCTTAAAAGGGCCTTTTGTGGGGCATTGCCCCAAAGATATCAGTTCTTTTACCTGTAAAAAAAAATACAAACACCCCCAACAGTAAAACCCAACACCCAACCAACCCCCTCCCAAATAAAAACCCTAACTCTAAAAAAAAACTAAGCTACCCATTGCCATGAAAAGGGCATTTGGATAGGCATTGCCCTTAAAAGGGCATTTAGCTCTTTTACAAGCCCAAACCCTAATCTAAAATAAAAACCCACACCAAAAAAAAAAAAAAAAAAAATCCTAACACTAACTCCTGAAGATCCACTTACAGTTCTGAAGTCCCGATATCCAGGCAGAAAAGTCCTCATCCAGGCAGCAATGTCTTCATCCATCCAGGTGGAAGAAGTCTTCATCCAGGCGGCAATTTCTTCATCCATCCAGGTGGAAGAAGTCTTCATCCAAGTGGCATCTTCTATCTTCATCCCTGTGGCACGGAGCGGGTCCATCCTTAAGCCATCTGACGCGGAGCTCCTCTTCTTACGGTAAACTGAAGCTTCAATGCAAGGGGCGTGATTCAAGATGGCGTCCCTTGCATTCCTATTGGCTGATTTGAGTGTTAATTTCAAATCAGCCAATAGGAGGCGAGCTTCTGAAATCCTATTGGCTGTTCAAATCAGCCAATAGGATGAGAGCTACTGAAATTCTATTGGCTGTTCAAATCAGCCAATAGCATGAGAGCTACTGAAATTCTATTGGCTGTTCAAATGAGCCAATAGAATTTCAGTAGCTCTCATCCTATTGGCTGATTTGAACAGCCAATAGGATTTCAGAAGCTCACCTCCTATTGGCTAATTTGAATTCAACACTCAAATCAGCCAATAGGGATGCAAGGGATGCCATCTTGAATCGCGTACCTTGCATTGAAGCTTCAGTTTACGGCGGCGACCATAAGAAGAGGAACTCCGCGTCGGATGGCTCCGTGCCGATAGTGCTATTAGATTAGGTGTAAAAAAAATTATTTTGGATAATTCATTGTTATTTTTCATAATTTAGTGTTTGTTATTCTTTGTAACTTAGTGTTTGTTTTTTTTGGTAATTTATTACTTTGTAATAATGTTTAATTGTATATTTAAATAATTTTAGTAGTGTTAGGTTTTTTTAATATGTAATTTAGTTTATTTAAAAAGTAGTTTAATTTAGTTTAGTATAATACTTAGGGTAGGTTAATTTATAGTTTAAAATTAGTTTATTTTAATTCTACAGGTAAGTTTTAATTTATATTAAGATAGGGATCTTGTAATTTTAATTTAAAGTTAAGGGATTGTTAGGTTTAGGGGTTAATAGCTTAATTTAGTTTTTGGCGATGTGGGGGGGCTGATGGTTTAAGCGTTAATAGGTTTAGTTAGTGGAGGTGATGTGGGAGGCCAGAGGTTTAGGGGTTAGGGTTATATTTGGCGATGTTAGGCGAGCGTATTGACGCCTGCGAAAGCAACATAGTTGATGCTTTGATAAATATCCCCCATCATATGAGATGTTTTTGCAAGGGAAATAAGAGTTTCTAAATATGTTTTGGCCACAATCAAATCTGTTTAATCTTCATAAAAAACAGATTTGTTTGGGTATGCAAGAGCAGCAAATCACAGATGACACAGATGATACAACCATGTCCAATTTTCACTGTTGAAGGACCAGTGATTTTTAAAAGTGTTTTTTTTAGTCTTCTAATCTTTCATAAAAAATATTATGTAATTGTATGTGCCATGTTAAATAAAATGCATGACAGAAAACTAGAGTTCCATTTCACATTAAAGGGTCATAGAAGTAAATTGATCACTTCCCCTCCTGCATGATAATTGCATAATGCACTATTATTAAAAGGAAATATAGAATTAAACTTTCATTATTCAAGAGCACCAAATTTACCTCTTTCCTCAAAATTATTTAAACCAGTTATCATTCGATAATTTGCATAGAGCTAGATTACGAGTTTGAGTGCAATAGGGAAATTAACGACCGCCAAAAAAGCGGCGGTATTTCATCTCCCTATAGCGCTGCTATTACAGGTTTTAAAAAACCCGGCTAGTGCGGGCGATATGGTTGCGTTGAGCTCCATACCTCACCCAAATACAAGCAGTGTTTTGACATGCTCGTGCACAATTTCCCCATAGACATCAATGGGGAGAGCCGGCAAAAAAAAAAAGCCTAACACCTGCGATCGGGAAAAGAAAAGCTCTGTAACGCAGCCCCATTGATGTCTATGGGGAAAGAAAAAGTTATGTTTAAACCACCCTAACATAAAAACCACGTCTAAACACCCCTAACCTGCTGCCCCTGACATCGCCGCAACATACATAATGTTATTAACCCCCTAATCTGCTGCCCCTAACATCGCTGCCACCTAAATAAAAATATTAACCCCTAATCTGCCATCCTTAACATCGCCACCACCTACATTACAGTTATTAACCCCTAATCTGCCGCCCTTAACATTGCCGCCACCTAAATACACTTATTAACCCCTAATCCGCCACTATACTAAAGTTATTAACCCCTAAACCTCTGGCCTCCAACATCACTAACACTAAATAAATATATTAACCTCTAATACTAACCTTAACGTAACCCTAACCCTAAGCATAACCCTAGGCCTAAGTCTAACCCTAACCCCCCCTAACTTAAATATAATTAAAATAAATCTAAATTAAACTTACAATTATTACCTAAATAGTTTCTATTTAAAAATAAATACATACTTACCTGTAAAAAAAACACCTAAGATAGCTACAATATAACTAATAGTTACATTGTAGCTAGCTTAGATTTTATTTTTATTTCACAGGTAAGTTTGTATTTATTTTAACTAGGTAGACTAGTTAGTAAATAGTTATTAACTATTTACTAGCTACCTAGCTAAAATAAATACAAATGTACCTGTAAAATAAAACCTAACCTGCCTTACACTAAAACCTAACATTACAATAAAATAAATTAAATACAGAAAATACAATTATCTAAATTACAAAAAAAATAAACACTAAATTACACAAAATAAAAAAAGAAATTATCCAAAATAAAAACTAATTACTCCTAATCTAATAGCCCTATAAAAATAAAAAGCCCCCCCCCCCAAATAAAAAAACCCTAGCCTACACTTAACTGCCAATAGCCCTTAAAAGGGCCTTTTACGGGGCATTGCCCAAAAGAAATCAGCTCTTTTACCTGTAAAAAAAAATACAAACAACCCCCAACAGTAAAACCCACCACCCACACAACCAAACCCCCAAATAAAACCCTATCTAAATAAACTTAAGCTAACCATTGCCCTGAAAAGGGCATTTGGATGGTCATTGCCCTTAAAAGGGCATTTAGCTCTTTTACATTGCCCAAAACCCTACTCTAAAAATAAAACCTACCCAATAAACCCTTAAAAAAACACTAACACTAACCCCCGACGATCCACTTAAAGTTTTCGAAGACCGGGCATCCATCCTCATCCAGGCGGCAGAAGTCTTCATCCAAATGGGCCAAAGTCCTCATCGAAGCTGGCAGGTCTTCATCCAAGTGGGCAGAAGTCTTCATCCAGACGGCATCTTCTATCTTCATCCATTCAGCGTGGAGCAGGGGCCATCTTCAAGACATCCGGCGTGGAGCATCCTCTTCTTTCGATGGTCGCTGAAGAATGAAGTTTCCCTTTAAGTGACGTTGTCCAAGATGGCGTCCCTTACATTCCGATTGGATGATTTCTATCAGCCAATAGGAATTAAAGGTGAAAAAATCCTATTGGCTGTTGCAATCAACCAATAGGATTGAGCTTGCATTCTATTGGCTATTCCAATCAGCCAATAGAACGTGAGCTCAATCCTCTTGGCTGATTGGATCAGCCAATAGGATGAAAGCTCAATCCTATAGGCTGATTGCAACAGCCAATAGGATTTATTCACATGTAATTCCTATTGGCTGATAGAATTCTATCAGCCAATCGGAATGTAAGGGACGCCATCTTGGATGATGTCACTTAAAGGGAAACTTCATTCTTCAGCGACCATCGAAAGAAGAGGATGCTCCTATACTTTTTAGGTGAAATTAACCTTGCCATTTCAGAAAGTGGATTGTAAAGGGGTATTCAGTGGGATGGATAAAGACATTTCTTGGATGTGTTTAAAGTTAATTCACAGTCCACTGATTCTCTAAGCATTTTACATCTGCACGTGTCACCATTTATCTTGTCAATTTGTTCATATCACAGTCCTAAATCCATTTCAATATATAAAGTCTAAAAGCATAAAACACAAATAAAAACCCCCATAAATGAAGTTAAACAAAGGATAACATTTTCTACCTCTATAGTAATATAAAATGCAAACCACAAAGCGTGAAGTCTCATTTTATGTAGCACTATATTGTACTGTGCTTGTCTCTGCATATCTAGAAACAAGACAAAATAAGAGGGACCATGAAGTGCACAATACATAATATCTATTTATCAATTGTGATAACCCTCTCCTGCATGGCATCTCCCTATGCCCAGTTACTGTATGTGTCTCTGAAATAAATACCTGAAGGTGTGCACAGGCACAGCATACTCTAAACTTATATTTTATTTTGATATAAGTTGAGTTTAACCATAGCATAAAAATAATGTAATTGAATGTTTTTATACACGCTTTCTTAAAGGGATACTAAACCCAATTTTTTTCTTTAATGATTCAGATCGAGGGGCATATTTATCAAGCTCCGTATGGAGCTTGAGGCCCCTTGTTTCCGGCGAGCCTTCAGACTCGCCAGAAACAAAAGTTATGAAGCAGCGGTCTAAAGACCGCTGCTCCATAACTTGTCTGCCTGCTCTAAGGCGGCGGACAGAAATCAACCCGGTTTGACACCCCCTTCTAGCGGCCATTCTGCAGGGGGTGGCATTGCACTAGCATTTCACAAGAACTGCTGGTGCAATGATAAATGCCGACAATGTATGCTGTCAGCATTTATCGATTTGCAGCAGACATGATTTGCTATATTGGATTATGTCCACTTGTACCATAGTAAATAGGCCCCAGAGCTTGCAATTTTAAGCAACTTTCTAATTTACTCCTATTATCAATCTTTCTTCGTTCTCTTGCTATCTTTATTTGAAAAAGAAGGCCTCCAAGCTAAGGAGCCAGACAATTTTTGGTTCAGACCCTGGACAGTACGTGTTTAATGGTGGGTGCATTTAGCCACCAATCAGCAAGCACAACCCAGGTTGGGAACCAAAAATGGGCCGGCTTCAAAACTTACATTATTGCTTTTCAAATAAAGATAGCAATAGAATAAAGAAAAAATTGATAATAGAAGTAAATTAGAAAGTTGCTTAAAATTGCATGCTTTATCTTATCCCGTTAACTTTTAGTTTTATTTGTAATACAGAAATTATTTTGCGAAACATTATGATTTAGCCTTTTGCTTCCCACACATGCACTTAGGGCCAGATTACGAGTGGAGCGCAACCATTTGAGAGCAAGTGATATTGGGTTTTCGGGTTAGTTTATGTGAAGGTTAAATTGCGCTGGTATTACAAGTTGAAAGTAAACATGATCACTTGAGCGCAATTCAAATTAAAGCTCGTTGGATTAGCGCATCCTTAGAACTGTGTATAACTGTTTTGCAAAACAAAAAAAAAATCACAAAAAATATATTAGATAGTACAGTTACCCTCATAATAACACTATCTAATACAAATTATTTAAAAATATTGCACAATAAGTTATAAGGGCTCAAAGACACTGTGTATGTACAATAAATATTTCACATTCCAATGTTCTGCATATAGCAGAATATGTACTAAATATTTGAAAATAGATATTATTATCTATCTATCTATCTATCTATCTATATATGCCAAAATACCATGAGATAACTATAAAAATATTCATTTATGAATAAATAGAACATATTCTGCTATGTGCAGAACATTGGAATGTGAAATATTGATATTTTCATGTCAGGTTAGCTCATATGAGAATATGCTCCATTGAAGTCTATGGGGGAATAGATTATCGATTGCGTGATTATGTAAGTTCAGCTTTTTGCCCGCTTTAGGTTAAAGCGAGACCAATAACTTTGTAGTTTCATCTCATAATACCAACGTAACCCGATGCGTGCAAAAAGTCAACAAAGGATACCAAGAAAATGAAGCAAATTAGATAATAGAAGAAAATTAAAAAGCTTTTTAAATCTACATGCTCTTTTTAATTTATTAAAGAACGTTTTGGGTTTCATGTCCCTTTAAATAGATCAGAATCTTTATGTTTTTAAGTTATTGTAACAAAAACATAAGCAACATTAGCTTACAGTGAACATTCATTCTGAATGTAGTTAAATTTAACATTAAAGGGACACTAAACCCAACATATTTCATTCATGATTCAGGTAGAGAATTCAATTTTAAACAACATTCCAATATATTATCTAATTTGCTTCATTCCTTAGATATCCTTTGCTGAAGAAATAGCAATGCACATAAGTGAGCCAATCACACTAGGCATCTATATTCAGCCACAAATCAGCAGCTACTAAGCCTATCAAGATATGCTTTTAAGCAAAGGATATCAAGAGAATGAAGCGAAATAGATAATAGAAGTAAATTAGAAAGTTGTTTAAAATGGCATGCTCTTTCTAAATCATGAAAGAAAATA
This sequence comes from Bombina bombina, assembly GCF_027579735.1. Classification (NCBI taxonomy): domain Eukaryota; kingdom Metazoa; phylum Chordata; class Amphibia; order Anura; family Bombinatoridae; genus Bombina; species Bombina bombina. Next base: position 426,102,206 of record NC_069499.1, read on the forward strand.
TTTGGGTTTCATGTCCCTTTAAAGAGTGCTAACGACGGCTCAGAGCCGTTGCTAGCACTCACCCACCTTGAGGGCAATCTGGGGGTTCCCATTGACTCCCACCCCGGCAATCAGGCCTTAATACTGACAGGCATCACCGGGGCTTCCTGTTTTGTGTGGTGACGTCATGCGCAATGACGTCATGACGTCACCGCGCAACTTTATTTAAAAATTACAATGGACAATATAGGGAAAGGGGGTATGCTGCTTAGAAGCCTGTATCTCAGGCATCTAAGCAGCTAAAGACCCCCAAGACACACCGTTAGAAAGGTAATTTTCTAACCGTTCCAACGGTATAAGTCTTGGGGATCTGGAAAAAAAAATTACAAAGTTGAAAAAAATATATATTTAAAAATAGTAAAAAACAAAAAAAGCTTAAATCCAGCTTAGCACTCAAAGGGTTAAACATTCACTCATCCCTTTTCAGCTGTTCAATAAAACAAACAAACATATTAACATTTTCTTCTAGTATGCACCAACATGGCCATCTATAAATTAATAGTAAAGTATACACATGATACATTATTCAGTTTTAAGAAACATTTCGTCCATGATAACTCACTTTTAAGATAATCATTTTGATTTAAGAGAATATAGTCTAAATAATATGTTTAGGCACATCTGTCAGTAGCAACTGACAAAAATGCTAATTGCAGATCCATTTTTAATTAACACAGCAACATTAATAAGGACGATCTACATTTGTTGAATTAATTGTTGTGTTTAAACACTGTCATATTTAGAGAATGAAAGCACAAAACCAGCACAAAGTAGCATTTCTCAAAAGCATTGTTAAATCTACTTCCCAAACAACGATGGCCATAACAAAACAGTAATCAATTCCAAATAGTTCACTTTGACACATATAACTGAAACATTTTTCTTTCTAAATAATAGTGAAATATTAACCAAATATTTTATTTACTATTTGGGCACATGGAAAATGTATTTGCTGTTAATATAAAACTGAAAATGTATTTTCTTGCTCCAGCATGAAATGTATCAAATGATCTGAATATATTGCAAGATTTATTCATGTGTGAAACAAGCAGATACAAGTTTTGGTGAGTACAGTGAAAACACAACATTTAAATGAACCATTAAAGTGCAGCCAAGATGTGACAAAATATAACATATATACATGTAGCTAGTATTTGCAAAACCAATGCATGTATCATAATATACTTTGCCCATTATTTGTATGAAGGTGATACAGTGGCTGTCCCAATGTGGCTGCTAATATAATCTTGCTGCAGTACATAAATAAAGCAATTTACAATGCTAATATGGGAGAAAATGCCCATAAAGGGTGTGTTCCACTGCAATGAATTAACTATAAGCCCAATTCTAGACTTAAGCTCCACTCTCACTAACCCTAAGTCCCCTAATGGTGCCACTCATCTATTATCTATTGCTTGTGTCTCAGCCTGTGACACATGTACCATTGGGGGATACCTGGAGCATTTGCAAGGAGTACTCCATCACAGAAATCAGTGTGTCTCAGTTATTCTCTTAAGCCCCCCTAACAGAACAGATTCTAATTCCTTGCATGAACTTGCCAGCTGCTAACTCACTGTGACAGACTCACCAGGTAGAAAATCCTTAGAGTCTGGCTGGTTGTAGATATTTGAGGTCTGGATTTGAGAAACACTGAAATAAAGTGTCACTGGGAAAGGGCCAGGTAAAATGTACAGGACTGAGAAAAAGAGTCACAGAGATGTGTGCAAGATATAGGGCCTCAATGAAATATCACAGGGAAATGTGCCATGGTGAAATATGTAAAAGTGTTCTGCACCCAAGTATGTCACAATAAAATGAGCCTGATAAGCTGCATATGTGATGAAGTTACATGCCGGGATGTGCTAATATGAATATTACTTCCCTCTTCATAGGTTTTTTCTAATGTAAGCAACCTAATATCAAACAGCTATGATCTAGATTACAAGTTGAGACCAAAAATAATAGTGCTATTGAGCGCTAACACCACTGTATGTATATATATATATATATTTACGTGTCTCATCACGTGATCACAAAACACCAATCACATAGGCGTATTATCCCGTTTGGAGATAGACAGCTGAAAGCCAGTACCTTTTGGAGTTGTTTAACACAAGAGCTGGAAACCAGTTCTGGTAAGCAAAACAGTAAACTTTCAAAAAGCCGCAGACAGTAGTGAAACGGCGTTGGATGTGAGAGACGTAGCCACAAAGAAGGTATTAACGGTTAACAAATAGGACGAGTGATAGACTCTGTTTTTCATACTATAAATGGTTTACAGCTCTTGTGTTAAACAATCCCAAAGTGGCGAAGTTCTATACACACGTAACCGATATACATATATTCTATACACTGAGTAACCAGATAAAGTGGCGAAGTTCTATACACACGTAACCGATATACATATATTCTATACACTGAGTAACCAGATAAAGTGGCAAAGTTCTATACACACGTAACCGATATACATATATTCTATACACTGAGTAACCAGATAAAGTGGCAAAGTTCTATACACACGTAACCGATATACATATATTCTATACACTGAGTAACCAGATAAAGTGGCGAAGTTCTATACACACGTAACCGATATACATATATTCTATACACTGAGTAACCAGATAAAGTGGCGAAGTTCTATACACACGTAACCGATATACATATATTCTATACACTGAGTAACCAGATAAAGTGGCGAAGTTCTATACACACGTAACCGATATACATATATTCTATACACTGAGTAACCAGATAAAGTGGAGAAGTTCTATACACACGTAACCGATATACATATATTCTATACACTGAGTAACCAGATAAAGTGGTGAAGTTCTATACACACGTAACCGATATACATATATTCTATACACTGAGTAACCAGATAAAGTGGCGAAGTTCTATACACACGTAACCAATATACATATATTCTATACACTGAGTAACCAGATAAAGTGGCGAAGTTCTATACACACGTAACCGATATACATATATTCTATACACTGAGTAACCAGATAAAGTGGCGAAGTTCTATACACACGTAACCGATATACATATATTCTATACACTGAGTAACCAGATAAAGTGGCGAAGTTCTATACACACGTAACCGATATACATATATTCTATACACTGAGTAACCAGATAAAGTGGCGAAGTTCTATACACACGTAACCGATATACATATATTCTATACACTGAGTAACCAGATAAAGTGGCGAAGTTCTATACACACGTAACCGATATACATATATTCTATACACTGAGTAACCAGATAAAGTGGCGAAGTTCTATACACACGTAACCGATATACATATATTCTATACACTGAGTAACCAGATAAAGTGGCGAAGTTCTATACACACGTAACCGATATACATATAATCTATACACTGAGTAACCAGATAAAGTGGCGAAGTTCTATACACACGTAACCGATATACATATATTCTATACACTGAGTAACCAGATAAAGTGGCGAAGTTCTATACACACGTAACCGATATACATATATTCTATACACTGAGTAATCAGATAAAGTGGCGAAGTTCTATACACACGTAACCGATATACATATATTCTATACACTGAGTAACCAGATAAAGTGGCGAAGTTCTATACACACGTAACCGATAAACATATATTCTATACACTGAGTAACCAGATAAAGTGGCGAAGTTCTATACACACGTAACCGATATACATATATTCTATACACTGAGTAACCAGATAAAGTGGCGAAGTTCTATACACACGTAACCGATATACATATATTCTATACACTGAGTAACCAGATAAAGTGGCGAAGTTCTATACACACGTAACCGATATACATATATTCTATACACTGAGTAACCAGATAAAGTGGCTGTATGTATCTTTTTAATATTTAATATGTTTTTAATATTGTTTTAAATAAATGCTGAAATAAGCAGACCTGGATGCCTGAGAGTATTGTATATTATGCTGTAATCCTAGAACTAGCCGTAGCCCTGAAGAGTACCTGTATCTATATATAGGAGACCACTTTACTACATTGTTGCACCATGATCCTTTGTTGTTGCTTTTGTTTTTGAGGATTGAAGAAATTGGGCAGAATAAAAGGACTCTTGAATCAATTTTAACTCCTTTTTTGGTTCATATGTGGTATTTTGTTTGTGCACTGTGTGTAATAATAAAACTTTTTTTTTTTCACAGTTTGTCTTAAAGGGACTCTAAAGTCAAAAGTAAACTTTCATGTTCAGACAGTTTTAAGAGACTTTTCAATTTACTTCTATTATCAAATTGTTCACAATCTTTTTATATTCACAGTTTCTTTGACACCATATACACTACTGAGCATGTACAAGAGTTCACAGTATGATGGCTGTCACATGATACTGGCAAATTTACATAAATGTGCAAAAAAAATCTACTGCCCCTTTAGAATTCAGAATAAGTGCTATTGCAATTAACCAAAAAGAAAAGGCGGGTCCATCCAATGCTTACAAACCATAGGTGACTTTATTGAAGCGTATTTCTGTCAATAATACAACTTTGAAAAACTTCAGAGGCACACACTTTAAAATCAAAGGAGCTGTTAAGAGGTCCGGTGTCGGTCTTACGCGTTTCGGCAGATCCTGACCGCCTTAATCATAGACCATCATGACATTGACGTGTCATGGTAGAATATGACTATTTTTTTCCTATTAAAAATATAGCAAATTCCAATCAATTTTGTAAGTGTACTATGCCATTCAGTGGAAGATAAAAGATAAAACATGTTTTCCAATAACTATTGAATAATATAGAATGCAGCTGTATGTCAGCATCTTTGTAATCTTTGCATGATTTTCTGACTATAAAAGTGTTTTAATTTACAGAATAAACATGCATTGCAAAAACATGTGAAAATGATGACTGAGCAGATTGCAAATAAAAACAACTATAATTCAATCAGTTATTAACATCTGCTCACAAATAAAACTAAAAACAAGAATATATAATGAAATATTAAACAGAAATATGAATGCAGTAATTCTAAACCAGTACATTAAGTTACTGATAAATAGAGATACAAGTCATTTTAGGATAATTCCATCATAATTCATGTTCATAAATGCAATTTTAGGCATGTGAGCAAAATTAGTAATGTATTTATACATCAAGCTGTTTTACGAATAGAGCTGCTTGAAATTGATCTAGTTGATTTGGAAGCATAAATATCACCATATAAATGAATTAAACATTTCCCTAAAGTTCAAATTTAACACTTTTTCTAAATTTTATAAAGTTGCTAGCATGGAGACAAAATACACAAACTCTTTGGGCATTAAATTGTGATATAGGTGTTGCTCCCTTACACTCAGAATCCTGCATAATGAGATAATCATTTTTAAAGCTAAAATGTGCCTTTCTACAATTCTTTGAGGGACCTCACAATACTGATAAAGACTTTTTAAATAATATTGCCAGACCAGAAAGCTTCAGATCACAGATCATTGAGCTCTTTATGTGATCATTCATTAGAACATGAACCGAGTTATCTAGGCCTTATATAAGCTGGATAAAGCAATCAACTGCAGGGAAACCCTATTTTACTCAGGGCTAGATTACAAGTGCAGCAGTAATTACCGTTACCGCTTGCATGCTAACTCAGCTCGACTTCTGCAATTTGCACGCTTCAGGTAGCGTGTGTATTGCAAGTTGAAAGTAAATTGTTTTCGCTTGTTAACCCGACACTTAAAGAGCAGAAGAATATTGCGACTGCGTTAATGTACTGCACCATAGACTTCAATGGAGAGAGAAAAGTGGAAAAACAAAACATTAAAACATTTGTGCTCTAACCTGAATCGGCATTTGGTTGGGCATTGCCCTCAAAAGGGAATTTTGCCCCCAAAAAAACACTCTAAAAAAAAATCCTAACACTAAATTTCAGAGATTGCACCCGCCAAACTTGGCAGGCGTGGTCCATTTTCACTCCAGCACCAGCAGCAGTCTATCTTCATCCCAGCAGCGTTCTTCTATCTTCATACATTTTCTTTTCTTTGGATCTTCCGTCCCTGACTTCCTCATGCGATCACCCGCTGCACACTGAATTTTGCATCCGAGGTACCCCCTTTATATAGCGGTACCCATTGGCTGATTTTCATTTTCAAATTCAAATCAGCCAATAGAAAAAAACTTTCATTCCACTGGCTTATTTGAAAATGGATGAAGATGGATCACCAATGCCAGGATGAAGATGGATTGCTGCAGGGATGAAAATGGAGTGCCGTCACCACGTAGGAGACGTTCTGTCAGAATAAGCTATCCATCAGAAAAAGTTATTCTTGCACTGTGCATGCACTATTTGACATCACCACATTCCAAATCTGTATCTCAAATATGTTTGGAATGATGTGACCTCCGACAGCGCATGCAGAGTTATAGGGTAGCTTTTTCTGACGGTGGAGCAATTCCTCAAGCTATGCTTCTGTGACTGTTTGATTACCAGCATGCACAGTCACACAGATAGCTGTTTATGACAGATATTAGAGGGAAATGAGTTTCAGAATAGCAGAAATAGACCTTATTATGAGACAATAGAATGTAAAGGCCGAGGTAACATATTAGCACACGTACTTGCGCTTTAGCTCAGATGTTGTGTGAGGTTGTACAGAATTAAGTTTCAAAGTATGTGTGCTAATGGCAAAAATAAGGAGAGGAGGGTAATAAGGGTAATAAAGCATTATTGAATAAGACCTATTTATATTAATATAAAAAGATGAGACACAGAAGAAAAGAATGGTCATATAAATAAAAAAAATGCCTAAATCAGGTTTATCATATGTCTATCTTAGATTGTTGGAAGCACCATTTTTTGGGGAAATCCCTGTGTTCACACATGGTTATGCTTAAAAGATGATCTATTTCCAACCCATGGATAATAGTTGTATATCACTGTTCTAGAACACTGGACATCACGCGTTTTGTAACTTATTTCAAAATGGCAGATGCAAAACCATATTCAGTAAAACTCATCCCATGTTTAAAAAACACTTCCCCATTTAAAATTGCCACTGTAATCATCACAATTCAGTGAAAGGTTAAGTTTTGTTTACTCAAATAGGAATCCATAAATGCTGATTTGTTTCAACAATGGCAAATGTTATATTAAAATAAAAAAAACAACTTTACCATAACTCTTTTGAACAAAGTTTCCTTTAAAGACTAAGGGGATGTTATCAACTATTCTCTGGCTGACATTTATTAAGTACCGGGGAGACAAGGCTCGCTATAGCAAACTTGTCTGCCTGGTATCACGGCCAGCGGGAATCAATACACAGCTTGCATTTATCCTTGCACAAGCCGCTGCTTGTGCAATGCTGCCCCCTGTTAGCGCGCAGCCAATCGCACACCAGCAGGGGATGTCAATCACCCTGGTCAGACTTGTCCAGGGTGATTGTAAACCACAAACTAGGAGGCAGTGTATAGGTTAAGAAGCAGCGGTCTGATGACCGATGCTTCTAAACTAACTGCTGCAGGGTCGTTTATGCATAAAGCATGAAGCTGCAAGTTAAGTTTTTCATATCACTAAGTATCTACCATACTGTTCCAAATTCAGTATATTCATCAGAGTCAAATAGCATATTGCTACTGCCAACATCACATATTTAATGTTTTTTGTCTTTATTGCATTTTGCAAAAAAATAAAAATAAATAAATGCAACAAAATTAAATACACAAACAGGTAGACAAACAAATGTCCATAGTTGTGTACCATTACAATAACTATTCACTCTTTATTCATACAAAACACATTTATATTTAGAAATAAGTATTAAATTAAATGGGATATAAAATTACCACATATGCCAATATACTGAAAACATAAATAATAGTTATTAAAGTTGCTTTTTGTGAAGGAGATTACTTTTATTTTGTTCTATTCTATATGTGCAAATCTGTAAATAGTAACACATAAAAGCCATTTTTTACCTTATCTTTACTGTCAAAATGGATCAAAGTGAACAGTTTTGATAGCTCCTGGGATTCCTGAAAATGGCCCAGCTGAGATTCGATTCTTCAACCACTAGTCATAAAGATGATTTGAAAACTAAACTTGTGGTTCATCCTGGATGGCTTTATAGAAAGGGACTTGCTTGGCAATTTTCTTTATTTGCCATAAATTGTAAAATCTTTGTTTCATGTAACTGATTTAGACTCCTGATTTTGCTGTTCTTGGCAAGCCTGTTTATCCATCTGCTCTAAGACCAAATTTCCTTTCCCTCTTCCTAATCTAGTGGCAACACAAACACAAAAGTTTTCTCCCGGTAAAGCAACAATATATTGATTTAAAGGAACACAGAAATTAAAATTACATTTTCATGATTCAGATAGAACATAAAGTTTAAAAAAAATAATGAAATTTACTTTCATTATAAAACTGTGCCCAGTCTTTTAATATGTACACTTTCTGAGGCACCAGCCCCTACTAAGCATGTGCAAGAGTTCACAGTTTATACATGTATGAGTCTGTGATTTGCTAATGGCTGTTGCATGACATAGGGAGTGGGACATTAAATGAACTGCTCAATTGAAAGTGAGTAAGTGCTATTTCATTTTTTTATTATGCATTTGTAGATTATGAAAGTCAACTGTGCTTAATGATCGTTTAAATGTTTCATGATTAAACTATAAGGGCTAGATTACAAGTGGAGAACTAAATATCGCTTGCATGCAATTGCATACATTATCGTGCGCTGGTATTACAAGTAAATTGCGCTCACGAGAGCATGTTACATAGGCTCCTATGGGAGCCTCTTTTTTATGCCGTCAGAGACCGGATCAGAACCTTGCGCAGCAAAGGGGTTAAGAAGCGCAGCGATGGGCAGCATTTTAAAATATCTATGTTGATGCAGTGACCAAGTGTGCATGTGCACGAAACATGTCTGCATTAGCTCTTGACCAGACAACAAGTATGTTTGTTTTATAGTGTGCTACTCCAGCTGTTATGATGTTATGCTTTTAACTCTTGGAATAATATATTTGTGATTTTTTACACTTGAAGAGTGTATTCTTTTGCTACAGTGCGCCTACCTTTTTGGATATATATGAATATATACATATATATTTATGTGTTAATATGTGTATATACACATATTAACACATAAATATATATGTATATAAGCATTTACATATATATTTACATTGCAGTCTATGGGAAAACACAGTTCCCATAGACCACAATGTAAAGGCACATTTCATTGCCATTTTTTTTTCTAACACCCAACTCCCACCAACTTTAAAGCCCTGAAACTGCATACTGCAGTTATTTTTTATTTCAGATATATTCTACTTTTTAATAAAAAACTATAATACCTTCTATTTTGAGGGCATTTGGGGCACTTTTAGAAAATTAACCAGAGATCAAATCTCTGGTTAATTTTCAGAGTGCTAATTGCTACCACGAGCTTGTAATGGCTGGTTAATTATTGCGCACCAGCAAACGGCAATTTTTGCACGTTTGTGGGCGTGCAATAATTTAGTGCTCCACTTGTAATCTAGCCCAAAGCCAAGTAACAGTTCATTTGTTCTAGTTTCTAATTTGAGGACCTTTTTTCTCAACTTTAAGAACACTTATCAAGACATTAGAATTTAATGAGAGTGCAAAAGGATTTATATTCACTCGTGAAGCCTAAAGTCTATAGCTTTTCTCAGTTGGCAGTGTCTTCTTTTTAGCAAGATCATTGCATGTAAAAGTAGAAATGAAGAAAAGGCTTAAAGTTATGTTTCATTGTAAAGTTCACTTTCAGATTGCATGTTGTCAGATTATTTTCAGTCATAGCACATTTTCTTTTCTGAAATTATCAAATTACAAAGCACATTTTTTTGCCAATATTTGTTACATCATATTGTAAACACATTTTTTATGTCACAATTAGGGATGGGCGAATGTGTTTATATCCGAATTCGAATGTTAGAACAAATGTTATTGTAGAAATTCGATTTACATAATAGAATGTTGATAAGAACAAATATTCTTAAAAATTCGATTTTCGAATGTTATTTATAGTTTTCGAATGTCACATTCGAATTTGAATGTTACATTCGAATATCACATTCGAATTCGAATATTACATTTATAAAACACAATTGTAGACTAGAAACACTATTTTGAATGTCACATTCGAATCGTATATCACATTCGAATCGAATGTCACATTTATAAAACACAGTATTAGACTAGAAATACTATTTTGAATTCGAATGTCACATTCGAATCGAATATCACATTTAAAACACAGTATTAGACTAGAAATACTATTTCAAATTCAAATGTGACATTCGAATTCGAATGTAGCATTCAAATTTGAATATTACATTTATTAAACACAGTTGTAGACTAGAAATACTATTTCAAATTCGAATGTCACATAAATTGAAATTGAATGAATAGATTCTATTATTCGAACAAATATTTTCGAATTTTATTGAAAAATTTGAAAACGAAAATTCGAAAATAGAATGTTATATAAACATTCGAAATTCGATTTGAATGAACGAATGTATCAAAATTCGTTTTAAATTTTGAATTTTTAGAAACATTCGCCCATCCCTAGTCACAATATATGCATCATACCACACATGTTGTCATAATGTCACATTATAGGTTATTATATCAAACTGACCTCATATAACACTTTACGCCATTCTTTCACATCCATTTACCCTTATGTCACATTACGTGTCAATATTAGTGAGGAACAGCAAGTGACCTCAAAAAACACTAATGGCACTTGAAGGGACATTATTTACATTTGTTCCTAATTCCATGTAAAGAGAACATTTTAAAGGTATTATCCATTTTGTGAACAGAAATGGATCCTATATGCTAAATAAATATAATTTGGAGGCTGTGGCTTTTATCAGTTAATGACAATGGGTACTGTAGTATACAGGATACTGGATACGCTTGCTGCTGTTTCAATGAAAGTAGATTTTAAGCTACCTTACTTCATACAAAAATATATTTTAGAAAATGCATGATAGGAAACACTTCCGTAAAATTTGAATGTTTTATTATTTAAAAATGTGAAATCAGTAAAGTGTAATGGTTCAAATAGGCAACTAGCATTAATCTCAAACCCAGAATTCAGTAGTGCAGATACAACAGTGATCAACTTTCTTTAGTGTGATGTAAAATAAACAATAAAATAGTACTATCACTTAATTTTAGTATTCACTCAGCCCATTTATTGCAAAATGTATTGCTACACCTCTAAAATGATATTTTAATTCACAAACAATATAGCATTGTATTACAAGAGTTCACTCTAGAATAAAAGTATTGGTACTGCAAACAGCAACTCTCCAGTATATACAAATGCATGCATTATATGTAGGTATGGGTGAATATGTATATTCAAATTTGAATGTTAGAACAAATGTTATTGTAGAAATTCGATTTACATAATAGAATGTTGACAAGAATGAATATTCTTAAAAATTCTATTATCAAATGTTATTTACAGTTTTCGAATGTCACTTTTCGAATTTGAATATGACATTTGAATTTGAATGTGACATTCAAATTCGAATATTACATTTATACAGCACAGTTATAGACTAGAAATACTATTTTGAATTTGAATGTCAAATTCAAATTTGAATGTCACATTCAAATTTGAATATTACATTTATAAAACACAGTATTAGACTAAAAATACTATTTTGAATTTGATTGTGACATTCAAATTCGAATGTAGCATTCTAATTCGAATATTACATTTATTAAACACAGTTGTAGAAATGCTATTTTAAATTTGAATGTTACATTCGAATTCGAATGTCACATTCAAATTCGAATATTACATTTAAAAAACACAGTAATAGACTAGAAATACTATTTCAAATTTGAATGTTACATTTGAATTCAATTGTAGCATTCAAATTCGAATATTACATTTATTAAACACAGTTGTAGACTAGAAATACTATTTCGAATTTGAATGTTACATTCAAATTTGAATGTCCCATTGAATTTGAATATTACATTTAAAAAACACAGTATTAGACTAGAAATACTATTTCGAATGTTGAATTTTGGGGATTTTGGGGAACAATTTCAAGATGTTGGCTGCAATTTGTCATAAGTTGAAACTCATGGTTAAATAAATAAATATGGAGAATATATCTAGGTGTTTGTGTTATCCAGCAAATATTAACATAACTTAAAGAAACAGTCAAGTCCAAAATAAACGTTCATGATTCAAATAGGGCATGTCATTTTAAACAACTTTCCAATGTACTTTTATCATCAATTTTGCTTTGTTCTCTTGTTATTCTTAGTTGAAAGCTAAACCTAGGTAGGCTCATATGCTAATTTCTTAGACCTTGAAGGCCACCTCTTATGTGAATGCAATTTGACAGTTTTTCAACACTAGAGGGTGTTAGTGCATGTGAGTCATATAGATAACATTGAACTCACACACATGAAGTTACCTAGGAGTAAGCACTGATTGGCTAAAATGCAAGTCTGTCAAAAGAACTAAAATAAGTGGGCAGTTTGCAGAGGCTTAGATACAAGGTAATCACAGAGGTAAAAATATGTATTATTACAACTTTGTAGGTTATGCAAAATTGGGGCATGGGTAATAAAAGGATTATCTATCTTTGTAAACAACAAAAATTCTGTTATTGACGATCCCTTTAAATTAAGGAACATACTAGAGCTAATCAGAAAATGCGCAGTATTGCATTTAAAAAACAATCAGTATTAGCAAGTATTTTCGTAAAAGATCTATGCAAAATCTACCTGAAATAGAGAAGATTATTTATATTTTATACGTCTCCTGACAAAATTCTGCATCCTTTTTAAAATTTAAACAGAGGTATTATATATTGTTTGAAAAGCACAATAAACTTGACAGCCATAATGGGTATAAACAGTGCTTATATTTACTGGCATTTTCTTTATTAAAGCTAGAGGCCGAGTACTGTTCATGTTCAAGACACCCAGAGGGTATGAACTGCAGCCTTTGTGCATAAGTCATATCACTATGAATGCAATCACTGCCTAATTCATACCATAAAGGCAGACATTTGTGTGGGCTTGCTTATAGTCAATCATGTGCACACCCTTCAAGCAATGACCCATATCTGGTCACCTTTTATGGCCTGCATTTGTTAAGAGGTATGATGTGAATACTTTGGGCTAGATTTATCAACCCTGAGGCGTACAGGGGCGCGTATACGCGCCCCTGTACGCCTCAGCTCGCCTGTGGCGGGGCGCAATTACCCGCAGGTAATTAACATTGCACACGAGCGCAATTTTGCGCTCGCGTGCAATCCCGCCCCCTGCCTGCGCACAGCCAATCACGCGCCGGCAGGAGCTGTCAATTGAATTTCGCCAGAATAGATGTGGCGAAGATGTTAGGGAAGCAGCGGTCTGGTGACCGCTGCTTGATAAATCGCGGCGAGCAAGTTCTTGTGAGAACTTGCTGCCGCAGGGGCTTGATAAATCTAGCCCTATGTCTGCAAAATCATGTAAGCATTGCCTATGTTTGCATATTAATACAAGGAGCTGAGTGCCTTGATAACATTGGTTTAGGAATCAGATGGTTACAATTTACTCATGGTTCCTTGCTCTTGGTTAGTTGTAAGCGTTATTAAAGTTTTCCTTGTCTACAAATGATTACTAGGGCTGTTTGATTATATTTTAGCATTATGGCAAGTGGTACAGAAAATGATCAACCTTAACATATATAAGGGTAATTTACAATGTGTATGAAAAACAGTTTTCAAATTAAGAACCATTACAATTTTCAATAGGTTTTCTAATGACCATGCAAAATGTTAACTTTAAAAAACCTTACAAAACCTCAGCAGAATTGCGAATCAAGCTTAAATATATGTATAAAGAGGATTAACGTTAAAATATTTTGCATTAAGACCCCTCACCAACATTATTCCAATATATCAGACAATATAATTTTGCGCATTTGTTTTGATGATTTTTATTAAAATAATATTCTACCTGTTAGTTTCTTCTCACATGAAAATATAAAATTAAATAAAAAAAAGTTTTCTGGTTTCATTAAAAATATAGAACATTATACAAATCAAACTTTTAAACTATAAACCATATTATATCATTATTGCAATTAAATTCTCGGAAACAGAAAATGTGGTTGAACATAAGAGTTTCACATAAGAACAATTGATTTGAGCTATTTTTTTCCCTAAAAATTGGAATCTGCACCATAGCTAATATCAGATGATTGAAAAACTATGCTTTATGATATTTTATATCAATTTTAAAGCAATTGAAATATAATCAGGGGGTATCTATATATTTCAAATCTCTTCAAAACAAAATACACAGTCACAATATATTTGTAAATTGCACATACTTGTTGCAAAAGCATCATTCTCATACAGTATGTATTACTGTGAAATCATAGATGGCCTGGTAAATAGTATTTTTCTATCACAAAGCTTTAATGAATGTTTAATGCATCTTCTGAAGGTGTTCACTGAGATGCCAGAGGCCATGCTACCCTTGAATCTTCTGAATATTTATGATGAGTTAGCAGCTGTCACGGTCTAATTATTAAAGATGGTTTCTCTTTTTGAAATCCGGAAAACAATTGAATAAAGGAAAGAATGTTTTTATGAATGTATCTAGTCATGCAAAGGGTTTGCATTAATCATACAGAACTAAACTGCACAAATCATAAATATTTACTTTGGAAATGTCAATCATGAAAAAGTGAAAATATCTATTTTTAAATTTCATTAGTAAAATAGAGAAGTAATATATTTGTTATAAGACTGCAACTCTCGGCAGGGTTATCTACCAACTTTTTTCCTTATAAATGCAACTTTGCATTTCATACCTATATTTTTAGCGCAGCAGAATATGTTGGTACTCTACAAATAATAATAATAGTAATATAAATAAGACTTGATATTTTTTAATGCACAAGAAGACCTGTGGTCATCGATGGTATTCAGTCTATCAGAAAAAAACTTTTTTTTTGTTCTCATCATTTTTAGACTCCTTAAAATTAATTTTGGTCTCGTTCAAACAACATACCTTTTTTCAATGTTGTAATGTTCAGTTATATTATGTTAAAAAAACAACAGTTTCCTGGTGTAATAAAAAATGTTAAAATATTGCTAAAATTGCTCTTTTAGAACATGAAACTTGTACACATTTTCAAATCAAGGTTCAACAGCAATTGTAAATAATATGAAACTATTAATTACACACATAATTTATATTACATTTGAAATTTGGGCAGTTTGACTCTTTCAGATAGATGTGCTTCCAATGGTAAGGAATGCCACAAAAAAAAGCCATAAACTACACAAAATAGAGTTTTCACATTGTATACTCTAGTGACTTTGATTGGAAGCAACTAGTAATAAATTAGCGTTTTTTTTTTTAAATAATTGCATTGACAATAGGGCACATTCCAATCCATTTGAATTTGATGTAAAACTTTGTGATAATATTGCAAAATGCATTTTAAATATCTGTCTCTTTGTCCTTCCTGTTTTTTCCTGCCCAAACCTAGCTCACAAATACCCATAAAGGGGCCAAGCATACAAACAAACTGGGACCACCTACATCCTGTCCATGTGACTGGTCATCTTCACCTTTTGTCCCACAGACTCCACACTATGAATGCCCAGACCATGCCTGAAGATTAATGGTGTCAAACCAAGGCAGACAATATAGGAGGTTATGCATTACAGCGAAGATTTATGAAAGACTGTATTGCATAAAAGCATCATATTACAGAAATTGATCAAATTTAGTTCTTTTAGAAAGCCAGTATTAGACTCTCCCATGGTGTTCATAACCAGTGCTAGCAGACTGTCAGACAAAAAGACTGACTTATATGTTCAGAAGTATGCAAGCTAAGGCTGAAGGCATACACAGTAATTTATTATGGTATCTAAATATTAACTTAGCATATAGAATTACTTTTCATTCAATACATGGTAAAAAAAAGTTACTTGTTTACGTTAATCTAAAAATGTTATCCAAATATGAAAAATATGGGATTTTTTGATAGGGTCAGATTACAAGTGGCGTGCTATTTAGCAAGCAATGCATTTGCTCCATAGACTTCAATATAGCTCGTTATGGAAAACAATCGCTTGCGCGCTAACCTGGTGTCGAGTTAGATGAAGTGTGCTCAACCCGATGAGATTAATGAATATTTAACATTCTTCACATAGAATAACATGTTCTTTATATATTTATTTAAATATATATATATAATTTGTGGGAAAAAAAGATATATTTACCTGTATGAATATATACAGGTATATATACAGTGGGGAAAAAAGTATTTAGTCAGCCATCAATTGTGCAAGTTCTCCCACTTAAGAAGATGAGAGAGGCATGTAATTTTCATCATATGTATACCTCAACTATGAGAGACAAAATGTGGAAACAAATCCAGACAATCACATTGTCTGATTTGGAAAGAATTTATTTGCAAATTATGGTGGAGAATAAGTATTTGGTCACCTACAAACAAGCAAGATTTCTGGCTCTCACATACCTGTATCTTCTTCTTTAAGAGGCTCCTCTGTCCTCCACTCATTACCTGTATTAATGGCACCTGTTTGAACTTGTTATCAGTATAAAAGACACCTGTCCACAACCTCAAACAGTCACACTCCAAACTCCACTATGGTGAAGACCAAAGAGCTGTTGAAGGACACCAGAAACAAAATTGTAGACCTGCACCAGGCTGGGAAGACTGAATCTGCAATAGGCAAGCAGCTTGGTGTGAAGAAATCAACTGTGGGAGCAATCATTTGAAAATGGAAGACATACATTACCACTGATAATTTCCCTTGATCTGGGGCTCCACACAAGATCTCACCCTGTGGGGTCAAAATGATCACAAGAACAGTGAGAAAACATCCCAGAACCACACGGGGGGACCTAGTGAATGACTTGCAGAGAGCTGGACCAACGTAACAAAGGCTACCATCAGTAACGCACTATGCTTCCAGAGACTCAGATCCTGCAGTGCCAGATGTGTCCCCCTGCTTAAGCCAGTACATGTCCGGGCCCATCTGAAGTATGCTAGAGAGCATTTGGATGATCCAGAAGTGGATTGGGAGAATGTCATATGGTCAGATGAAACCAAAGTAGAACTGTTTGGTAGAAACACAACTTGTTGTGTTTGGAGGAGAGAGAATACCATACCTACTGTGAAGCATGGGGGTGGCAACATCATGCTTTGGGTCTGTTTCTCTTCAAAGGGAACAGGACGACTGATCCGTGTACATGAAAGAATGAATGGGGCCATGTATCTTGAGATTTTGAGTGCAAACCTCCTTCCATCAGCAAGGGCATTGAAGATGAAACGTGGCTGGGTCTTTCAGCATGACAATTATCCCAAACACACCGCCCGGGCAACGAAGGAGTGGCTTCGTAAGAAGAATTTCAAGGTCCTGGAGTGGCCTAGCCAGTCTCCAGATCTCAACCCCATAGAAAACCTTTGGAGGGAGTTGAAAGTCCGTGTTGCCCAGCGACAGCCCCAAAACAGCACTGCTCTAGAGGAGATCTGCATGCAGGAATGGGCCAACATACCAGCAACAGTGTGTGACAACCTTGTGAAGACTTTGACCTCTGTCATTGCCAACAAAGGATATATAACAAAGTATTGAGATGAACTTTTGATATTGACCAAATACTTATTTTCCACCATAATTTGCAAATAAATTCTTTCCAAATCAGACAATGTGATTGTCTGGATTTGTTTCCACATTTTGTCTCTCATAGTTGAGGTATACCTATGATGAAAATTACAGGTCTCTCTCATCTTCTTAAGTGGGAGAACTTGCACAATTGGTGGCTGACTAAATACTTTTTTTCCCCACTGTATATATATATATATAGATTTTTTAGGATAAGGTTTTATGACTGAAAGTGACATGGGGGCCGTTTGTATATTGGTTGCTATGGCAACGGTTAATAGGATAGCATTGGTGATCCAGTTAAATTTAAATGTCAAAACCAATGCGGTTCACCTAGTCAGCCCTGTGTAGATCAGTTGGCATTTTTTTTTTAATATAGTTGATAAATGAGCATGTAATAAAAACGTTTTTTTCACAGTGATAGTCAGAACAGGAAGTGCTCTGATGTCACTTCCGGTAGCTGTGAGGAAGCTTGGCACTTTGTTTAAAAGCAGGTATGAATTGTTTAATTTCATTATGGTGTTTGGAATAGTTTGTGAACTTGTGTGAAGTTTCCTTTGACAAAGGTCCAGTGCCTGGACAGAAACATTGATATGTAACTGGATTGAAAATAAAAGACAAGTGGGGTTCCGTATAAAAAATTGTTCCCACAATTGGTAGGAACAATCCTGAATTTTGCAAGGATTGGTGTGCCATCTTAAATAAGTGCTCTTTGGATTTGATGTTAATTGTTGTAAGAGAGATGGGGAAGGAGCTCAAGGTTATAAGAGAAAACATTGTGAGTTTTGAGCTTGTTAACATCAATACATGAAAAGAGGATACATCCGTTGACTGGTTTGAAAAGATAAATACACAGTTAGATAGCTTTAAGGAAGATCTGAAAGATTTTAAGAAAAATAAGTTTGCTAAGGTCAATTCAGACTATACAGAACATAGAGTGTACATGTGGTTATCAGGGCAGAGTGATACAGCCCAGTGGAGAGGGTTTCGCAGGAAGAGAGGGCAGAAAAGTTGTGATACTAGCAGCAGTAGCAGCAGTGGTGAGGAACTGTTAAGCATTGGTGAATTGTTTAAAAATGCGCCCCCTTCAAATTAAAGAGTACACAGGATTTTTCAAACAAGAATGCGAGTATCACTACTTTTACTAGATTGGTGAAACTGGATGTTTACCCTACAGCTGAAAGGTGTTATTATAATTTAACTAAGGAAGAAAGTGAGGCAATGAAGTCCCTGAAAGATAATTATAATATTGTGGTGAGGGGTGCAGACAAGGGAGGAGCCATTGTGGTTCAAAACTATTCTGATTATAGGCAGGATGTACTGAGACAATTAAGTGATGAAACAGTATATGAAAAATTGAGTAGGGTTCCAACAATAAAATTCCAAAAGGAAATAACAGAACTTATAGATAAAGGTGTGGTTAAAAAGGTTCTGGATACAAATACCAGAAAGTTTTTGCAACAAAAGTTCCCGATAAGACCGATTTTATACTGCATACTGAAAATACTCCCCAGGTCGTCCCATTATCTAAGCAATGGGGTCCGTCGTGCAACCGGTGGCTCAGTTTATTGATCACTGGCTACATCCGTTTGATCATTGCTGACTGTAGTCAAGGATACATTACAGTTTTTGCAGATTCTGAAAGATATACCAGTCCCTGTGACTGAAACAATGATTTTGGTCACCCTAGACTTATCTAGTTTGTATACGGATATACCGATTAAGGACTGTATAAAGGTAGTAGGTGATATCATTCAGAATGATGCATTGTATAAGGGACCAGATCCTCAGTATTTGCTTGAGCTTCTTGATTTTGTTTTGACTAGAAACTATTTTAAATTTGAGGAGTTTTATATACAAAAACTTGGGATGGCAATAGGGTCAAATGTGGCCCCATCTTTCGCTAACATGTTTATGTTTGATTTAGAAAATAAATATATCTTAGGTGATGAAATGTATTCTCCATTGATTATTACAACATATTGTCGCTACATTGATGACCTGTTTTTGGTCTGGAATGGGACAATGGAGCAACTTACATAATTTATTAATAAATTGAATGTTATGGAGTCTAAGATTAAGTTTACTATGCATGCAGATTACACGCACATTAATTATCTAGACGTGATGGTTATCAAGAAAAAAAGAGGTCTAGTGACGGATCGCTATAAGAAATCCACAGATAGGAACACACTTCTTTTAGCATCTAGCTTTCATCCAAAAAGCTTGTTAAATAGCTTATCTATAGGTCAATATGCAAGGGTTAAAAGAATTTTGACTCAGGACACTGCTAAACAGATTATGGAAAATTATGTATATTTAAGATTTATTGAGAGGGCGTATAAACTTTCTATGGTTAGAAGGGCTCAGATTAGGGCCAGTGAAGGTCAGGAAAAATTGACCCCTAATGAACCACCCTCTTTTGTCTTCACTCCAGTGTATAAATAAATCAATAATGCAATATTGGCATTTATTATCATCTAATGATACTTTGAGCAAGGTCTGTGCCAATCGCTCCCTGGTGGGATTCTGAAGAGGAGAGAACCTGAAAGACTTGCTAAATAGATCAGATCCTGTGGAGAGTTTTGCCATGAGAAGTTGGATAGCAAAGCCAGGATGTTATTGTTCAGATTGTTGTATGACATGTAACTCCTTGATTGTTGGTCCATCAATCAGTCACCCTTGCACTGGCAAAAATGTAACTCTGAAGCACAGACTCACATTCACATATGGTGTTCTTTATTATTAAGTGTCCATGTGGGTTTAGCTATGTGGGTAAGATGGAGCACCCCTTTAAGGAAAGGTTTTCTAACCACCGCTCCACTATAAGAGCAACATTAAAGGATGGTGAGAGTGAGTATCCTGTGGCACTGCACTTTCTACAATCAAGAAACACTGTGGCAGATTTAAGATCTATGCCTATTGACAGCATTTTAAGACCACCAAGAGGAGGTGATGTGAAGAAATTACTGCTGCGGAGGGAAGTTGAATGGATCTATAAGCTGGTGTCTATGTAATGTTTTTTTATCTGAAAAATAGGAATGCCCAGCCTTGGGGCAATCTGTGAAGGAAATTTTGAAAAATATACTTGCCTTTAATGTGATTTGCCTTTAATAAGAATATGTCTTTAATAAGGATATGACTGCAAATTAAGTTAAACCGCAGAAAAGCAATAGTGATACTGGGGTTAGCCTGGAGCTGTATTGGATATATTATGATTAAGAGTACATATGTTCTGTAATGTAATGTATATAATGTACACAGTATGTTACAATTAGGTTTAGATTGTTTAGGATACGGTTAATAGGATAGTATTGGTGATCTGGGTCAATTTAAATGTTAAAACCAATGCGGCTCACCTAGTCAGCCCTGTGTAGATCAGTTGGCATTATTATTTTTTTGAATATGGTTGATAAATGAGCATGTAAATTTTTTTTTACAGTGAAAGTGATGTAAATATTTTTTTATCAGATATTGTATATTTGAGTGTTACAGTTTATTTTTAGGTATTTATATTGTTTTTGGTGCACATTTTTTTTAACCTTTAGCCTTTACGTGAGCTCTTCAGTTGTGTTAACCCGACGAGAGTCCACAATGTCATTCCAATTACAAGTGGGATATTCAACTCCTGGCCAGCAGGAGGAGGCAGAGAGCACCCCAGCAAAGCTGTTAAGTATAACTTCCCTTACCCTTAATCCCCAGTCATTCAGCCGAAGGAAAATGGAAAAAGAAGAAACACAAGGGTGAAAAAGGTGCCCGAGGTTTACTAAAAAAAAAGTGTTGAATTATAATTAAATGAGAGGGTGGGGTCATGGACTCTCCATGCCTGGAAAGAAAGAAATTTATCAGGTAAGCATAAATTTTGTTTTCTATCCTATGGCATGGAGAGTCCACAACATCATTCCAATTACTAGAGGGAACCCAAGCTAGAGGACACGGAATGAAGAGGGAGGGAGAACAAGGCAGGAGGACCTAAACAGAAGGCACCACTGCTTGAAGATCCTTTCTCCCAAAAGAGGTCACAGCCAAGGCAAAACTATCAAATTTGTAGAATTTGGAAAAAGTATGCAAAGAGGACCATGTTGCCGCCTTGCAAATCTGTTCTATAGAAGCTTCATTTTTGAAAGCCTAAGAAGAAGAGACAGCCCGTAATTCTATCAGGAGGCTACTGTCCAGCAGTCTCATAAGCAAAATGAATAATACTTCTTAACCAGAGGGAAAGAGTAGCAGAAGTGGAGTTCTGACCCTTACGGTTTCCAGAGAAAACAACAAACATGGCAGAAGATTGCTGAAAATCCTTAGTAGCTTGTAAGTAAAATTTTAGAGCACACACAACATCCAAGTTATACAAAAGACGTTCCTTATGAGAAGAATGATTAGGACAAAAAGATTAATGTTTCGATTCGGCACCACCTTAGGGAGAAACCCCAATTTAGTATGAAGGACTGCCTTATCTGCATGAAAAATAAGGTACGGAGAGTCACACTGCAAACCTTGCAAGATAACAATTTTATATCAACAACATGCATCGGCTCAAACGGAGCCTGCTGCAAAACTTTAAGAACTAGGTTAAGGCTCCAAGGAGGAGCAACAGGTTTAAACACAGGCCTGATTCTGACCAGGGCCAGAACAAAAGCTTGAACATCTGGTAATTCTTCCAGACGTTTGTGCAAAAGGATAGACAGAGCAGAAATCTGACCTTTCAGAGTACTGACTAACAAACCTTTCTCCAGGCCATCCTGCAGAAAAGATAAAATTTGGGGAATTGTCACCGACTCCAAGAAAAACCTTTAGCTTCACACCAAAAAAGGTATTTACTCCATATCTTATGGTAAATCCTACGAGTAACAGGTTTACGAGCCTGAAGTATAGTATCAATGACTGCCTCTGAAAAACCACGTCTAGACAGGACTAGGCATTCAATCTCCAAGCAGTCAGCTTCAGAGAATCTAGATTTGGATGGTGGAAAGCACCCTGAATTTGAAGGTCTTTCTTTAGAGGTAACCTCCAAGGTGGAAGAAATGACATCTTCACCAGATCCGCAAACCAGATCCTGCGAGGCCAGACAGGAGCTATTAAAATCACAGACGCTCTCCTGCTTGATACGAGCAATGACTTGTGGAAGGAGAGCAAATGGAGGAAACAGGTATACTAGCCCAAAATCCCATGGGATCGCCAGAGCATCTATTAGGGTGGCCTGAGGATCTCTTGACCTTGAACCGTACTTTGGAAGCTTTGCATTTTGATGAGACACCATGAGATCCAACTCCGGAACCCCCATCTGAGGGTTATCCTGGAGAACATTACCGGATGGAGAGCCCACTTCCCGGGATGAAAAGTCTGTCTGCTCAGAAAATCTGCCTCCTAATTGTCCACTCCTGGAATGTGGATGGCAGATAGGAGACAATTGTGAGCTTCTGCCCACTGCAGAATGCGAGTCACCTACTTCATGGCCAAGGAACTCCGAGTTCTTCCCTGGTGGTTGAAGTAAGCCACTGAGGTGATGTTGTCCGACTGGAATCTGATAAACCGGAATAAAGATAATTGAGGTCATGCTGTCAAGGCATGGAACATTGCTCTCAACTCCAAGATGTTTATGGGAAGAGAAGACTCTTCCCGAGACCACTGGCCTGAGCGTTCAGAGAACCCCAAACAGCTCCCCAGCCTGACAGGCTGGTGTCCATAGTCACAATCACCCAGGAAGTTCTCAGGAAGCAAGTGCCCCGAGACAGATGTTCCTGTGAAATCCACCACGAGAGTCTCTTGTTAGGGGGTCCAGATTTATCCTCTGAGAAAAATCTGAATGGTCTCCATTGACGTAGCATGCAAAGCTGCAATGGTCACAGATGGAACCGAGCAAAAGTAATGATGTCCATGGAAGCCACCATCAGACCAATCACCTCCATGCATTGAGCCACTGATGGACAAAAAGACTGGAGGGAAACACAAGAAGGAAAATGTCCCTCCTTTTTGGGAACCACAAATAGATTTGAATAGAATCCTTGACCTTGTTCCTTTAGAGGGACTGGTACAATAACTCCCAGGGAGAATAGGTCCTTTATGCAATTTAAGAAGGCCTGCCTCTTTACCTGGTTTGAGCATAGTCTTGACAGGAAAAATTTGCCCCTTAGAGGGCAAAACTTGAATCCCATTTTGTAACCCTGGTATACTATGTCCACAGCCCATGGATCTGGGACATCGCATATATAAGCCTCTCAAAAAAGAGAAAGCCTGCCCCCCATTTTATCCAAACTCTGATCGGGAGCATACCCTTCATGCTGATTTGGAGTCAGTGGAAGGCTCTTTGTTTTGTTTTCCCTTGTTCCAGGGCTGTCTGGATTTCCAAGTTT
Source organism: Bombina bombina (assembly GCF_027579735.1). NCBI lineage: Eukaryota > Metazoa > Chordata > Amphibia > Anura > Bombinatoridae > Bombina > Bombina bombina. The sequence continues at coordinate 426,126,289 of NC_069499.1, forward strand.
ACCTGGATTGGTCTGGTTTGGAAGAGGAGGAATTATGTCCCTTAAAGTTGGGAAAGGAACGAAAATTAGAAGTTTGTCGACCCCTAGGACTATTCTTCTTATCCTGAGGTAAGAAAGATCCCTTTCCAACCGTAATCTCTGAAATGATTTCCACCAGATCAGGTCTAAACATGAGAACAAAGAAAAATTGATAATAGGAGTAAATTAGAAAGTTTCTTAAAATTGCATGCTCTATCTGAATCATGAAAGAAAAAATTTGGGGTTAGTATCCCTTTAAAAGAGCAACTATCCTATATAGGAATGGTAGCTCTTTTAGCAAGGGTAGAAATAGCTCCTTCTACTTTTTTTTTTTAAAACAGGGGAAGGGAAAAAAGGAACCCTGGCTTCTCACATTCCTGAGTTATAATTTCAGACATCTTCTTTGGAACAAGAAAAAGATCCTCAGAGGATAGAGAATCATAGACTCTATCCAGTTTAGAAGACTTTGTGGGGTTGACAGCAACTGAAAGTTCAGAGTCGTCCAAAGTAGTATGAACCTCCTTCAGTAGTAGCTGGAGGTATTCAAGCGTAAAAATTTAAAAACAGAATTTATGCTTACCTGATAAATTACTTTCTCTTGCGGTGTATCCAGTCCACGGATTCATCCTTACTTGTGGGATATTCTCATTCCCTACAGGAAGTGGCAAAGAGAGCACACAGCAGAGCTGTCCATATAGCTCCCCCTCTAGCTCCGCCCCCCAGTCATTCGACCGACGGTTAGGAGAAAAAGGAGAAACCATAGGGTGCAGTGGTGACTGTAGTTTAAACAAGAAATTTTAACCTGACTTAATTGCCAGGGCGGGCCATGGGCTGGATACACCGCAAGAGAAAGTAATTTATCAGGTAAGCAAAAATTCTGTTTTCCCTTGCAAGGTGTATCCAGTCCACGGATTCATCCTTACTTGTGGGATATCAATACCAAAGCTTTAGGACACGGATGAAGGGAGGGAACAAGACAGGTAACCTAAACAAAAGGCACCACTGCTTGCAAAACCTTTCTCCCAAAAATAGCCTCCGAAGAAGCAAAAGTATCGAATTTGTAAAATTTGGCAAAAGTATGCAGTGAAGACAAGTCGCTGCCTTACAAATCTGTTCAACAGAAGCCTCATTCTTGAAAGCCCATGTGGAAGCCACAGCTCTGGTGGAATGAGCTGTAATTCGTTCAGGAGGCTGCTGCCCAGCAGTCTCATAAGCCAATCGGATGATGCTTTTCAACCAGAAGGAAAGAGAGGTAGCAGTCGCTTTCTGACCTCTCCTCTTACCGGAATAGACAACAAACAAGGATGATGTTTGTCTGAAATCCTTGGTTGCTTGTAAATAGAATTTGAAAGCACGAACCACATCAAGATTGTGTAAAAGCCGTTCCTTCTTAGAAGCTGGATTAGGACACAGTGAAGGAACAATGATTTCCTGGTTAATATTCTTATTAGAAACAACTTTAGGAAGAAAACTAGGTTTGGTACGCAAACCTTATCTGCATGGAACACCAGATAGGGTGAATTACACTGCAAAGCAGACAATTCTGAAACTCTTCTAGCAGAAGATATAGCAACCAAAAACAAAACTTTCCAAGATAATAACTTAATATCTATGGAATGTAAAGGTTCAAACGGAACCCCTTGAAGAACTGAAAGAACTAAATTTAAACTCCATGGAGGAGCCACAGGTCTATAGACAGGCTTTATTCTGACTAAAGCCTGTGCAAACGCTTGAACGTCTGTTACTTCTGCCAGACACTTGTGTAAAAGGATAGACAGAGCGGATATCTGTCCCTTTAAGGAACTAGCTGACAAACCTTTTTCCAATCCTTCTTGGAGAAAAGACAATATCCTTGGAATCCTAATCTTACTCCACGAGTAACCCTTGGATTCACACCAAAAAAGATATTTCCGCCATATCTTATGGTAAATTTTCCTGGTGACAGGCTTTCTAGCCTGGATCAGAGTATCTATGACTGATTCAGAGAACCCACGCTTGGATAGAATTAAGCGTTCAATCTCCAAGCAGTCAGCTGCAGAGAAACTAGATTTGGATGCTTGAATGGACCCTGTATTAGAAGATTCTGCCTCGTTGGCAGTGTCCATGGTGGGACAGATGACATGTCCACTAGGTCTGCATACCAAGTCCTGCATGGCCATGCAGGCGCTATCAGAATTACCGAAGCCTTCTCCTGTTTGATTCTGGCTACCAGCCGAGGGAGAAGGGGAAACGGTGGAAAGACATAAGCTAGACTGAAGGACCAAGGCGCTACTAGAGCATCTATCAATGCCTCCTTGGGGTCCCTGGACCTGGATCCGTAAAGAGGAAGTTTGGTGTTCTGATGAGATGCCATCAGATCAAATTCTGGAATGCCCCATAGCTGGGTCAGCTCGGCAAAAACCTCTGGTGGAGTTCCCACTTTCCCGGGTGAAAAGTCTGACAACTTAGGAAATCCGCTTCCCAGTTGTCTGGGATGTGAATTGCAGATAAATGGCAAGAATGATCCTCCACCCACCTGATTATTTTGGTTACTTCCTTCATTGCTAAGGAACTCTTTGTTCCTCCCTGATGATTGATGTATGCTACAGTCGTGATGTTGTCCGACTGAAATCTGATGAATTTGGCCACCGCTAGCTGAGGCCATACCTGGAGCATGTTGAATATTGCTCTCAGTTCCAAAATGTTTATCGGGAGAAGAGACTCTTCCCGAGACCATAGGCCCTGAGCTTTTAGGGAGTCCCAGACCACACAGCCTAACAGACTGGCGTCGGTCGTTACAATGATCCACTCCGATCTGCGGAAGCACATTCCCTGAGACAGGTGATCCTGAGACAACCACCAGAGAAGAGAATCTCTGGTCTTCTGGTCCAGTTGGATTTGAGGAGACAAATCTGCATAATCCCCATTCCACTGTTTGAGCATGCACAATTGCAGTGGCCTGAGATGAATTTGAGCAAAAGGGACTATGTTCATTGCTGCTACCATTAATCGGATTACCTCAATGCACTGAGCTACTGATGGCCGAGGAATGGAATGAAGAGCTCGGCAAGTAGTTAAAAGCTTTAACCTTCTGACCTCCGTCAGACATATTTTCATTTCTACCGAGTCTATTAGTGTTTCCAGGAAGGGAACCCTTGTGAGCAGGGACAGAGAACTTTTTTTGGTGTTCACCTTCCACCCGTGAGAACTTAGAAAGGCCAGAACAATCTCCGTATGAGCCTTGGCTCTGGGAAAAGACAACGTCTGTATTAATATGTCATGCAGATAAGGTGCTACTGCAATGCCCTGCGGTCTTAGTACCGATAGAAGGGACAATTTTGTGAAAAATCTGGGAGCGGTGGCCAACCCGAAGGGAAGGGCCACAAACTGGTAATGCTTGTCCAGAAAGGCGAACCTTAGGAACTGATGGCGATCTTTGTGGATAGGAATATGAAGGTACGCATCCTTTAGATCCACGGTAGTCATATATTGACCTTCCTGGATCATCGGTAAGATTGTCCGAATGGTCTCCATTTTGAATGATGGAACTCTGAGGAATTTGTTTAGAATTTTTAGATCCAGGATTGGCCTGAAAGTTCCTTCCTTTTTGGGAACCACAAACAGGTTTGAGTAAAAACCCAGTCCTTGTTCTGTAATTGGAACTGGATATATCACTCCCATCTTGAGTAGATCTTCTACACAGCGTAAGAACGTGTCTTTCTTTGTCTGGTCTGTAGACAGACGAGAAATGTGGAACCTTCCCCTGGGAGGAGAGTCCTTGAATTCTAGAAGATATCCCTGAGCAACGATCCTAATGCCCAGGGATCGGGAACATCTCTTGCCCAAGCCTGAGCAATGAGAGAGAGTCTGCCCCCTACCAGATCCGGTCCCAGATCGGGGGCTACCCCTTCATGCTGTTTTAGTAGCAGTCGCAGGCTTTTTGGCCTGTTTACCCTTGTTCCAGCCCTGCAAAGGCTTACAGGTTGCCTTGGGCTGTGAAGTGTTACCCTCTTGCTTTGCGGTTGCAGAGGTTGAAGCAGGACCGCTCCTGAAGTTGTGAAAGGAACGCAAATTAGCCTTGTTTTTAGCTTTAAAAGGCCTATCTTGCGGGAGGGCATGGCCCTTTCCCCCAGTGATATCCGAAATAATCTCTTTCAACTCTGGTCCGAAAAGGGTCTTTCCCTTGAAAGGAATATTTAGTAATTTTGTTTTGAACAATACGTCGGCCGAACCATGACTTGAGCCAAAGCGCTCTGCGCGCCATAATGGCAAAACCAGAATTTTTCGCCGCTAACTTAGCTAATTGCAAAGCGGCATCAGTGATAAAAGAATTAGCCAGTTTTAGAGCATTAATTCTATCCATGACCTCGTCATATGAAGTCTCCCTCTGGAGCGACTCCTCCAGCGCCTCAAACCAAAAAGCCGCTCCAGTAGTTACAGAAATAATGCAGGCAATATGTTGGAGAAGGAAACCTTGTTGAACAAATATTTTCTTTAGTAAACCTTCTAATTTTTTATCCATAGGATCTTTGAAAGCACAACTGTCTTCAATTGGTACGGTTGTGCGTTTGGCTAGTGTTGAAACTGCCCCCTCTACCTTAGGGACCGTCTGCCACGCGTCCCGTCTGGGATCAGTTATGGGGAACATTTTCTTAAAGATAGGGGAGGAACGAAAGGTACACCTGGTCTCTCCCACTCCCTAGCAACAATATCCGCCACCCTCTTAGGGATTGGAAACGCATCAGTGTATACAGGGACTTCAAGATATTTGTCCATTTTACACAATTTCTCTGGGACCACCATAGGGTCACAATCATCCAGAGTTAATAAAACCTCCCTAAGCAATACGCGGAGGTGTTCCAATTTAAATTTAAATGCTAATGAATCTGATTCTGCCCGCTGAGAAACTTTTCCTGAGTCAGAAATTTCTCCCTCAGACATTACATCCCTCGCCCCTACTTCAGAGTGTTGTGAGGGTACATCAGATAAACCTCCCAAAGCTTCCGACTGCTCCTCATCTGTTCTCAAGACAGAGCTATCGTGCTTTTTAGGGAAAACTGGCAGTTTGGATAGAAAGGCCGCAAGGGAATTATCCATGACTGCCGCTAGTTGTTGCAATGTAATAGGTGCCAATGCACTAGAGGTACTAGGTATCGCTTGAGCGGGCGTAACTGGTGATGACACATGGGGAGAGGAAGGCGGACTATCCTCATTACCTTCAGTCAAAGAATCATCTAGGGCTATATTTTTAAGTGACACAATATGATCTTTAAAGTGTATAGACACAGTAGTGCACTTGGGACACATTTTGAGTGGGGGTTCCACCATGGCTTTTGAACACATAGAACAAGGCTTTTCCTTAGTGTCAGACATGTTTAACAGATTAGTATTATACACAAGCAGGCTTGGAAACACTTTATCAAGTAAAAAACACAATTTGCAATAAATGGTACTGTGCCTTTAAGAAAATAAAAGCGCACACAATTTTACAAAACGGTGAAAAATGAACCGAATCTCTTGAAATTTTTACAGTATGTGCCTAATGCTTCGATATGATTGCACAGCAAGCCTGATTAACCCTTTAATGCCCAAACCGGAGCCGCCTAAAGCAAACAACCGGTTAATAAACTACAGCACCTTGCCACAGCAGCCTGCTGTGGCCCTACCTTCCCTTAAGGATTGGATTTGAGAAAAAAAAGCCTCTTGAAGTCCTCAAGCAGTCTCTGGACCCATGTGAAGCAGCATGCAAAGAAATCAGTCTGAATAAACTGCGCAGCTGAGGCGCGAAATTAGGCCCCTCCCACTCCACTCCGGAGCTGTGGGGCCTTCAGAACCCAATTTAGGAGACTAAAAATAATGCCATGTGAAATAAAACCCCAAATAAACACACCAAAAGTGCTTTAAAAGTGAGTATTTTGTTAAATAAAATAATCGATTGCCCTGTAAAAGTCTTAACCAGTCTATTGAGCCCTCTTAAATAAGCCTCTAGTTCTATACTAAGTCTCAGAACATGGCTTACGCTTCCCACATGGGGATTCTTGTCAGTCTTCTAGCATTATCTTGTCTTGACTAGAGAAAGATGACTGAAACATACCTCAAAGCAGTTAAGCCTGCAAACTGTTCCCCCCAACTGAAGTTTTCTGGTACTCCTCAGTCCTGTGTGGAAACAGCAATGGATTTTAGTTACAACATGCTAAAATCATTTTCCTCTCAGCAGAATTCTTCATCACATTTCTGCCAGAGAGTCAATAGCACAAACTGGTATTATTTAAAAATAACAAACTTTTGATTGAAGATATAAAACTGCAAATCTAACACCACATTCACTTTACCCTCCCGTGGAGATGCCCTATCTGTTAGAGCGTCAAAGAGAATGACTGGGGGGGCGGAGCTAGAGGGGGAGCTATATGGACAGCTCTGCCATGTGCTCTCTTTGCCACTTCCTGTAGGGAATGAGAATATCCCACAAGTAAGGATGAATCCGTGGACTGGATACACCTTGCAAGAGAAATTAACCTCTTCAGATTATGAAGATTTTTCTGCTAAAGTGTCAGAGTCTGAGATTTCACCTTCAGAAGCTACTGAAGTATTCTCCTCATCAGACAATTGAGAAAGGTTGACCAATGCAGAGGTAGAGAGGTCGGAAGCCTTACAAGCAGACAAATGATTAGATTTCCTCTTACGCTTACCCAAAGAAGTGAATGTTGACAAAGCCGCCAATACACCATAAGTAATGTGAACGGCAAAACCCCCAGGTAAATAAACACTCCCAGGTGGATGAGAGGACAAAGAAGGCATAGTATGAGAAACAATTAAGGCTTGGGACATTTGAGGAGAAAGCTGAGGCATGTAACGCACAACATTATCCTTAGAGACACTTGGCTCAGATAGGAGTAATTTGTCTTTAATTTTATTTTAGATACGCATAAGGAACAAAATTGCATTGGCAGAACAATTTGAGCCTATAAACATAGTAAGCATTCATCTACAGACAAAGTCTGATCTAAATCTGAATCCATAACTACATAATTTAGCATCTAAATATTAGAGGAAAATAAAATAACTTTCAAATTTTAATAGAAAAAGTAAATTTATGCTTACCTGATAAATTAATTTCTTCTATGGTAAGACGAGTCCACGGATTCATCCTTTTCTTGTGGGATATTATCCTACTGCTAACAGGAAGTGGCAAAGAGAACCACAGCAGAGCTGTCTATATAGCTCCTACCTTAGCTCCACCCCCCAGTCATTCGACCAAAGGTACAGGAAGAAAAAGGAGAAACTACAAGGTGCAGAGGTGACTGAAGTTTAAATCAAAAAAATATAATCTGTCTTAAAATGACAGGGCGGGCCGTGGACTCGTCTTACCATAAAAGAAATTAATTTATCAGGTAAGCATAAATTTACTTTTCTTCTATAAGGTAAGACAAGTCCAGGGATAAATCCTTTACTTGTGGGATACACTACCAAAGCTACAGGACACGGATGAACGGGAGGGACAAGACAGATGGTTAAATGGATGATGCTTTTTAGCCAAAAGGCAAGAGAGGTAGCCGTAGCTTTTTGACCTCTACGTTTTTCCAGAATAGACAACAAACAAAGAAGATGTTTGACGGAAATCTTTGGTCGCTTGCAAGTAAAACTTCAACTTTCCTTCTTAGAGGAAGGATTAGGACACAGAGAAGGAACAACAATTTCCTGATTGATGTTCATATTAGTAACAACCTTAAGAAGGAATCCAGGTTTGGTACGCAAAACCACCTTATCAGCATGGAAAACAAGATAAGGCGAGTCACAATGCAATGCAGATAGTTCAGAAACTCTTCGAGCCAAAGAGATAGCAACTAAAAACAGAACTTTCCAAGATAGAAGCTTAATATCTATGGAATGCATAGGTTCAAACGGAACCCCTTGAAGAACTTTAAGAACTAAATTCAAACTCCATGGCGGAGCAACAGGTTTAAACACAGGCTTGATTCTAACTAAATATTTCCAATTGTAGGTATGGGAAACAGCACCTGTATTCTTTTGTCCTGTGGCAAGGAATAGGACTAGCCAGGTCCCAATGTACTCTTGAACAAAATGGATTTCCAGCCTCCAGGGTATAATAAAAAGACCTTTATTTTTCTTTGACAGGGTCCATAAACAAACGACAATGTTTCAAACTACTTACTGGTTCTTAATCATGTCTAATTGATCAGTATACAGGTGTGTCTTTTATACCTGTTTGTACATTGCTGCCATCTAGTGGCCATTATTAAAATTACATGTGTTTCATACAATAAAAGACATTTATTTCTCTATTGCTACCTATTTAGTATGTCACACATGTATCATTTAAACATTATTAACTACACAAACCTATATACATCCTATTAATCAGAATCATATGCACAACAGATATAACCAATTTGATCTTATAGGTATTTCATCATTTATAAGAACAACGACCAATCAAAATCTTTATTAAGTCCATTGGGCTCTAGGGTATTCAATTTATTAATCCAGAACATCTCCTTTCTTTTATTGTCTTTTATTGTATGAAACACATGTAATTTTAATAATGGCCACTAGATGGCAACAATGTACAAACAGGTATAAAAGACACACCTGTATAATGATCAATTAGACATGATTAAGAACCAGTAAGTGGTTTGAAACGTTGTTGTTTGTTTATGGACCCTGTAAAAGAAAAATAAAGGTCTTTTTATTATACCCTGGAGGCTGGAAATCCATTCTGATTCTAACTAAAGCCTGACAGAACGACTGAACGTCTGGAACATCTGCCAGATGTTTGTGCAGAAGAATTGATAAAGCAGATATCTGTCCCTTTAAGGAACTAGCTGTTCTTGGAGAGAGGACAAAATCCTAGGAATCCTGATCTTACTCCATGAGTAGCCTTTGGATTCGCACCAATAAAGATATTCACGCCATATCTTATGATAAATTTTCCTAGTGACAGGCTTTCGAGCCTGAATCAAGGTATCTATGACCGACTCCGAGAAACCCCGCTTGGATAAGATCAAGTGTTCAATCTCCAAGCAGTAAGCCGCAGAGAAACTAGATTTGGATGCTGGAATGGACCTTGAATCAGAAGGTCCTGTCTCAGTGGCAGAGTCAATGGTGGAAGAGATGACATGTCCACTAGGTCTGCATACCAAGTCCTGCGTGGCCACGCAGGTGCTATCAAAATCACCGAAGCTCTCTCCTGTTTGCTTCTGGCAATCAAACGAGTAAGGAGAGGAAATGGTGGAAACACATAAGCCAGGTTGAACGACCAGGGTACTGCTAGAGCTTTCTGGACAAGAGGTCTTTAGACTGCTGCTTCATAATTTTTGTTTACTGTGAGCCTGAAGACTGGCACTAACCAAGGGGACTCATGCACCCAGTAGTGTATTGCTTCTTCTTTAAAGGTATTTAAACAGTGCTCCTTTGGTAAAAACAAATATGTTAAATTAAAGTAAACATAAAAAGAAATAGATTGTGCAAAAAACAGCAAAAAACTTAATTGTTTTCTTGCAAAATGAACACTTGGGTTGCATTCTGCCTCTTCTCAGCATGACTCCCTATTTATCTTGTCTATTCTCTTTATAATAAACAAGCTCATGTTACGCTAGAAGTTTTATGACATCAGGATAGATAAACCTACCTATAGATACCACAGCCTTCATTTTAGGGCTATGGCAGGAAGTAATGGATACTGCACAAATGAAGTTTAAACAAAAATAAATCAAAGGTAAAATCCATTAAAATGATGAATAATATGTATTGCAATTATTTATTTTCTTTTAAGTATAAACTACTGCTTAATGGGTTTCTTTTTATAACAATTATACAAACTGTTTCATATCCCGTTAGCAAAGGATATCAAGACAAAGAACATAATTTAATAATAGAAGTTAACATTTGTATGCTCTATCTGAATAAAAAAAAAATTGGTTTTATGTCCCTTTTACCCCTGGGTACAAATGGATGTAGAACTACATCATGCAGTACATAGCCCATCATACCGCATAATGTAGATTTACGTCCATATTTCTGGAAGCCCAAGCAGTCTCGGCTGTCAAGTAACACCTGAGAGCTGCTGTTCCTGGGCTTCCAGTATCTGCCTTTATATGGTAACGGAGCACGATCGGTGCTTTGTTACCATATGAAGGCAAATTGACAGAGCTTTACAGACATTGACATGGTCTGTGTCATTGTCTGTAGCAATCTCTGTTGGTGCCAGCAGGATGTGTGGGAGGAAAGGTGGGAGAGGCAGGAGTGCAGTCCAGTGCAAAGAGGGAGGTGGGGAGGAAGTGGGAGGGGCCCTACACTGCAGAAATATATTTTGAAAGGAAGAGTGAAGGATGGGAAAAGCTACACTAGGGCTGAAATGGGGGTGGGGCACCGATTATAAGAATTGCGGGGAGGTGGGGTGACTACTACACTGGAGATTTTTTTAAAAATAAATAAAGTAATTTTTTAAATAAAAATACATATAAATTAGGTACTGGCAGACGGTCACCACTAGTGAGAGAGATGATAATTAATGAGCTGTTTGGGAGGGATCAGGGAGGTCCAAGGGTTGAGGAGGGGTCACAACACTGCAGAAAATAAATAAAAACAATAAATAAAAAAAAAAAAAAGAATCCCTAAACTGCATACTGGCAGACTGTCTTCCAGTACATAAGATGGTGTGGATGAGTGAGAGTGGGTGGCTGGCTGGGGGGAGAGCTCTTTAGGTGATCCCTACATTACAATACTATTTCCCTTACCAGCTAACTAATTAACCCCTTCACTGCTGGGAATTGTATAGGTGTGGAGTTGCAATTAGCAGCCTTCTTATTACCAAAAAACAATGGCAAAGTCATGCATGTCTACTATTTCTGAACAAAGGTGATCCCAGAGAAGCTCTTACAATCTAGGCACACAAAGTAACTGATACTCGAGCAAGCGAAAAAGTAAAATCCAAAACTTTAGTGAAATGCATTTAAAAAGTGCATACATGGGGGTGGGGGGGTGGGGTGGAGCTAGCTAGCAAAGAGAGCATACGTGTGTGTCTGTAGCTCCGCTATCAACGTTATTGTTTCAAACCTTTTTCACCAATATATGGTTTAAAATCTACCCAGTTTTTGGTGCCTAGGGGGTCCATTACTTTTCCAAACCCTAACGACACAGAAATGTATCCAGCTAACTTCAGTGAGGCTGGAGTAGTACCGCATCATTACACTCTTGCGGACTGAGGAGCGGAACACTCCTCCCTTCTACTAACCACCTACCATCCTAACTGAAGCCAGAGACCAGGGACTGGAGAGGCGGGAGGAGTTTCGACGCTTGAGCAGATTGAGCCCCCAGAGAGGTGACATAATCGCTCCAACATCAGTCACCATAACCCTCCACGAATCCGGAGCTGAATCGGCCAGGAACTCTCAGAAACCTGACAGCATTCCATGATTGGGGACCCAGAAATTATCAGCAGCTGAGAGCAAGGCCTTGTTACCACTGGCACAAATCGCCATCTTGAAATCCTGAGTAAGTGCACAATACACTGCGCCCCTTCACACAAAAGGCCTGTGCCTTTACCCACTCCGGAGACCACATAGGCCTTAATTTATAACAGGTGGCCCTGCAAAATAACAGGGTGAAGTACCTAGAAGCCCAAAAGAACTTTCATGGGCCTTACTCTACCTAATCACATTTGAAAGGCTGCCATCTAGCCTTCTATTAGACTTTTCTTCTCCTGCACCTTACTTATAAAGCGCCTGAGGAACCATCAACTGAGGGGCAAGTAACATCTGACAGCAATCTGTGTACCTGATTCCTTTCCGTCTGTTGATATCTAATATCTTGTTCTAGTACTCACTCGCTGCAAACTGTGTATATTATTATGTACCGTAGTTATCCTTTTACCTTGGTAAATACTTAAGTGGTTACTAAGTTTACAACACTGCTGCATAATTTAGTGAGAGATCACAGGTGGCAGCTATAGTGTCCTTAAACTTTACTCAACTTCCTACTAACTGCAATGTGATTACTGGGATCCTACATTGCTCACCTGCGTAATTTATGTTATTCCCCAGAGATCAATTAGCTACACAAAGAACATTAAAATCATTTAATTTAACTTGCTTATGGGCCTATATGTCTGCTATTCTAATCACCGTAATAATAAACAATACACTCTCCCCCCCTCCTTTCCTGCTGACCGACGTGCCAGCAGGTAATATCCCAAGCCCCTTTTAAATGTGATTGCCCTGTGAGGGCAAACTCCCTGGGGAGTAGCGTATTGTTGGGGCTTCCTAGCAATAATCACCACCAAGGGAACAAGACCCTTAGATACAACTCCTAAGAAAAACATAAAAATGGTCTAGACCCTTGACTCAAATTCACTACTGAGGCCGTCTGGCGAGTAAAATCCAACCTATTTCTTTCTCCTTTAATTTCATCTGGACACGATCAGCTGGGAGTTGAGAAGCCAAGAAATAAATTATTCCAGGGGGCATCAAAGAGTTCTGAGAACTATCAGAATCTATTTTTTCTCACCATGAACATGAAACCATAAAATATTTCAGAAGCCAACAACCAACAGTGACACAGCAGACCAAGGGGGGAACCCAGCTTTTCCAGAATATCTCAATAAAACACATACTATAGTTTTTCTTAGCCGGAACGGAATACAACTTTCCTCACCATGAAAGCCCGCAATCAAACTATGAGGGATTGTTTATCTAAATCGCAAATGAAAAAGCAAAAGGGAGAGGCCTCTCTCCCGCAATCCCAACAAGAAAGTACCAGAGAATACGTCTCAGAGACACTATAAATGTCAAACAATGACAATACAAACCAAGCACTACTTGCTTAAATAAAATCCTTGTTCCAGGAAGAATTCTGCTCAGCATTACAAGAATTAAAACAGGATATCCAAGAGATTGGTGGTAGAACAGCAGATCTGGAAGAAAAGGCTGATGAAAAACCGGATGTTGTACCAACCTTACACTCTAGAGGAGCAACAATCTCAGATCCATGGCCTGGAGGCCCAATTAGAAGACCTGGAAAACTGCTAAAGAAGATCTAATCTGAGAATAAGAAATATCCGGAGTCCTTTACTAACCTGCAGACAACTATCACTCAACTTCTTCAACAACTGATCCCATCAGTGGATATATCCTTACTGTTATTTGACAGAATCCACAGAGCATTAACTAAGCCTCCTTCTGGAAACAATCCGAGAGACATCATAGTTAAAATGCATTACTACCATATCAAGAAACAGATAGTCCAAGAATCTCGCAAACATAAGAGACTCAAATTTCAAGGATCTGTGATACATATTTTCACTGACCTTTCACCAATCAACCTAAAGAAAAGGAGAGACTTAAAGCCATTTCTCACTGCCCTACAACAAGCAAAAAAAATTCTACAGATAGGCCTTTCTGTTTAAATTGGTGTTTAACCACAACAATAATACATACAGTTGCTCTTCTTTCTCTCCTTGTTATCCAAACTCAAAATCATTACAGCAGTTCCAATAGAACCACTTCCACAATGAAACCCGCGAAGATCAATCGAAAGAACATGGACACAGGTTCAGAAGTTGACCTCACACAAAAGAACTTGTCAGAGCTCTGCAATTACAGTTGATCAATCCTCTCAACTAGATGAGTACCTGTATGGAACTTTTTCAGTTTAAGAATATTATTTAGGGGAATAAAGGACAATCTTCAAGATATCCGAGGTCCCACTCTACAATTTGCACTACCCTCATTAGGATAGTACACCTGATTACCTAAATTTTAGGACATTTCTGTTCTACTATGTTGATGTTAAAATGTGATATATCGATATCTCTAATCATGGAATTGTACCCATAACTCCTATCTCCTCTCTCCTACTGCCCTCCATCCTCTAACTAATTAATCTCCCCTTCCTTCTTCACTCATACCTCTCTCCCTTTCCATTTACCTTCCCTTCTCTATTCAATTTCCCAACGCACCTTCCATCTCTACCTCATAACACTGCTTACCTAAACATCTGCTCATATATAGAGAAGCGAAGGCAGTTTACCATTTTCATCTCTTTACACAAAACATACTCAGATTAAGCCCCCCCTGATCCCTACCCTTCTCTCAGCCCCCACCCTCATCCCTCCTTACTCCCATAACCCCTACATATGCCTCCCTCTCCCTTCCTACAAACCCTCCCTTTTCCTCTTTTATATGTCCCCTTGGTATTCTATTAGACCTGAAAATGTTTATTAAGGTTGTTGGATAGAAAGCCTAAAATGTCATAACAAATGCTTGTTTTGTATTCTCAGTTCACACCACAATGTTTATGGTTACTTAATATTTTTTTTAATTTTGATTGCGCAGGTATACCTAAATGACTAGTTTTGTCAATTAATCTACATCTTTCAGAATTGTTAAGGTAAAGAGGATTCATTTGCAAACCTGAGGGGGCTCAGTCGATGAAAGGTTAGTGAGTCAGACCCTTTCCCCCCATCAGACACTATTAGTGGAATCACTTAGAATCACACCATGGCCCTTCAAATCATAACTCATAATGTACAGGGATTACATTCCAACATAAAAAAGAAAAAACATAATTTATGCTTACCTGATAAATTTATTTCTCTTGAAGTGTATCCAGTCCACAGATCATCCATTACTTGTGGGATATTCTCCTTCCCAACAGGAAGTTGCAAGAGGATCACCCACAGCAGAGCTGCTATATAGCTCCTCCCCTCACTGCCATATCCAGTCATTCGACCGAAACAAGCCGAGAAAGGAGAAACCATAGGGTGCAGTGGTGACTGTAGTTTAATTAAAATTTAGACCTGCCTGAAAAGGACAGGGTGGGCCGTGGACTGGATACACTACAAGAGAAATAAATTTATCAGGTAAGCATAAATTATGTTTTCTCTTGTTAAGTGTATCCAGTCCACGGATCATCCATTACTTGTGGGATACCAATACCAAAGCTAAAGTACACTGATGATGGGAGGGACAAGGCAGGAACTTAAACGGAAGGAACTACTGCCTGTAGAACCTTTCTCCCAAAAACAGCCTCCGAAGAAGCAAAAGTATCAAATTTGGAAAATTTGGAAAAAGTATGAAGGGAAGACCAAGTTGCAGCCTTGCAAATTTGTTCAACAGAGGCCTCATTTTTAAAGGCCCAGGTGGAAGCCACAGCTCTAGTAGAATGAGCTGTAATCCTTTCAGGAGGCTGCTGTCCAGCAGTCTCATAGGCTAAACGGATTATACTCCGAAGCCAAAAAGAAAGAGAGGTTGCCGAGGCCTTCTGACCTCTCCTCTGTCCAGAGTAAACAACAAACAGGTTAGATGTTTGGCGAAAATCTTTAGTAGCCTGTAAGTAAAACTTCAAGGCACGGACTACGTCTAGATTATGCAAAAGACGTTCCTTCTTTGAAGAAGGATTAGGACATAATGATGGAACAACAATCTCTTGATTGATATTCTTGTTAGAAACCACCTTAGGTAAAAACCCAGGTTTTGTACGCAGAACAACTTTATCTGAATGAAAGATCAGATAAGGAGAATCACAATGTAAGGCAGATAACTCCGAGACTCTTTGAGCCGAGGAAATAGCCATCAGAAAAAGAACTTTCCATGAAAGAAGTTTGATATCAATAGAATGAAGGGGTTCAAACGGAACCCCTTGAAGAACTTTAAGAACCAAGTTTAGGCTCCATGGAGGAGCAACAGGTTTAAACACAGGCTTAATTCTAACTAAAGCTTGACAAAATGCCTGAACGTCTGGAACTTCTGCCAGACGCTTGTGTAAAAGAATAGACAGAGCAGAAATCTGTCCCTTTAAAGAACTAGCGGATAATCCTTTGTCCAAACCCTCTTGGAGGAAGGACAATATCCTAGGAATCCTAACCCTACTCCATGAGTAATTCTTGGATTCACACCAATGAAGATATTTACGCCATATCTTGTGGTAAATTTTCCTGGTGACAGGCTTTCGTGCCTGTATTAAGGTATCAATTACTGACTCTGAGAAGCCACGCTTTGATAGGATCAAGCGTTCAATCTCCATGCAGTCAGTCTCAGAGAAAGTAGATTCGGATGATTGAAAGGACCTTGTATTAGAAGGTCTTGTCTCAGAGGCAGAGTCCATGGTGGAAAGGATGACATGTCCACTAGGTCTGCATACCAGGTCCTGCGTGGCCACGCAGGCGCTATCAATATCACCGATGCTCTTTCCTGTTTGATTTTGGCAATCAGACGAGGGAGCAGAGGAAACGGTGGAAACACATAAGCCAGGTTGAAGAACCAAGGCGCTGCTAGAGCATCTATCAGTGCCGCTTCTGGGTCCCTGGACCTGGATCCGTAACAAGGAAGCTTGGCTTTCTGGCGAGATGCCATGAGATCCAAGTCTGGTTTGCCCCAACGGAGAACCAATTGAGCAAACACCTCCGTATGGAGTTCCCATTCCCCCGGATGAAAAGTCTGACGACTTAGAAAATCCGCCTCCCAGTTCTCTACACCTGGGATATGGATCGCTGACAGGTGGCAAGAGTGAGTCTCTGCCCAGCGAATTATCTTGGAGACTTCTGACATCACTAGGGAACTCCTGGTTCCCCCTTGATGGTTGATGTAAGCCACAGTCGTGATGTCCGACTGAAATCTGATGAACCTCAGTGTTGCTAGCTGAGGCCAACCCAGAAGAGCATTGAATATTGCTCTTAACTCCAGAATATTTATTGGGAGGAGTTTCTCCTCCTGAGTCCATGAACCCTGAGCCTTCAGGGAGTTCCAGACTGCACCCCAACCTAGAAGGCTGGCATCTGTTGTTACAATTGTCCAATCTGGTCTGTGAAAGGCCATACCCTTGGACAGATGGGCCCGAGATAATCACCAGAGAAGAGAATCTCTGGTTTCCTGATCCAGATTTAGTAGAGGGGACAAATCTGTGTAATCCCCATTCCACTGAAAGAGCATGCATAATTGCAGCGGTCTGAGATGCAGACGCGCGAATGGCACTATGTCCATCGCCGCTACCATTAAGCCGATAACTTCCATGCACTGAGCATGGAAGAACACGGCAAGCATTTAGAAGTTTTGATAACCTGGACTCCATCAGGTAAATTTTCATTTCTACAGAATCTATTAGAGTCCCTAGGAAGG